>NW_003852459.1:10568554-10569743 GCF_000181295.1 Otolemur garnettii
CCATCTCAGGAGTGACAGGTATGGGGGTCCCCTTGGTCAAGTTCTCTTTGTACAATATCTGTGTGCACAAAACCAACAATCAAATCAGTCTGAGCTCATCTTTTAGGTACAATTAGCATTAAAAAGGCTCTGGAAGTGATTTTTGTTGTTTTTACCCTGAAGTAAAATAGACCTAAGTAATCTTTTTTTTTGTTTTGCAGTTTTTGGCCAGGGCTGGGTTTGAACTGGCCACCTCCAGCACATGAGGCTGGCGCCCTACTTCTTTGAGCCACAGGCACTGTCCCAGACCTAAGTAATCTTAAGAAATCAAGCCACCGCCCATCACCTTTAGTCACACACAGTGTGAGTCCGTTTTATTAAGCGGCATTAATACACACACAGCGCCAGGCTGAGGGCAGGAGTGGCTTGACTTACTACATAGGCGTTCTCTCAGAGACAGAGGATTAGTCTTGATCAAATAGCACTCAATTTAATTGAAATTAATATTCATAATGAGGCCAGGTGCAGTGGCTCACGCCTATAATTCTAGTACTTCGGGTGGCTGAGCTGGGTGAATTGCTTGAGCTCAGGGATTCAAGACCAGCCGGAGCAAGAGTGAGATCCCGTCTCCACTGAACATAGAAAAACTAGCCAGGCATGGTAGCCTATGCTTATAGTCTCAGCTACTCAGGATGTTGAGGCAAGAGGATCTCTTGAGCCCGAGTTTGAGGTTTCCGTGAGCTACGATGCCATAGGGCTCTACCCAGAGCTACAGAGTAAGACTCTGTCTCCAAAAAAAATAAGAAAACCCAAACATATATTCATAATGAGTTACTGATAACACTAAATTAGAGAACCCAAAGAAAGAGAGAGAGAGAAGTTTAGGGAATAAAATAAATAGTAATAAATATTAAAAGCTAAATAGATATTAGCTTTCAATATGCCTGAAAATATCTCAAAGGAAAGCATATTTTACATCTTACATAGCATACAACAAAGTTCCTGAGAAGAATAAATTTGTATTCCTGAATTACACGTACTGTGAATTGTTGTGTTATCTTTGAAAGGAAACGTTTAAGAATCACATTCTTTTAAGAAAAGCTACAGACACAAAAGATACATCAAATAGAATCACGACAAAGACAAATAAAATTCCGATTAACAGCGTCCTTTGGAAGGGGTGTTAGATTTAACTTTTGACTTGGGCCAC
>NW_003852459.1:10570884-10581931 GCF_000181295.1 Otolemur garnettii
TAGATTTGCATTGAAAACTGAGGTAATATTTGGTATCATTATGTTTATTCTATGAATTTAGTAATTTTATGTTTGTAATGTGTTATGATTTTAAGAATTCAGGGTTTTTTCCCCCCCTAAGAAATACCGAGCTAAAGTTCTCTTGATTGCGTTTGACTCTCTCCATCTCTGGAGTGATAGGTGTTGGGGTTCCTGTCCCCAAATTTTCTTTGTACAAAACCTGCGAGACACGAGAAAGTACCCAGAAGACATTCAAAACAAGCACAGAGACTAAGGAAGGGGGAACTAGGGGCAGGAGTCACGTGCGAAGAGGAGATTTCTTAGTAAGCAATATTTAGTAAAGAGAATCTGTTTACTTTTGTACTTCAGAATTTTAAGGGTGAACTCTACAATGGTAATTACGGGGGTGAAAAAGTACAACAGAACTCACTAAGTTATAGGGGCTAGGAGTGTAACGAAGAGAAGTCTGTTAATTCTACTTACAGTATTTCAGATCTACGTGCTCACACTAGTCAGTTGCTGAAAATGTTAAAATATAATTGGAAATGTGAGTTATTGGGCGTTACGTGGGGATAGTCTTGGTCAGGTACTAACACACACACAGACACACAGAACTGTTAAGATGTTACTTCACGAAAAAGGATGGTGGGTTATTTTGGTAATTTTTTTTATGAAAAGTGTCTAATTTGATATATTTGTAAATACCGAGCTAAAGTTCTCTTGATTGCGTCTGACTCTCTCAATCTCTGGAGTGACTGTAGTTGGAATGCCTGTTCCCAAGTTGTCTTTGTACATAACCTGCGGGAAATAATCAGAATAGCCAAAAAAGGTAAAATGACCACAAATCCTTTAGGCTGCAGCTACTTGGAAGGGCTATGTCATAGAAATTTATAAAAACAACCTAGCTTTCAAATGTGGGGGGATAAGGAAAAGAAATTCCATAAATGTTTATGTTCTCTTCAGAAATAATAACTTTACAACTTTGAAAACTAGGTATAAAGTCATGCATTTTCTATAAACAACACTAGCGCATTTCTAAAATGCATTAAATAGTGATAAATTTAACAGGGAGAACATTCTAGTTATTTCGTTGTACCTGGTATTAGTGCCTTGGATATTTAACCTAGCTTGGCACACAATTTTCTCATCAGCACATACTCTATCATTCAGGGCTGTTGAGAACTTTCTGTATTTTGTATTTTCTAGTGAACATTGCTTGCTGGCTCCTCCTCTGTAGGTAGCTTTGATATGAGCAAACTTAATTGTTTGTTTTTCAGGATGAGCAACTTTTCTGGAAATTTTTATTGATGATTGCTGGATTAAATGAACCAGTATTTTTGAATGAGTAGAAGTTTATTATTTTTTAGAGAGACAGAAGTAAGGAACTGCCACTTTCTGAGCCGCTTGCCTCCTTTGCTCTTAATGCTAAAACCTTTCAGCCTAAAGGAATGAATGAATTCTTTTGAATTCCTCTTGGCAGGAGGAGGGCACAAGAGAGAGCCAGGGTAGCAATTGGGATTGGTGTATCTATGGTCTATTAGCGCATAGCATGGGGAGCAATGCGGAAAACCTAGGAGTTTGTGTCATGAATTAATTCCTAAATCCAGTGACAAACTAGCAGGAATAGTTTTGTTTTGCTATGAAACTTTTTTCTTTCTTTAAAAAGTTTCTTTAAAAAAAAAAGTTTCATAGCAAAACAAAACTATTCCTGCTAGTTCATCACTGTTGCTCGCTGTGGCGTCACAACTCACAGCAACTTCCAACTCCTGGGCTTAGGCGATTCTCTTGCCTCAGCCTCTGGAGTAGCTGGGACTACAGGCACCTGCCCCACACCTGGCTATTTTTGTTGCAGTTTGGCCGGGCCGAGTTCAAACCTGCCACCCTCAGTACATAGGGCCGTTGCCCTACTCACTGAGCCACAGGCGCCCTCCTGAAACTTTATCTTTCAAAATCTACCATCTTGGCGACAAAGTTTCATCTCTTTATCCTTTACCCAGCAAAGTGGCAGAACTGATCATGGACAACAGGACAAAACAAAATTAGGGAAAGGCAAGATTTGGATTAGGGGACACCAAACTCTAAATGAGGTTTGCACCACAGAGAAGAAGCCAGAGTATAAACAGAGAGTGAAAAAAGAATGAGACCTAAATAATATGAGCAACCGGCAAGAAAAATACTAACACCAAGTATCTTTTAATGGAACTCAACTAAGAGTCAGTCCTGGGACCAGGGGAATCGCTGTTACCTTTTATCAGCCGTCAACTATTTCCCAAAGTTGACAGAGTCTTGCTAGAGGCCAGCAAGTGCTTAGAGCCTGCTCATGAATGTGACAGGGGGTGGGGGACAGAGGCAGGGCTTGCTGGACAGGAGGTCAGGAGAAGCAGGAGATGCACGTACTATCTGAAATTTCAGGCATGTGGGGCCCCCTCCCAGCACTGTGCACAGGGGCCTGAAGTGCCTGACAGAGAATAGGCCTCATATAGATCATTCCCTTGTTGGTAGATGACAGCCCAGACCTTAAACATGTACTTCATTTACAAGAGAGGGAGAAAGCAGAGTGCTGGGCAAGAAACCTTGAAAGGGCGAGAGACCGCTGCACAGACCAGAGTCTTCCCGGACGGCAGGAAATTCATCATTCATTTGTAGATATTAACAAAATTACCTCACTTTTCTGTTTATATGTGTATGTTTCTTGAGCTCATCCCAATCATCTTATTACTACTGTCACCACATTTTACTTTAGAGACTAATGACATGATGATCAGTTTAGAAGCCGTGTCCCTTCTGGTCCTAAATGAAGACAAAGGTTGCTTTCCACGTTTGCAAACTGCATTGCTACCCCTCAGGACTAAGGGAGAGCTGACAACACCCCAAGACATGGGAAGCTCTTGGTAGCAGGAGGAATCATGAGGGAGAGGGAGGGCAGCACTTGGGAGGTGGCCGGTCACACAAACACATGCAGAGAATATGGGTCACTACCGAGCTAATGTGCTTCTGGGTCTCCTTGACACGTTTCACTTCAGGCAGGTCAGGGATTGGCGTTCCTTGTCCGATTGTTTCCTTATACTTTACCTGCAGAAATAAAAACGGGAAAAGAAAGGTCCCATCACATGCTGGACAGTTATCCTTCCCAGCACGTCCCTATGTTTTACTAGAAGCTCTGCAGTTTTTAAAATCACAATTTAAACAACACAGCTTAGTATGTTGGGTGCACTTAGTGTGAACAGGTCCACATTCTGATACTGTGTCAGAGGAAGGACACGGACACTTGGTTTCTCTCCTGTCCCTTTGTGTATAGACCCATGGTCTATAGCTTTTTCTTTTTCTTTTTTTTTTTTTTTGAGACAGAGCCTCAAGCTATCCCCCTGGGTAGAGTGCCATGGTATCACAGCTCACAGCAACCTCTAACTCCTGGGCTCAAGCGAGTCTCCTGCCTCAGCCTCCCAAGTAGCTGGGACTACAGGCACCCGCCACAACGCCTGGTCATTTTTGGGTTGCAGCCGTCATTGTTGCTTGGCGGGCCCAGGCTGGGGATTCGAACCCACCACCTTAGGTGTATGTGGCTGGCGCCTTATCCGCTTGAGCCACAGGCGCCGAGCCAGCTTTTGCTTTTTCTTCTATGTATACCCCAGTGTTTTATGCCCAGCAGTTTATTTGACTAGAACAAATAGACTCCCAAACATGGGGCCAAGAAGGCTGATTTTCCTTCTTTGATTCTCACACGTTCTGCTTTCTCTCAAGCGCCCCCGTTTTTCATATCTAATGCTTCCCTCATGAAAACTGTGACCACACTTTGCTGAAGAGGAAGGGCCCCTTAATCCCTGGCATGCACCATGTGGTAGTGGTACGCTGGCACCTACGTACAGCATAAGCTGTTTCTGGTGACAAAGGTTTTGAGTGCAACTCCAAGCCATTGTCAATTATCAAAGGGAGGCCAAAAACATTGCAAGTGAGTCCACTGAGTGTTTACCGAGCTAATGTGGTCCTGTGTCTGCTTCACTCGCATCATCTCAGGGGTCTTTCCAATCGCCGTTCCAGGGTTGACATCCTCTTTATATAAAACCTGCCCATTCAGAATCGGGACAGTGTTAGACAGATGAAAGGCAAACCCAGGAATTCCTGGAGAAAGACTAGCACATGTGGCCTCTGTGAAAACAGAAGACTCTAGATGATGTCCCCAGGCAAGGGCCCGAGTAGCAGACATCTCCCAACATCAGTGACTCAAACTGTATAGACAACACACATCTTGAGATGTAAGATTATTTTACCGTATTAATACAAAATGGGAAAAATCAGAAAATGCTGAATGACAAGAACAACAACAAAACCCTCCCATAGGAAACAGAAAATCCACTGAAGAAATGCCAAGTCAGTCAGTTATGCTGGGGTGGGATAGCAAAAGAAATCACAATGTCAAAAAAAAAAAATCCATCTTCTAGGAATAAGACAACACATGTTACTGCTCTGGGATTAAAACATTTCAAATGAAAGAAAAGCTCCTTTGTTAGCAGATTTATGTTATTTCAAGTGATCTCTGGGAAGATGAGGCTGGAGCAGCAGAGTATGAAGTATTTTAATGAGTCACTGCTAGTATTAACTGAAGAGGTTAGATGTTAATTGTATCAGTGTGAGACTAGTATATTTTAAAAAGAGGAGAATGGAATTATTAGGTTAGCATTAAATGGAAAATAAATGGTCAATGTACCGAGCTGAAATTCTTTTGATTTTCTTTAACACGCAGTATTTCTGGCGTGTCTTGAACAACTGTAATTTTTCCTTTACTGTTTTTAAGGTCACACTGGTATTGGAGCTATGAAGAAAGAGTAAGCATCTTGTTAAGTTTTCAGCATTATTTTATTTTTTTAAAAATTGCTCAATATTGTGTAAAGGAAGTTAAAATCCTGTATTTTAAAAAGAGTTCATGCCACAACGATCAGGATCTGACAGCCCAACAGAAATTACTTGATAACAATTTTGTGGAGAAAGTCATTTTCAAAAACTTATGTATAACCACAGTCTTTTTCTTTTTAAATTATCCATTACCTAGACTTCCCTTGGAAAAAGATAGAGGTCACAACTAACAGAAGAAGGTCATGGTTCCTATTCAGTAACTGGGAGCCGCAGAAGGGGTTTGGGACATGCTACCCCCAAATATAGCCCCTTGGAATTTGAGAAAGCAGCAGAAACAGAGAAGTCTCTCTAACCTTTTCTCACTGTTTTTCCCTGAGGCAGACAATAAAATAATTCTTTTGCCTCCATCTAAAGTGGGTCATGAGCCCCTCATTCCAGAGAGGTCCTCCCTAGACTAAGAGAAAAGGAGACAAAGACAGAGACAGGCTAAGAAGAAGCTGAACAAATGGGTCTCGCTGAGTTTTCTCATTTTATTCCCATTAGCTCACACCTGCTTTGGCCAATCATTTCTGCACAACTGTCCATAAAAATACACAGACTTCTCTTGTTTCTTTGAAGTTCACTTCTGAACCTCATGTGTCATGTAAAACATGCAAGAAATTCGTATGCTTTTCTCTTATTAATCTTTTGCATTAGGAGGCTCAGCCATGAACCCTGCCATGGGGGAGGAACAGATACTACCTTTTCTCCCCCATACCACCAACAAGGAAACAGATAGGTCTTTCATGCTGAGATTAGAGATTGAAATATGAGGTGAGCACAGAGAAGAATTGAGCGTGTACGTCCCGGGATATGAATGGGAGCCGTGGGGCTGCTCGATGGCCCTGTGGCAGGGGCAGGATATTCAAATGTGCCCCTGGTGACGTCCTCCTTGCCCTGCCCAGGTATGGTGGGCTCTGCCTTAGATACAATAAAAACTTACAAGGCTGAAGTTCTTTTGGTTCTCCCGGACTCTCTGCATCTCTGGAGTATCCAAAACAGTTTCATAATAGGACATGGACTTCTCAGCATCTTCCTTGTACTTTTTCTGGGAATAGATTCCAAGAAATAAGGAAGGTGAACACCACAGGCACATAGACTAATGGCACCTAAAATAGTCTTTCTGGCTCAGTAGAGGGAAAGTCCCTTGTATTTTCTTGACTGTCCAAGGATGTTAGGGACTTATAAAGCACAGCCCTCTTGATCAACAAGCATTAAACCTTTTCTTAGAAGGAGAATTTAATAGGGCACACTGTCATAGCAAAGCTGGCAGACCTCCTGCTGGCTGGTCCACACAAGGAGGTCATAGCCAGAGGCCTGGGAGGAAGATGGGGCTGCCTCTAGTGCTCAGTGCAGATCTGGACAGAGCCACTTAGACTATTCTACAGACAGATGGAGGGAAACTGGAGGGTTAGGAGCTGACCAGACGGCCTCCAGAAAGCCTTAGCTCAGAGACATTCGCTGAGCCATGAGCAGGTACTGAGCAGACACTTTCAGAACATGGCTCTGATGTCTGAGGTCCTGGAACACATACCCCACAGATAAGGGGGGACTATCATATATGATCCTGAATTTGTGACTTCAGCTCACCTTGTTTGCCTCAACCCCCAAGAGTGAGGTTTAAAAGTTACAAAATGCAGATTCTCCATTGCAATCAAGAAGCAATTTTGTAGAAAACACAAGCACCATTCCACCAGTTACCACTCAAAGGCAAATACTGATCTGAACTGGGGAAGAAGCAGCCCATCTGGCCATGTTTTAGACCATGAGGAACAAGCCAAAGAGAGCCCCAGGAGAGCAGAATAAGTGACTTAAGCCCTCCCCAGGACAGGCCTGCATGCCGAAGTTTCCCTTAAAGATTGGCAATGTCAAAAGCAGGTCATAAAAAGCAAGTGAGTCTCTCATGGCCCACAGATATGTTGGCCTTCCTGGTTCCCCCAGTGAACGCAACATGGACTCGGGTCCATATAATTTTGGTTATTTTAAAAACGTTATTCTTTCCCATGCCTACTGCCCAAATAAAAGATTCATTTCTTCCATTTACATAATCTTGTTTCCTAACTAAAACACATTGTAGGGGTTACTGTATTTTTCAATTCTAATTTTATGATATACAATTATATGTTGCAAATAAAGAGTTTAAATCTATGATTCTTCAAACTGGTAATTAAGAGATCATCAATGAAAATTAAAAACAAACAAAAGTGGATTTCAGATTTACTAGTTTCAGAATTCCAGAGTTGGACCAGGGAATCCACACTCCCATGTGTTTATAAAGCACAGGCAGCTCATTGATCAGAAGACAAGCAAAAATTTTAACTTGGGGCTACTCAAACAAATTGCAGACTCTTGATCATTGCTGAAGATTATTAACACAAACGCAGGTCTACCGTGATGTGCGAAGGACATCCCACTTTTCTTTCTCTATTTGTAGGAAGATGGAGAGTTGTTCAACATGGGAGGAATCACGGTCCGAGCTCAGAGCTAAGGACACAATCTCAATCTTGTTAGAGATTGGTAATCCAAATGTGGGCTGTCTACTTGGTTTCCTTCATATTTGCAGACAAATTTTTAGATCCACATTATAAGAGACTTTACATGTTAAAATATTGATTCATCAACTGTGAGGTGTACCATATCCTAGTTCTTCAATACCTCAAAATTCTCACTTATTGATCTCTTTAAAATCCAATACAGAAATCTTAACTCTTATTCGAACCTGTATCCCTTCTTTTTTATGGGAAAAACTGTGACTTGAAAAACCTTCCTATTAGTGGAAGGACTTTTTCACAATTGGGTTCTGTGAGTGACAGGCTGATAAATGTCCTTACCTGGCTTGAGAGGTTCTTAACTTGTTGGGCATGAATGATCTCCGGAGTATCAACCACAGAAGTGAAATTGGCCTTTTCCATTTCTGCTGATTGCTTATACTTAATCTGTAAGAGGGCACCCAATAGTTGGATAAATGTTTACAATGTGTACAACATTTGCTGGCTTGATTTGATGAAGAGGTGATCAATTTTTTTTTTCCCAAGAGGATCTCATTCATTTGACATTCAACAGACATTTCTTCCCATTACGTTTATAGCTTTATATTAAAGAGTGAGAGTCAGAGAGAAAAGTTGAGTCCTAGCTGTGGAGAAGCTTAACTTTCTAGTGGGGCACAAGATGGGGTACAGGCAAGGAGGGAAATAATCAACAAAGAAGACAAAGATTGTCTACATAGGAGCTGGGAGGATGACAAATAAGTGAAAGAGCCATATAAATTAGCACGAGACAGGGTAGGAGACCTATAGTTTTTCCAACTTAGGGCTTGACAGGAGGGAAAGAAAGAATCAGCAAGGTATTCCAAGCAAGGAGTTCTTGGCACTGAACGAGGAGTGGCTTAACTGAAAAACAAGGCCAAGGTGTCAGAGTCTGTGACAGCTCTAAGCAGCTTTTTTTCTCAAGTGCCCTTCTCTCCGAACATGCCTAGTGGCTGCAGACGCAGAAAGGCAGACAGAAACAATCCTGGCAGAGAGGCCCTCATCCCTTCCTTGGAATGGATCCTACCAGGCAAATGTTCAAGAATGCCATTGTGTATGCATTTGACTGTCACTGACCAACAAGTAACTCGGTAGGGACAACACTGTGTTCTTAAGTCACAACTACTCTCTTCAAAGACTAACATAGAACAGTAACACTGACCTGACTGGCAATATCAGTAGCGTTCTTGGCCCTCATAAAATCTGGAGTTTCATTGGCCATGGCATTCAGACCTCTTCCTTTGACTTCCAGTTCCAGGTCTCGCTTATACTCTTTCTATGGTAGTATTAAT
Source organism: Otolemur garnettii (assembly GCF_000181295.1). Lineage (NCBI taxonomy): Eukaryota > Metazoa > Chordata > Mammalia > Primates > Galagidae > Otolemur > Otolemur garnettii. The sequence continues at coordinate 10,579,592 of NW_003852459.1, forward strand.
AAAAAGAAGTTACCTAACTTTCACTACTAGGTCAGGAACATACAGAGTGACTATAAACCCACACAGATAACATGCCACCTCTATTATCACAGGTAGTGAGTGTCTCTCGTCAGCTAAGAAGATAGTTCACGTTCACCGTCCATGTGGTAGAAGGGAGAGGCCCACTGTAGGACATGATTCTACTCAAGTCATTCATTATGTGTCAACAGAAGTTCTCATTTTGGATACAGTTAATATTCTCTACTTAGAAAAGTTGAGTGTAAGTTGGAAATCTGGTTTGGTACATAGCTAGTATTAAACTCAGGTGCCTACCACTCCAGTGTGGTGTTTTTGTTTAGATGAGTACACCAAATATGTCAAAGTCAAATGATATTAGATAAACAATAGGTTATAATAACCACTATAGAAACATACTGTTAGAATATCCACTTATCGGAAATTGTGATATATTTCACTGAATGGTTAATAATTATGTTAGACATAGAATTTGAAAATCAGCTGTCTTTGTAACTTGGCTAGAAGGGAGAAGACGCTCTTATCACCACCCGCAGGCAGTGGCTGGGGGCCTACCTCATTGAGGATCTGAGTGGCGTTCTTTGCTCTTAGCATGTCAGGCGTATCTTCCATTTCAGTGAGACCCTTCCCACGGATGCTTTCCTCTAGATCTTTCCTGTACTCTTTCTATATCACAAAATAAAAGCAATGATACAGATAAGGAAGCCTGAATCGTTCCCCTTCAGTGAAGGGCAAAAAAAAAAAAAAAACCCTTCTAATTTTTAAACAGCTTACAGCGTAGTAAGTAAAGATATAAATAAACGCAGGAATAAGCATCATCAGTTAATATGAAATATCAACTCTAAGAAACTAGAAATTAATGAAAAGCTAAGATAAGCACATTTTATTGGGTAGTCAATTAAAACATTAGAAGAATTAACGTGGACGATAGATTAGGTGGTAGTGCCAGACAGAGGAACTCAACCTGAAAGCCCCAGTTAGGTGGTGCTGGAAGTGGTAGAAGGGACACATTAATGAGTGTCATTAGTGCAATTATTTGGATCAAGTAGGAAAGAAAAGACCAGGTGGGCACTACCTCGCTGGCTATTTTGGTGGCATATTTGACATGTAATAAAGCTGGTGTGACCTCCAGGCCAGTCAGGTTTCTCCCTTTAATGGACTCTTCATAATCTTTCCTATATTCTTTCTAATGTGAGTAGGAAGAAAAAACAAGTTGAAAAAGAATCTTTGTTACAATTTAATCTCTCAGTCCTAGGAAGAAAAGAAAATCACACTTGTTCCATGCATGATGGCCTCTTTACTCAATCCTAGTTCTGCTAATGGTTACACATTTGAAACGCGTATGATTGTTCTAGAAATACATTGTCTGGGACAAACAGGCCCCAGGAAACTCAGGGGTTGAGAAACTGCTCTGTCTGACTGGGTTCCCACCAGGTCTGGCTGAGCTGAGGGTGAACGCACCCACACCGTCAAGGACTGTACCCACCCACTACCCACTCTCCTAAAACTCCCCCTTACCTTTCTAAAGGTGACAAAAGGCTATTTCAGAATTAGAAGTAAGTGACTCAAGGTGAAAAAAGTAATCCCGGGGGAGGAGAGCCTAAGGGCACTGAAGGCAAAGTTGGCCTTTATTCTAATCCTGACCTATTTTTATTTTAAATCACTGAATAGATGAGGTGGATATCGAGGCCCAGGGAACTCCTGGGGCTTTGTTCACCTCTATCCCCTCCCCAACCCCAGCCCAGACTGTCTCACAGAGAGGCTCAGAATAGGTGTGGACACTCCATTGTTGTAATTTTTAAATTTTAGTAGAATTTTAAATTTATAGCAAAGTTGCAGGAATAGGACAAGAAACTCAGATTCACCAATTGTCTGAAGCAATTCTAGAGTTTTAATGACCTAGCATTCTAGACACCAGGAAACTCCACAAACTGCTACTTTTGTTGAAAACCCTTCATCTTTATAGTTGAATATATGCCCCTCTGTATCCAACAGAGGCAGGCAGAAATCCAAATAAGCCCTTTTCTCAATGAAAACAGACTTTCTAAGATTCAGAATTAGGTTCCATTTTTCACTACTCTTGGTTAAAAATGGTAAAAAAAAAATTTTTTTTATTATGTATTTATTTATTTAATTTATTTTTTAATTTGCTTGGCCCCTATATAAATTAGAAACCAGCTACATTTTTGTTGCAGTTGTCATTGTTGGCTAGCTGGCCCTGGCCAGGCTTGAACCCACCAGACTTGGTGTACGGAGCTGGTGCCGTAACCACTGTGCTACTCGCGCCAAGCCTATTTGTTTATTTTTGAGACAGAATCTTACTTT
>NW_003852459.1:10582008-10583325 GCF_000181295.1 Otolemur garnettii
GAACCCACCAGACTTGGTGTACGGAGCTGGTGCCGTAACCACTGTGCTACTCGCGCCAAGCCTATTTGTTTATTTTTGAGACAGAATCTTACTTTGTCACCCTTGGTAGAGTGCCATAACATCACAGCTCACAGCAGCTTCAAACTTCTGGGCTCAAGCAATTCTCTTGCCTCAGCTTCCTGCATATCTGGGACTATAGGCACCCACCACAATACCAAGCTGTGTTGGGTTTTTTTAGAGACGGGGTATTGCTCTTACTCAGGCTGGTCTCGAACTCATGACCTGAAGCAATCCACCTGTCTTGGCCTTCCAGAGTGCTAGGATTACAGCCATGAGCCACTGCACCCAGCCAAAAAAATTGTTTATAAATGCTTTGCTTACAAGTCTAAAAAAAAAGTATGACACCTTGACTTTTGATTTTCTGGGGTCTTGATCACTGATCTCCTTAAAAAGCTCCATCATCTATCACTTTTGGATAACAGAAGACTGGATATGTTTGTGGACAGAGCTTGTGTTCATTAGCTTGACAGCGTCCTTGTTGTGTGGCATGTTTCTGTAGGACTTACCCCACTCTGCATCTGCTGAGACTCTTTGGCAGTGATATATGTTGGTGTTTCAAAGTCCAACATGGGCTTTCCTCGTTCCTTTTCATACTTTTCTTTGTATTTCACCTAGTGATAAAAAGTCTTGTTAGACATCTCTCCCCCGGCCAATTCCTAGACAAAGACCAGTTGAAGGATAGAACTTCTTAATTGATACAGTATGTCCATTTGGATGGCACCTCTCCTCATTGCCACCCCAAACCAGTTTCCTGTTGTATTTCAGATTCAGTGCCTTTTGCTATGGGGGTGGGAGGAGGATATTACTACTGCCTGCAAAGCGTAATTAGGATTTGGATTCAATTTGAGAAGAAAAAAGAATCATTGCCAACAATCAACTGAGAGAAATACTGATACAAGAAAATCAACGTGGGAAATTGCTCATAGGTAAGGTCGGCCAAGGCTTGAGATGTAGGTGCAAACACTTTAATAATAGCATTCATCAATATATATACAGATGTATATATATGTGCACGTATATATGTTTTTTAGGCCAGTGAAATTTAGCAGTGGGGGGCTGAATACCAACTTTAGCATTCATTAATATTTCTGATAAAAGTTTTCAGTTTTTCTTTTATAAGAATGTTTATCAGAGGATTTTGACTGAATAGAAAACCCATGCATTTTTTTTTTTTTTTTGAGACAGAGTCCCACTATGTGGCCCTCGGTAGTGCTGTAGTGTCACAGCTCACAGGAATTAATATAGTATGTCCATTTG
>NW_003852459.1:10583345-10636848 GCF_000181295.1 Otolemur garnettii
CAAACTCTTGGGCTTCAGAGATTCTCTTGCCTCAATAGAAAACCCAGCATTTTTTTTTTTTTTTTTGAGACAGAGTCCCACTATGTGGCCCTCGGTAGTGCTGTAGTGTCACAGCTCACAGGAATTAATATAGTATGTCCATTTGGGTGGCATCCTCAAACTCTTGGGCTTCAGAGATTCTCTTGCCTCAGCCTCCCAAGTAGCTGGGACTACAGGTGGCCACAACGCTGGCTATTTTCTTTTTAATCGTTGTTGTTGTTGTAGTTGTCATTGTTGTTTGGCAGGTCTGGGCCAGGGTCGAATCCACCAAACCCGGTATATGTGGCTGACATCCTAACTGCTGAGCTACAGGTGCCGAGCCACCATGCAGTTTTATTTATAAGTAAACAACTCTCTCTGGGTCATAACTGGTCATATATTTAATGCAGTCAATTAAAATTTTTGTATAAAAATGAAAACTAACTTACATGTCGACAGACTTGTTTATAAATCTGACATTCGAGAAAGACCTCTAAGACTGTTTTATAAATACAGTGTCCTTGTACTCATAACATGTAATTAGCAATGGGGGGAGCCGTACAAATATTCATATTCCACAGAGGAGACACGGAAAGACAGAGGCAGAGGCCCTTGTCCGTACAGCACCTTAACAGCAATGCTCAGTCTCGGCGCTCTTTGTTGTAACTAGACATCAGAATAAAAGCCTGGAGGCACATGCTATTTTACAGATGACAAGAGTACATTTCTAGTAATTGAACCCTCTTGGTTGTCCAACAGGGGTCCTAAATAATGCTGCATTGGTGATGTAGGAGGTCATCTGATAGCAAATTCTTTCCCTGAGAATCTTCCTTTACAGTCATGAGTTGTTTAATGATGGGGCTCTGTTGTGACAAATGCATCATTGGGTGATTTCATCATTGTGTGAACATCAGAGAGTGGACTTGCACAAACCTGATTTTCCTTCATAATATAATCTTTATGCTTGCAGGCCCTGTCAGTAACCCAAATTACATATATTGCATATATACTTCTCCACTATATACAGATGCTGTTATAATTCAGAACATAAGCATTTGGTTCAAAGTGTTACCAGATTCAAAGCCCCTTATAGGTTTGTGCACTTCCCTAGACAATGACTCCTGTCCTGGAAGGAATCTATGAATTTCTTCACATTGTACTGTCGATCAATGTGCATCAAGGAGAAAGTTGCCCTCCACCAACTTACTATACTCTGCAACTCTGTGGCCTCTTTGAGGTGAAGCTGCTCCAGGTTGTCAGGAATGGTGTGATAGTGACCTTTACTCTTCTCATAGTTCTTCTTGTACTGGTACTGAGGGAGGGGGGCAAAAAGGCACATCGTGGGAAGGCTGCTCAGCACGCCTAGTTTCTTCTTTAGTTTAGACATTTGCACAGCAGCAATCTTAAGACCAGACCAAAATTAGCAAACACTAAAGTGGGGATTTAGAAAAGGTTTTAAAAGATGAGGATCCAAGTTCAGTATTGTCAGCCAATACCAGAGGTGAACACTCAGGTTATGTGGCTTATTGAAAGGAGGTGATATAGGCAGAAAGTTAAAGGTGAAAGAAACATCCCAGATGGTAGTTCTGTGTCCTTAGAGGGCGAAAGGGGAACGGTTAGTTGAAAAACAACCCCAGAGTTCAAATATTCTAAAAATGGAATAGTTTTACATTTCAAGAAGTTATAGTTAACATAGAATTGGTAGATTAATGTTGTCATTTGGAAGGATACACTCCAACGAGGGAACACCTTTGTAATAAATCTAGCAGAGAAGTACCCATGGGCTGAGAGGGAGAATTTAGTTGATCAACAGGTGAAATGAGCTTTTCCTAGAGCAAATGACAGAGCTTACAGAACTGGCAAGTTGGCTTGTGTTCAGGACATGATTCATTATCAACGATTCCTTCATGTCCGTGACAGGTTTGTGAAGTTTCTTCAGGTCAGCTTTGTATTTAACCTACATGGTGAAAGGGGAAAAGGAAATCACATAAATAGAAAACGGAAAACAGCACTAATGCAAATCATGGTTAGATTTCCCACCACAAAACCAATGCTGGAGATGGGGATGAAAAACCACATTTCATCCATAGCAAGTGGAAACGATGCAAGTGACCATCAACAGAAAAATGGATAAAAAAAAATGTAGTATGCACATATAATGCAGTATTATTCAGCCACAAAAAGGAAGAAATTCTGATAAACCCTACCACATGGATGGACTTGAAAATATTTTGCTAAGTGAAATAAGTCACACACAAAAGGGCAAATACTGTATGATTATATTTATATGAAATCTCTAAAACAGACAATTTACAGAGATAAAAAGTAGATTAGATGTTACCAGGAGTTGAGGAGAGAGTGGGGAAGTACTGCTTAATGGTTAAAGAGTTTCTGTTTGGATGGGAAAGTTTTAGAAGTAGATAGTGATGGCAGTTGGACAATGTTGTAAATATAATTACTGCAATTTAATTGTATATTTTAAAATAATTAAAATGGCAGTAAATATCACATTATATGTATTATTACAATTTAAAAAACATACCTCACTTGCAAGATTGGTGGCATCTTTCTGGACTTTGTACAGCTGGCTGTCTTTTGGGTTGTATTTTGGAGTCTTGCCCTTCTCTTTGTCGAAATTTTCCCGATATTTAACCTAATAGCAAATGAAAACATCCAGATTATCCCTGGACATCAATCAATTTGGGAACGGAGGAATGGTGGAAACATAAATGCCAAAGAATATTCATACATGAAGTGATCATATGATTTAATATCTAAACTGGAACACTTTAAGACTAAAAGGGGGCACTATTACTGTAATAATGAATGATTATGTCACAACAACAGTCTGTCAAGTATGAAATCATGTGATACAGTATTGGCCTTGCCCACTTCATCAAGAGATATGAAAACTTCTTTCTAATGCAAAACAAAAATGTGGGAAAGGCTTCAGCCTAAATTCAGATCTAATGTGCTTGATTTGGAGCGTTTTGGCCTCTTACAGAGCAAAACCAAGAGCATTTTAGGTCTGCTGGAAGGAATTCAAAGAGGCATGGTAAATGATCAAGAGGATTGAAAAGTAAGGAATCTGTTAAACTAGAAGAATTGATTACTATTTCAAAATAGCGCTTTGACTATATCATTTATAATTTTTAAAACTTGGCCAAATGACACAACTTCTGACTTTAAAAAAAAACTAGAGTTTGGGGGTTAATAGTCTCAAGTATGACTTCAATCTAGATGAAAGAAGACAGTGAGATCCTTTAGGATAATAAGGAAAATAAGATTAAATATACTTTTAGGCCACACACAGTGTCTCATGCCTATAATCCCAGGACTTTAAGAAATCAAAGGAGAAGGACAGCTTGAGCCCAGGTGTTTAAGACCAGCTAGGCAACATAGCAAAACCTCATCTCCACAAAAAATTTTAAAAAATCAGCTGGTGTGGTGGCGTGCACCTGTGGTGCCAGCTACTCAGAAGACAGAGGCAGAAGGATCACTTGAGTACAGGGCTCCAGTGTTACAGTGAGCTCTAATTATGCCACTGTACTACAGCCTGAGTAACAAAGAAGATTCTGTCTCAATAAAAATCCCTATGCTGTGTGTGTGTGTGTTTACTTTTAAGATATAAAAAGGACTCAAAAAAAGCTAAATAACCCCAATTTAAAAAATTAGTAGAATATCTGGCACTAACAGTTGCTGGATAAATGTGATTCTGTATGTTCCAACACAAAATTAACAGCAAAGAGTGCAAGGAAATTGCCAAGGCCAAGGAAATAGACAAGAGAAAGACAGAGATATTGGCTGGTTGGTCTCAGCCTTACATTGCTGATGAGCATATTAATTTTCTTAAGATGCCTCATTCTACCAGGGTCATAAGTTGTGGCACTGTGCCCTCTCCTTGGGCCTTTAAGGTATTCTACCTAGGGTACCCAGTCAGGCAGCAACATCAGGATGGGGAGAGTCCACACACAGCTGAAGCTTTCTTGGGCTGGGCCACACCAGGAAGCTGCCGGTCTGAGGTGAGCCTTCCATAGGAAGTGAGCAGGCCCGGAAACTGAACTCCCAAAGGGATCTTGTTAGTTTCCCTTCTCCATCCCACAGGATCCACTTAGGATTAGAAATGGAGCCACTCAGTTTTCCAAAACAGTGAAGTGTTCAAAATCTCAACCCCAAAGTCATTTCTTTGTTTTTAACTTGGTAATGATATAACCTCAGACATTTAAAAATGTATACTTTTTTTACATTAATAAGTTATTATTACATTTCATTACACTCAAGAGATTACACTGGTTTTTGGTTGGTGAATTTATGTCTTGGTTTCAAATGCTTATACAATTTCATTAATTTATAACAAAAAACTACATAGGAATTTTAAATTTGAAAACTTAGAAAATCAGGCATCTGAACCTTTGTCTTTTCCTAATTCGGGCTTGTTTTGTTACTTACTGTTACTACTTTCTTTATCCCTTCCATGTTTGGCATTGCAGCAAGTCACAACAACCAAATTTATCTCAAACTTCTTTCTTTCTTTTTTTTAATCAAACTTATTACTTTAAAAAATACTTGGGAGAACAAAGAAGAACATTGGATATCTAAATTGGGGGATAAATAAGATATTCTTGAGCTAAGATCCTTTGGAACCAAACTTGCTCTCTGAAAGATGTGGTAGTAGATTATCGGGACTTTGAGCTAAAAAAGTCTAAAAATCTGTCATAACGGGAGGGGATTTTCAATAATTGATTCAACAAAGGAAAGTAGGTAATGTGGTAACTATGTTTGGGCAATAGGTTTCTTTGTCCATCCTCTCAGGAATATGAAATACTCTAGAATAAGGCATTCTCCCTCGGTGCTCTGGGAAGACCTCAGCAAACACTTGTCACAATGAATTGTACTTATGTATCCTGGACATGTTGTCAGAAGACATCTGCTCATCGCCAGTCCCTGGCCCAGGCAGTGAATATATAGAAATTGATTTTTTTTTCATCTGGTTGGGCTCCTGAGGTTAGAATTTCATGACCACTGCGTGTTAGCAAATCCACCACAGACCTTCAGGATAGAATTCTTACTGCCTGGGGAGAGGCTCCAAGAGGCCTCATGTGCTGATATTTTTGTCACATAAAGAAAGTTAAGCACACAGACACCTAGACAAATACCCACGAATGGAAAAATGGGGAACAAGAAAGGCAGAGACAGGTCAGAGAAGGTCCTCAGGACACTTTTCAACTTGTCCAAGCTCTGCTGTGCCATTAAAGACCCCACATCTCTCTTCCTGATAATGCTGCACTCTCATTCTGGGAACCACTCCCTCCGGCAAGGTGGTTACCATCTCCCGGCACTGGGCTGCTGTATGCCCAGCTGCATTACCTGGCTGCTCAGCCTGGCTGCCTTCTTGGCCATTTCGATGTCTGGGCGACCGAGCATGCTCAGCCCGTGGCTGCCTTCCTTGCGGTGCTTGGCTCGATACTCGACCTGAATCAAAGAAAACCAAGACAGGCAACAAGTGGTGGGCGCCTTGTAGTACTCGTCAGTGGCCACTGGGGACCAGGGGCATTTTAACTACATCCTTACCTCGCTGGCCTGTTTGGCTGCCTGGGTGGCCTTCTTGATGTCTGGCCGATCAGCCACTGTGGTGTAATGCAGGTTCTCTTTGGCATCTTTTCTGTAAGCAATCTTGATTGGGGGAGAGAAGCCGCTCACTGGAGATTTATGCCATGTTTCCAAAATTCCTCAGTAAGCACAAGCAACTTTTTCCCTTAAAGCCAATTTCTACCACTATAGTTTCTAAACCACCAGATTAAAAAAACTTAGGGTGACCAAACACTGGCATAAAAGCACACACCAGTTCGGGATCCCCTGCTCCAAAGGGGTCCCTGAAAGTGTTGAGAGCGGAAACTCACGTCACTTTGCTTCTTGGCCACGTCCATAGCATGTTTTACGTCTGGAGGCTCCAGCATGATGGAGTAGTTGGATTTTCCTTTCTCCTTGACAAACTTCTTTTTGTAATTTGTCTAAACAGAGCCAGAATTACTTAGGTGAGTAGGGGAAGGTGGGGACAGAATTAGTTTACTTAGAGAAATCCGAGACTTCTTATTTTGGCCTCAGTCTGGGATATAGATCTCTGACCTACATTCCAAGTTCTTCCTCATCATTTCCATCCTGGAACCCACCACTAGAACCACCTGGCAATCTGGAAAACTGAGCTCAAGCCAATTAAACTCTCATTTATCATCTCTGCCTTTTAAAATCAAATGAAACCATAAGGTACTCATATAATATCAGGTTTACTACAGCATGGAGAGAGTGGGCAGAGATCACTGAGGCACAATGAGGTGGTTTTTACCTCTCCAGAATTGTTTAGTCATCTAATGAGAAGAGAGGCTGCTCCCGATCAGCACCGTCTCCTGCTGCTATGGGCACAAGGTTAGTATGAATGACATCTTACATTGCTAGGTAACGTGTCCTTAGCAAAACCCACAACTGTCATAGCTGCCAGAATTGGAAAGCCAATAAATATTGGGTCCTTTTTAAAATGAGAGTTTCAGATTCATGTATAGGTATTGATGGTCAGACTGAAGCCACAGAAAGGACAGCATGCATAAGCAAAAAGGCAGCTGATGGTCTTTCCCGGGTTCCACAGTACAGTGGCATTGCTGCTGCCCAGTGTCCTGCGGCTGGTCACTGGTCACTTACATCACTGACATGCTTGGTCACTTCCTTGACGTGGACCGTGTCCCGGGTCTCCGGCAGCGTTGTGTAGGAGCCCTGGGCCAGGCGCTTCTTGACATAGTCTTTGTATTTGTTCTGGGGGATCCACAGAGACTTGTTAAGGTGTCTGCTTGGGGCCTTAGCACAGGGCTGAAGGTGGAGCAAATGGGCTGCAGGGGTGGGAGGTGAGGGTGGCGGGGTCGGGGGAGTTACCTCGGACACCAGATTGCTGACGGTCTTTGCCAGGAGGATCTGAGGAGTGTCAGGCACAGCACAGCAACTGCCTCTTTCTTTGACGTGCTTTTCTTTGTATTTCAGCTGTTTAATGGTGAAAAAATAAGCATTTCTTTAGCTCCCTCAGGCATGGTGCAGATTTTTCTGCCTCCAAATCACTAGATCATAGCTGGGACAATAGCACTGTTGACAAACAAGGAACTCTAAATTCAGTGAAAGACTTGATGTTTGGAAATCTTGGGGGTTGGTTGGTTTGTTTTGAAGCAAGTGTCTCACTCTGTTGCCCAGGGTAGATTGCTGGGGTGTAAGCTAAGCTCACAGCAACCTCAAACTCCTGGATTCAAGCAATCACCCTGCTTCAGCCTTCTAAGTAGCTGGGACTACAGGCACCTATCACAACACCAGTTAATTATTTTGTTTTTAGTAGAGACAGGGTCTCGCTCTTGCTCAGGCTGGTCTTGAACTCCTGAACTCAAGTGATGATGTTCCCGCCTTGGCCTCCCAGACTGCTTGGATTACAGGCATGAGCCACTGCACTAGGCCCAAGTTATGGTTTGCATTACAATCAACACAAATTTCATGGTGAATCTTTAGATAGACAGACCTGCATGAGCTGGGCACTGGGGAAGGACAGGATACTCACATCACTTTCTATTAAGGTGTTCCTGAGCGCCAGCACCGTGTTTTTATCATCAGTGACAGAAAGCTTGCAGCCTTTGAGGAACTCTCGGTCCAGCTTATATTCAAACTGTTACAGAAGAAAGGCAGAGAGGGGACAGGAAAGGGTCACAGGAGCAGGAGAAAGCCAGGGCTTCTCAGCCCTCACAGCCTTCTGTGCTCCTCCTTCCCCGCCCAGTCACCCCCCGGGTCTCCTAGTGTCATCAGGACTCTGAGCCTCCCGTGCTGGCCCGGCGGGGGGAGAGCAGGCTCCCTGGCCAGGTTTGCTTTCTGAGCTTGCCTTTCACTGCCCCAACCCGCCTCTCTTTCTAGGGTCCTAAATGAGCTTGGGTTGAGCCCAGGGCAGTGTTAGCATGAGTGATGGCTAATTTTATTTCTCAGGTCTTCTCTCCTGTCTTACATCGCTTTGCTGCAGGGATGACTTGGCAGCCTGGATGAAGTCTGGTCTGTCAGGGGTCCACCTCCAGTGGGCCTTGTTGGCTTCATACAGCTTCTTGTAGTCCAGCTGTTTTCAACAAGAGAGAAAGAAGTCCTTCATCAGGAGGCTGAATTCACAAACACACACCCCTGATACGGCACAGAGGGACCGTGGCAGGCGACTACTCCACAAGTCATAATTCTTCACCCAGTTAAAATTTCTGCACATTTTATGCAGTTGGTCAGTACTCAGAGGTCATCTGCTGGGACTTTTAGTCCCAAAATAAGGGGCTATAATTTTAAAAGGCTTCCTGGTAAAATGATTCTACAATCTTCCTCATGCTCCTGGTCTAGCCAAATTACCCTCAAAATGAGTACTTTTAATTTCTAACCAAATTTAGGCTTAATTTTTTTTTGAATCATCAAACATTTAAGGTATTGATTTTGTGTCAGGTACTTAGTTTCTAAGGGCTTTATAAATTACACAATTAAACAAATTATAAAATTTCATAAAATTAACTCATCTGATCTCTATAAGAGCTGCAAGGAATAGACAGCTGAGGAGCTCTCTAGAAGGGGCAGGTCACCTGCCAAAGGCATGACAACTAGCAAGTGGTGGAGGTGGAGGTTCAAACCCGGGCAGTCTGGCTTCAGAGGTGCTTCCTAGACTCACCTGGCCTGCAGAATTGGCTGCCTCGGGCCCAACCTGACCCATAGAAGTGCATGTAATTCAATTTGAGTGTCTTTGGGAGAAGACTAACAGGCTCATTTTTCCCCTTATACTTTTTCTTTCTCTCTTTTATCGCAGTATAATGTATACACAATAGAATGCGTATGCTTTTATGTAGACTATCCAATGAGTTTTTTTCCCCATGTTACTGTGAATAATTGCAAGCATACTCAAGAGTTGCCAGAATTCTCTATAAAGAGAATGCCTATTAACTAACCACCAGCTGGATTTTGCAATGTACGTTTCACTGCATTTAATTTATCCCCCGTCTACCCCTCTTGTATCTCCTTCCCTCTACCCGTCCTCCAGATAGGAGCACTGCCAGCTCCTCCAGGCATTTCGGTTTGCGGGCCCTAGTAACTGTATCTTTCCTCTGGCACTAGCAGGCACTCATTGGGGAACCATGGTTTTGTTGTATAAAACATTTTATATCTTTTTAAAGAAGTCAGTGCTCATCTTAATGCACAAAATTTTCACTGTGGTGAGGCTTTAAGATGCCGCGGCAAGGAAAGGAATCAGCGCAGGGACATCTGAGCGGGAGGGTCGGGGTTAACTCTTGACAGCACGAAAGTGCAGACTGTAGCGTTTGGGGCAGGAAGAGAAGGACACGCCATGAGGCACCTTCCAACGTGGAACCTTCATTCCAGAACTAAACGTCCTATTTCTCAGCCACCTCCCACGAGGCTGAGTGGGAGTAACTGTGACTGGGGACAGGCCACCCCTGCTCTTCCCTGTGATTCTTTGTGAGGACCATTTAGCATCATCCCTCCTGATCCTGGGACTTGGCTCTTGCTCTGGACTCACTAAATCTCAATCATCTAAAGAGACGTGTCCTAAAGAAGCTGATAAATCCCCCACCAGGCTAGGGGGAGTTGCTGGAACTTACGTTGGTGTTGACTTTGTAGGCGTCCTTGGCTGCTTTGATATGGACAGCATCTGGCTCGATGGTGCAGTTAGATTTATTTCTTTCGTAAACTTCTTTGTACTTCAGCTGTGGGAGGAAACACAGTGACAAGGTTAATTTTTTATAGCAGCGTTTTAAAAACTAAGACATTATGTATGACTGTAGTACACAATGCTCCTTCAGATAAAATAAAGAACATCTGATGTGAAGAAAGGATGCCGTTATGCAGAGATGGATCTTTCTGTCTCAGATCTTAAAACCAGTTCCCCAGGGCACATTGACTGTGGTCACCAGTGTTGCCATATAATGTATGTCCCAGAGCGGGTCTGAAAAGGCCAGTTGAACAGCTATCCATGCATGCATTTCTCTTTCCTAAATCAAAAATCCTGAGTTCAGAACATTCTGAAAACTGTGGATGGAAGAGAAGACCCCCCCCCGCCCCCACCACCCCAGCTCACTAGGACAGAATTAGTCTTGCGCACTCTCTATGCTCCCACTGCTCCGGCTGCTGTCATGCCATGTTGTACTTGTTTGTTTATCTGCCTATTCTTTCCATCAAGCTGAACCCATTAAGGGCAAAGATTGCATGTCATTCATCATCTCATTCCTAGAGTCAGGCACATGGAAACTCAATAAATACTTGATGAATGAATGATCTGAAGGATGTCATCACGGCTGTCACTGCTGGAGATGTATCTAGCAGGTTTGGGAGAGGGAGGGAGAGGCACTGGAAGGCTTAGCTTCTGCAGGCCTAAGAGGTAATTTCATTAAGGAGAGGTAGTTTCTTTAAAGGAGACGTCTAGCTTTATCCACTTTTTCTCCTTTTAATTATCAGGGTCTTGGGGTCCAACCTGCACCTTCTCACTGACTATAGGACCCCAGGTTTTAGTGTGATTAAGGTCAAGGTAAACTGTTCTAAGTACACTGTTAGGTTACGAACCAAAGTACGGTTCTAAACTATAGTAGGGTTTACTAAACTGATCACATGAGTCACACTTTTCTGGGCCTCACCATAGATCTAGTTTACTAAAATTACTAATTACTATCTTTAAGGGAAAGGCATGGAAATTAGTATCTTTTTTATCAGTCCCCTAGGATATATTCAAGCCATGTGGAGAGACACTAGGAGACAGAAGTGAAGAAACCAATTGCCGTCCGTGCAACTGCCAAGCTCCCAGCCCACAGCCACCATCAACTTCTGGCCATGGGGGCAGCACTATTGGATGTCTTGGCCCAGCTGAGCCTCCGATGTCTGCCAAATACACATGGAGTAGGACCACCCAGCTGTGCCCGTCAACTGACAGAACCCCACACAAAATAGATGACTTAATTTAAGCCACTAAGTTTCAGGGTGGTTGATACACAGGAATAGATGACTGGACCATGGTTTGTTACATCACATTAGAAAGAGGCCAAGAGGAGAGGAACTGTCAACCATCTGGTCCTTACATCGCTGACTTCATCCTTGACCTTGCGAACGTGCAGCAACATGGGCGTGTCGTGGATTGTGGTGTAGCCCCTGGGTTTGGCCTTGTTGTATTCCAGTTTATAAAGTATCTGTGGGAGATTAAAAAGCAGAAAGACAGAATGTCACACTTCTCAATTTACAATACAGAAATCTAAACACAGAGGTTGTTTTGAGTAAATATAAAGAAAAGATAATTGCATAGATTCAACAGGTGATTTCACGCTCTCTGCTAAGGTCTCAGGGTTTGCCAATCCGATTGGATCAATTCTATACTGTGAAAGAAGAGTCTTGGGCACAGCAGGAGATTTAGCACCCCTGCCTCCCTCCCACTAAGGGGCAGTGGTCTCCCAGACATTGTGACCACCTAAAATGCCCCCCGCATTTGCAAATGGCTCCTGAGTTTGTGAATCTATTCAGTGTTTCTTGTACTCACATCACTGATTTGTTTGTTGACTTTTGTCGTACGCAGGTGTTCGGGAGTGTCCACAACTGAGGTAAACTTGTCCTTTAATTTTTCATAGTTTTTCTTGTACTTGATCTAAATTGTGAAAGAGAAGAATGAACTAACTCGAAGAACTTAAATAGAAGGCTGAAAGGAATCTAATTTTCTTCTTGAAACACCAAAGTGGGAGAGAGTGTCATGGCAGCTTTGTTTTTAAATCTTAACTGAAAATGTTAAATAGAAATCTGTTGATAAATAAAGTGTAATGGAATTTGCAGATAATTGTAACAAGAATTTCCAATATGTTTTATACACATGGAAACTGAGGCCCCAGAAGGTTGTGAGAATGAACCCAGAGGCTAGAGCCTTGATCTCTGTTTGACAAGGACTATTTCACTTGCAACCTACTGCATTGAATATGTGCAATCTACTGAGGTATTTTTCCATATCAAAGATGAAACAGGGATCTAAAATAAAGAATGAGTATATATGGTTTGGAGTGTTTATCGTTTTTATGTTTGAGACAGTGTCTCACTCTGTTTTCAGACGAGAGTGCAGTGGTGTCATCATAGCTCACTGCAGCCTCCAACTCCCGGGCTCCAGCAATCCTCCTGCCTCAACCTCCCCAGCAGCTGGAATTACAGGTGCACACCACAATGCCAGCTACGTTTTCTATTTTTCTTGCAATATGGTCTTGCTCATGCTCAGGCTGATCTAGAACTGCTGGGCTCAAGAGAGCCTCCTGCCTCAGCCTCCCAAATTGGTGTTTATCATTTTAAAAAATACATTTGTTTTTGTAATTTTCAAGTTAATTTTTCTCACGCACATAACATAAGCCGTTTCAAGCAGGACAGATACAGAGAGCGCAGCAAAATTTCATGCACAACTATCTGATGATCGTAGGAGGACAAATGAGGACGTTCAGGCGAATGGAATGTTTACAGGAAAATGTTTCCTCATTTCCTGTGTTGATTTGATGACAAATTAAAATGATAAAACAAGTTGCTAATACAAAAGCTTGATAGAAAACTTCCTTTGTTTTGATCTGGGAAAATGGCATTTTATTAACATCACGTCTGGTGAACCAATTGTCACTGTTTATTGCTGTTGGAATCACCCACGTGATGGAAAGTGGGTGCTTCAGTCGCCTTGTAGGAAAGCAGGGCTATCAGCAACACTGAACGAGTGCACACGGGAACAGGTGTACCGGAAATAACCTAGCAATCCAGCATCAGACTCAAAAGCCACCATGACTGTGCAATACTCATGGGAATCCCCATCTCTCCCCTGCGGTTGTAGCGATAATTGAACAATGGAAACATCAGATGAAAACATTAAATATTCAGACCTTTTAAATGCTGTTGAATCTACTTAATATCCACAATACCTAAGGAATCTATGTCTTTGAGGAAAATACTGAAAGGCGTAAATTAATGTTCTATCAATTTGGAAAGAATGTTTGAGAAAGTTAATCTTATAAGGAGTTCCAAAAGAGTCACATGATGAGCAGATGCCGGCTGCCTCATCATCACCCTGGGCCACCTTCCGAGTTCATTTACAAGGAAGGAATATTTATGAAGCTTTGTCATGTGAAACCAGCACGGGAGTGGAGCAGGGAGAGGAAACCAGTGAAAGCATAAAAGGGAAGGCACCCACGGCTTCTAGAGCTCGTCCTGCCCTCCCGGCAGACATTACCTGGCTCCACATGTGTGTATTGTAGAGAGCAGTCAACATATCTGGACGCAGAATTTCATTACATCCTTGTTTCAGAAGCATCTTGGCACTAGATTTATATTTTCTCTGTCCATGCAAAGAGCAGTGAAGCACAAAAGAGACTTATAAAGACAGAAAAGAACACGGCACTGTGTGCCAGGCACCTCTGAGTGAAGAGATGTCGGCAAACACGCTTCATGTACTCACAGATCTGTGAGGGTGAAGACACCAATTTACGCTACAATGCCGGGCAGAAGGACTGCGGGACTTGCAGGGGATGATCCCCAGTCCTTGCGAGCGGGGAATGGTACAGCTAGTCTCACTTACTCTACCACCAAACTGCCTTTATAGATAAGAAGACAGCTTTGCAGTAGAAAAATACAGTGAGGACTTGTGTCCTCTTGCTTCCAGTAAGGTTAGTTTGTTTTTGTTTCTGCAACTCCATTTGCCCTTTACAGGCGCAGTATACAGACAGGTTCTCCAGGAGAAAGTAAGAGCTGGAGGACCCGGCTTTCTTTTCATCTTCACCACAGCTCAAGTGAGCACACAGAGCAGGGACTGGCGCACGCAGAGAGCACTGGGGCTCTTTGGGTGGCTAGACAGATACTTTGAAACAGAACAGCCCAATATCATAGGCAGAACCTATGACATCCTTGCAGCAGACGGGACGACATCTCATGAGAAACCGGAGCACATCCTGCCTGGGCGGGTCGGCCAGCCCCGTCACAGTACCTGACTGATCTGGTCGCCTGCGGTCTTAGCCAGCAGATGTCTGGGCTCATCGACCACCAGGTGGTATTTATCTTTCCGCTGCTCATAATCAGCTCTGTATTTTTTCTGCTCAAACATCAGATCATATTATAGCAAGAGTACAACTTCAAGGCTACACAAATATCTCAAGGGGAAACACCCCAGCGAGGCAGAAACAAGTCATTTCCAGAAGTGGGCTCCGGGGTGGCGCCTGTGGCTCAAAAGGGTAGGGCGCCGGCCCCATATGCTGGAGGTGGTGGGTTCAAACCCAGCCCCGGCCAAAAAAAAAAAAAAAAAAAATAGAAGTGGGCTCCCAAAGCACTGTGGGTAATTAAAAACAGGGAAGCAAAGAGAGTGAAGTGAACGAAGGTCACCCAGGGAAGGCTGGAGTGTGGGCAGAGCAGTGTATACACTGACACTGGAGTGCATCGCTTCTCCGCCTTTTGGTTAAGATCAAGTGAAATTGGAGTGCTTTGTGCCTAAACATTTTCCATCTTTATATATGATGCCATCAGTAACAATAGTTTTTACAGCATTTTACAATGCATTTAAAATAAGATCCTGAGAAGCTACAGGTTTACTATCAAAGGCCGTAAGAATCCAAAAGCATATCTGATGCTAAAACGTTCATAGAAAAATCATCATAGTCTTTAATGCTAGTTACCGTATTTGATTACAAAAGGGACCTGGCAATCCCTCACAAAATAGGAAAATAAAAACAAAACGTATCAACACTGTCCTAGGAAGCTGTCCTAGGAAGCTAGTGACAATAATTCTTCAGAGTTGTCCAACCTGGAAATCTACTGAAAATGAACTAGAGCAAATTAAAAAACAACAACAACAAATTTTGAAAAGTCATACATTTAAATAAATATACCATCAGCTACATTCTCTTGTTTAGATACATTTTGCTAATAGTCTAACAATAGTTTTGAACTTATATAAATCTATGGAAAATCTGAAAATAGAAAAATTAAAGTTTAATTATACAATCATCCAAACATTATAAAACTATCTAAAGGTAAGTAAATTCATAGCTTGCTCATTTCAGCCACCTTGAACTAAGTTTAACTTAAAATTATTGCAAAGGTGGTTACAGGAAAGATCGGGTAGACTGTAAAGAAAAAGTTTTGATGCAAATGGATAGTTCTGTGCACCTACGTATGTGGGGGTAACGTGGCAATACATTTGAAGGCATCAATCACCCTGTCCTCTTAGGGGTAACACTTCTAACCACTGCCATTTTGGGGCTTGAACTTCTGGGTCTCCCAAATCTATGCAAAAGGAAGTTCCGCTGATAGTTGACAAAATCAGTCCCCTCCTTGGGCTCGGCACCCACAGGGCTGTGCTCCCTGTGTTAGTGCAGACAGAGGTGCTGATGGCTGCGGCCCTCACAGCACTCTGCACAGCCCCACGGGTCTGTTCATGGTTTGGGCAGAACCCATTAGATAGTGACGTTATAGATTCTTTCCAAATCGTCATTTCTAATGAAGACTTAAAATGACTTTCCTGTCATTCTTTGTTTTGGGCTTTAATCAAATCACTGTATAGACTTCTTAAAGGAGTTGAGTAGGCTTATTTGGATCAGTTCATACGTACCTCATTCATCAGCTGAGTTGCATACTTGAAATGCCTATTGATCGGACTGTCAGCGACATACTTGAAATCCGACTTCGTTCTTTCAAATACCTCTTTATACTTATACTAGAGAAAAGAGAATGTGATGACTTGATAGCAGGCTATATCATCTTAAAAAATGAGACATACTATTTATCGTATCATATAATTATGATAATTAATTCACAGAGCCAACAAATATTTGCAGCATGTTTTTTTTTTAGAGACAAAGTCTCACTTTGTTGCCCTCAGTAGAGTGCTGTAGTGTCACAGCTCACAGCAACCTCCAGCTCTTGGACTTAGGTGATTCTCTTGCCTCAGCCTCCCGAGTACTGGGACTACAGGCACCCGCCACAACACCGAGCTGGGGCCAGGTTTGAACCCGCCACCCTCCGTATGTGGGGCCAGCACCCTACTCACTGAGCCACAGGCGCCACCCTATTTACAGCATTTACTCTGTTGCCCAAGGCAATGAAGGGCGTACTTGCCTAAGTGTGTTAAAAGCTAGCCCCAAAATACATACTAGAAAACACTTCCTTGGGTGAATGTCAAATAGATCTATATATCATATTAAGCAAAAATCTAAATCAACTTATTCTTTGTTTCTGTCATGATTGTTATTTTACTTTTAAGGTATTTTCATGTGGACTTTGAGGGCAGTTTTTACTTCATTAGTTTGGGTACTGTTTTTCAGTAATTAATCCATATAATCATAATCTTTTAGGGCAGGGGTGTGGCAACTGTGACTCATCCGGCCCACCACCTGTTTTTACACAGGTAGTTAAGAATGGTTTTTAAGGGGTTGTAACAAACAAAGAATGCCATGCACTGGAATGAATGTGGTCCACAAAATCTAAAATATTTACTATGTGCCACTTTTTTTTTTTTAGAAAAATTTGCTGACTTCTGTTTTAAAACTCAAGGGAAGTGAATGAGACTTTAGAACATTTTATAAACAGGAAAACGAGGCCATAAAAACCCAGTGATTGGCCTTGTCACCATTGCTTGTGGGTTATTATTTTCCACTTTATATTTGCTACCATATCAGCTCTAACAGAGTAAATTGCCCAGAGACATAAATAGCGAGGGAAATCTGGAAGAGTCATGAGGAACTGTGTTGAGATGACTTTTCAACAAATCAAATAAATGACTATATTTAATGAGGTTGGTACTAATGAAATCTCCTAGGGAGAGTGAACAGGTCAGTATGTGCTCCAACTACATGGTCTCGAAGCCAGGATAGGGATGGAAATGAGAAAGGTTATTTCCTCAGAGCTAATTCCCTGTGTGGGTAAGGTCCATGTGGAATGGCCATTCTCCTTGAGTATAGATACCTTGCTGTAGAGAGTCTTGTTCTTTTCAGCCAAGGTGAGGTCAGGAGTATCATAGGCATAGCAACCAATGCCTCTAAGCCAGGTCAAGTCTTCTTTATATTTTACCTGGGAGAAGAAAAACATCATCAAAGAATTTTAAGAACTTACATCCAAATAGCCATAAGTTAGTATCTATAGAAATGGAACACATTGCAGCTCTGACTCATGAAATATATGAAATAATAAAGTATTACAACAATTATTAAAAGTCAGTTTCCAGTTATACTGATTTCTGCCCATTTTATGGTGTATTGTTTTATAGTATATGAAAATTTTTATTTTTAATACTAATGAAAGCAATTTAAATTTAACAGGCATGCTTTCCTAGAAAACATGGCCTTAGTTTGGTAGTTATATTTTCATATAGAGAACTGAAATTTCTTTCTAAATAAGAATTGCTGTGTGTTTTAATTCATCAAGTTGTTTCTTCAGGGGATCAAAAATAGGTTATTTTCCAGGCGACATTTATAACTTCCAGTTATGTAATATATAATATATTGAGAAGAAAAATAGGGTTATATATTTGAATTTATTTTTCCCTCTCTAGTTGAAGTTCACTCACTCAATAAATGCGTTTTATAGCTTAAAACACCCATGCACAAGGTCTGACGTCTAGCCAAGTGTTATGCAGTGATGGACTTTGTAACTCATATGGAAAAGTGAAATTGTATGTGAAAACAGACGACATCCACACTCACATCGCTGACTGAATCAGTGACTGCCCGGTGGTGGAAGTGCTCGGGACGGTCAGGGATGGAACTCCAGATTCCCAGCTGGCTCATGTAGTTCTCCTTATATTTTACCTGTTAGAGAAGCACAAAGACAGCCATACAGTCTTACCCAACATTAACGCCAAAGTGTCTACCTCTTTCTGGAGAATTTTAGAAAAGGGAGATTGCTTTAAAAAAAAAAATTGCAAAGGGTTATAGAGCCCAACAGAAGTAGAAATATGGAGGGACACACTTTGCTGATGTCGTCTGTGACTCTGCGATGGTAGACAATGTCCAGAGCGTCCTTCACAGTGTGGTATTTCCCTTTGGTCTTTTCGAAGGTTTCTTTGTAGCGTAGCTGGAAAGGGGAAAAGCAGAATGATTATGAAAACTACCAAGGTAAATAACTGAGCCTTCTACTCTTGAACTCTAGAGTCTTCTCTCTCAGTTTCTCCCATGTATATACATTTAGAAAAAATTTAAAAACTTATTTCGGAACCCAGAAGAGAAAAAGGACATTGGAAAAAGCTAATGACATTCAAAGTGTGAAGTTTAGTTATAATAATTTAATAACTGAATAACTAATGTCATTTAGTGATAATAATAATGTATTGATCTTGGTTCAGCAGTTATGACAAACTTACAATGGTAGAATAAGGTGTTAAAAATAGAAAGAAATGGGTGTGGACCTGCTAGGTGAGGGGCACGACTACAGCAGGGACCTCACCTAACAAACAACATTGTAACCTAATTGTTTGTACCCTCATATTAATCTGAAATTTAAAAAAAAAAAAAGGAAAAGACTGGGTGCGGGATACGTGAGAACAGTGTACTATCTTTGCCTGTAAGTTTAAGACTACTTAAAATACTTAAAATAAAGTTTATTTACATGTAAAACTTAAAACAGAAGCTCATTTGGGGGGAGAAAAACCTTGCTGAGCCCAAGACATGGGAAGTAGAGAAAGATTTAGTTTCAATTCCCAGCATTAAAATGCCTCCTCCACACTAACCAGTTTTAAAAATGTATTTCATTATAAGCTTTATCTTTGTAGTATTTCCAGAGAAAACAGCTTTGACCCTAACCTCAGACTCATCTCATCTACACAAGATGGGAGCTTCTCTGAGCTGCTTATTTGCAGCTTCAAATAGTTCATTTCTTTTGGGGTAGCTGAGCAAACACATAATGAACGATGTCTTTTGTCTGACGTTGTAGTTCTGTTCTTTCAATGGATAATCTCATCGGATTGTCTAGATGTACTTGGAGGTGGGTGGAAAGCCACAGTTGATACACTGAATTTAATGCTGGAGACTCCCTTGTTACAGGAGACTATTTTAAAAGTCAGGGTTAGAACTGGGCTGGATAGATCCCTGGGGATTATACAGTGGGGCATAATGAGCCCAGGGGCCAGTTTCACTGAGGGATCATCCCTATAAGAGGCAAGTTAAGCTCAGTTCCAATGAATATTCAACAGTATCCCTGAAGTGATAAAGATAGGGGATACCAAAAGAACACTATTAATATCCCAGGGGACAGATTTGAGGGGAGCACATGACTCTCGGAGCTTACGTTTTTAGTGCTAACTGGCCATGGCCTCTTTACAATTAGTAGCCTCCCCTCTGCTTTGAATGCAAATTTCTTCCTTTCTTTTTTTTTTTTTTGAGATAGAGTCTCACTATGTTCCTGCAGTAGAGTGCTGTAGTGTCACAGCTCACAGCAACTTGAAACTCTTGGGCTCAAGCGATTCTCTCGCCTCTGCCTCCCAGATAGCTGGGACTACAGGTGACAGCCGCAATGCCCAGCTATTTTTTTGTTGCAGTTGTAGCTGGCCTGGGCTGGGTTTGAACCTGCCAACCTGGATGTATGTGGCTGGTGCTGTAACCACTGTGCTACGGGGCACTGAGCCGAATGAAAATTTCTGGTAACATTTTGGAACTGATATGTTGTTCCAATTTGCTGCAACCCCTCACATTCCTGCTTAGGGCTCCTAGAGCTACCCTGCTGAGTTGAGGGGGTAATGGAGTTGGCTTGAGCTTTTGGCTCAGTTCAAGTCCCAATGTGTCCAGTCCTCTAAGGGTTCTGGTCTGGCGACCTGAGTACAGGGAATTCCTGGTTGGGCTTTGCCCTGGGTGGACTCATTTCACATCTCCATTAACAGATAATCTCATTACTGTGAAAAGGCAGTTTTATCCTTGGGATTATATGATATGGGGAACGAAAGTCTGTCTGTCCTAATTCTGACTGCTATGTCATGCATCATCTTGTGATCTATATTTAGGCACGTGGGAGAAGAAAGGAGACAAACATTTTCTTAATGTCAACTAAGAGAACAGCAGTGTTCTAGAAACATTACACCGGTTATCTTATTTAGTCTTATTTAATTATCATGATTCTCATCTTCACTCTCCACATAGGAAAGAAGGCTCAGAAAAATTAAACAAACTATATAGAATCATACAGCAGGCAAGTGACAGTAGCAGGATTTGAGACTGTGTCTGGCCGACTTCAATATCATGATTTTATGGACACGTAAATTGGTTGTCAAGCATCCTTAGAAAATGCTACTAAAGAAATACAAGAAAGGGCCCTATTTTTGCCCAGGAGAGACGCGAGATGACTGGGCTTCTGCCATCTCTGGTACTTTGCCTAACTGGTATTGTTGGAGCCAGTTTTTTTTTATTTTTTTAATTTTTTTTTGCGTTTTTTTCCTGATCCATCTTGCGGGCCATGACTTTGAACCATGGTTATGACTGAGATAACTCTTTTTCCCCAGGTACTTCAACCTCAGCTCTCCCTACCACCCCAAAGACAAAAGGAAGAGCTGCATACGTCACTGGCATTCCAGTAAGCTTTCTTGGCTCTGATGAGGATCGGCGTGTCTGGGACCGGGGTGTACTTGTCCTTCATCTTCTCATATTGAGTCTTGTACTTTTTCTAAGAAAGAACAAGAGAGAGACAAACTTAAGTCCAAGCCCGATTCACAAGTCCCGATTCACAACCACGTCATGGATCTAATGAAGGGACACAGTGTATCCCGCTGCTGGAGAGCAGCTCTGCTACTCTGCATTTGGTCCCCTCTGAGCACAGTTTATAGTAACGAGCTCTCAGATCAGAGGTAGCAGGAGAAAGTTTTAAGGAAGCATCTCTTCTCGGACCCAGCACCTTGTGCTGAGCTCGTGTCTCACCTCACTGACCATGTCCTTCACGTGTCTGGCGTGCTTCAAGGCTTTGGTTTGGTTTCCAGCGTGGTGATGAGGTCTCTCCTTGGTGGCAAGTTCAACATACAGATACTGAATAATGAGAGAGTAGAGTGAGATGTTAACAGGGAAGACGTTTAGTCTTCAGTATTCAGTCCTCTTCATTCACTTCTAACTTTTCAATGAGAAGCGTGTCTCTGCTGGTTATCCTGACTTTTTGTTTGTTTGTTTGTTTATTTTTGGTCATGTGTGTTTTTGTTTGTTGTCTCTGTGACTCGCATTTGAAGCTCATGTACACACTCCAGTTATCTCAGGTTCCCACCACTCGGTATAGTCCCATCTAAATCCACAGGATAAACAATGTCAACAGAAGAGTCAGGTTGCTGATAGAGCCCTCAGAGAGACTACTAAAAAAATAGTTTCCTCTCCATTTTTGCTTAAATGCAAAATGTGGCTTCATTTCTCTGTGGATATAAGATAGATCTTATGGAAGGATCAAGCCACATTTTTACTACTTAGAATCCACAGACTACTCATCCGATGATAGAAGTTGTTTAGCCTAAGAAAGAAGATATGGAACCTTTATTTGTGTAAAATGTAACTGTGATTATGTTGTATGATGACCCAAAAGAAAACTACGCTTTTCTTTCGCTTCTTCTTCCTTTTTTCCCCCAAGACAGGGTCTCACTCTGTTGTCTTGAATGCCTGGTTGCAAGTGATCCTCCTAACTCAGCCTCCCAAAGTGCTGGAATTTCAGGTGTGACCACTGTACCTGGCCAGAAAAGCATTTATTTTATTTTATTTATTTTTGAGACAGAGTCTTGCTTTGTCACCCTTGGTAAACATAGCAACCTCAAACTCTTGGGCTCAAGCAATTCTCTTGCCTCAGCCTCCTGGGTAGCTGGGACTATTGGTGCCTGCTAAAGCTGTCTGACTCTGGCTTGGGCTGGTCTCGAACTCATGAGCTCAGGAAATCCAGCTGCCTGAGCCTCTCAGGGTGCTAGGATTACAGGCATCAGCCACAACTGTTTTTTAAAGTGGAACGGTAGTGAACATGAGGTTACAGCAAGGACAACCGAGTCTGCCCCTGGCCAGGGAGACCAGGCACACAGAGCCACCCTGTAACACCAGAGAGGCAGGTTTATACACTTTTGTTAACAAATGAGCTTACCTGACTCTGAAGCTTCTGCCCTCGCTTGGCTCTTAAAGTATCAGGAGTCTCAGGAACAGAGGTGAAAATTGACTTCTGCTTCTTGCCCGCAGCTCTGTACACCAGCTAGACATAAAGCAAGCATCCGCTTCATTTCTGCATTATTGACATGTTACGTTCTCTGCAGATGCCCACTGCTTACTCATAGAAAAGGCAGCCCCCTCCCATACGACAACCTCAATTTCTTCCCAATAAGCCAATCTTTTTAAAATTTACCCTCTGAGCTCTCCTCATTTTGGTTCCCTTGAAGCAAAACAAGAGACATTCTCTAGCCTGTCCAGAATCCAAGTCTCCTCCTGCTCTATTATTGGTCTCATTCTTAGTTGTCCCTTTTAGAGCCCTGCCTTGCCAATTACCCCCTTCCCCTCTATACCTTCAGCCTTTCCCTTTTTCCAGCCCTCTCTCTGTTTGCCAGCCCTCTCACCTGCAAACAGACCCAAGTCTCTCCCTTCCTTAAACCGTTTTTAACCTCTTGCCCAGAGGTTCTCAACCTGTGGGTCACGATCCCTTTGTAACAGTGAAAATACACCGTGGCATTAGGAAGGTTGAGAACCACTGCTCTAGCCTAAGTCCTCCTTGCTTTCTTTCTCTCTAAGCTGCCTGTGTATTTATTTCTTCATTTCTTCTCTTTGGGTTAATTTCTTGAGACCATAGTTTGGACCCCAGCCGACCACATCAGTGAAATCTCATTGAGACTACTAAAAAAATCTGATTGCCAAACACAATAAGAACACTTCTCTTTAGCAAACTGATCCGTTCAGAGTTCCATTCCCCCAAACTCCCTTCTCTGGCTTCCATTTCCCATTCTCCACTGGGTGCCTCCCGTGCTTCTAGGCATTCCTCCTCGCATTCCTCCTCAGCCTCCCTCTGTGGTTCTGCCCTCACCAAAGACCGCTGTCCGCCGGAGCTGAGTTTCACCCTGCATGTTTTCCTCAGGTGTCCTCATCTGCTCGTGGGGCCTCAGCCATCACTTTGAGATCCATGCCTTTCAAATCTACATATCCAGCGTTTCACCTGAGCTCCAGACCCAAATTTTCCACAACTTTCTGGATGTAGGTGATTTATCATGTTCAACGTAGAATTCTTTATGTTACCCCCGTCTGTAGAATTCTTTATATTACCCCCATCTCCAGCCCAAATCTGCTTCCTGTCCCATTTTATCTGTTTTGCTGACTCCTTGATCTCCCAGTTACCCAAGCTGTACACTTGGGCAATCATTGTAGATGCTTCCCCCATTCCCACATTAAAGTGGCTATGAATCCTCAGCTCCTAACAGTGTGGTGTTCCTGAAATCTATTCTTCTATTCCTTCCCCACCACCACCTTCAGACTACCATCTTGTTTATTTCCTACATATCCTTAAGCACTCCTAGATCACCTTCTCATTTCCTCGACTAGCTACTCTACCTGGCTTACCCATCTTTCACAAGTCTGAGACACAGCTTTGCTCAACATTCAGGTCTATCCCACTTAGAAATAATTCTTGAATGATTTTTCATAAAGCCCAAGATCAGTGATATAACTGAAAAGTTCCACGAGTCTTCACAACCTGGCCCCACCCATGTCTGTAGCTTCATTTCCCAGCATTCTTCAATGCCCTCCGTGTATAATTTAAACTATGCCCAGTTCCCAGAACTCATGATAGCCATTTTCACATACCATTCTTCCTGCCTAGAATATTCTCTCTCTTATTCACTTAGGGAAACTTCTAGAATCTAGGCTGTCTTGATTATTTCTGTAAAATACTATTTATCACATTAATGTCTGTTTCTTCTCCCAGATTGGGGACCCAGCAGCTCAGCTCTATGACCCTGTCATCACCTAGAGTTTAGGCAAAGGGCCTGAAAAATAGTATCCCCCTAATAAATGCTGAAGGAATTTAATATAATCAGATAAGCTAGAAAGAATAAATGGATACCAAATAAATTTTTATCACATGTACCAGTTGAACAATTACAATGTAAGAAGTAAATGTTATATATGTATATATGTATATGTCAATTTTTTAAGATCCAACTTATATACGAGTTAAAGCAAAAGATAGCTCATATGTTTGGGGATTTTGTATGTGTGTGGGGTGCATTACTATTGAAAGGAAGGAGATAAAGTAAATGCAAATTTAATGCTTCTTCCAGGTTAAATTTTAAGTAATCAACAAACTCATAGAATTTTATGGCTAAAAGGAGCCCAAATAATCATCTAATTAAATTCTCTAGTAAATTGGGGTACCAAAGTTGTGGATTATATAAGGTCACATAGCTAATCAGAAATAAATCTAGGACTAAAACCTGACTCTCCCAAACCATTTATTTTTATTTTTCCTTTATTTGTTTATTTTTTACTTTTTTAGAGACAGGATCTCACTGCATCACCAAGACTTTACTTGAACCTCTGAACTCAACCTCAGCCTCCCAGTAGCTCCTCCACTCACCCACCAATGCCCTGCACTCTCCCTTGACATTTCAATAATTCTCTTTATATTATTTTCCCCCTGAGCCCAGGTACTCATTGTTTATGCTTTTTGGGACAATGTTCCTGCTTCCTAATACTACAAATGTATACATGTCAAGAGTCTGCAATTGAAAGGCAACCCCAAAGTCAATACCCTGAATTTCTTTTGGCTATCAAACTTTTAATTAAGTCAGTGTTTCCCAGATTTTCTTGATACTAAAACCCCTAAAGGTCTTTATCAAAAATAGATTTGTAGGCCCTACCTCAGCTTTTCTGAATTCAGGGGAGTGGTTTGGGTCAGCATTTGATCAGCCCAGTCATTCTTACAAAGAGGCAAACGTGACAGAAACTACACTCCTGAAAAATATCTATTCTGCTTCCCCAGTGCTGATCAAACATGCCCAAAATCCCGCTGGGAATTGGGAAGAGGAGAAACCAAAGTTTTAGATAATTCTGAACCCAGAAAGCCAAGAGAAGTAAAGGTATTTCAGAGCTGTCTCTATTCTGAAGCACTGTACATTACCAAATCAATTTTTTATTGTTTGGTGGCTGAGGAGAGATTTGATACAGTGGTTTTCAACACGGGCATCTCCATGGAGCATCTAAAAGTTCACAGGTGCCCAAACACAGAGACTCCGAGTCTGGGATGGAACTGGAGGTCAGAGCCCTCTCAGGGGTGGTTTTAAATATTCCACAGGCGACTTTCATACTCAGAGTGAGGAAGAACAACCTCACCGGGATACAAAGGACAGGAGTGTTCCTGAGTGCAAGCACTGGTTTGAAATGACACAGGGATGCTTGCAGGAAAGCAAGTAGGATCAGTGTGGTGTTTGCCAGAGCTGGAAAATTACTCATCCTCTGGCTCTGGCTCACTAGGAACTCGGGAAGCTACATGTCCTCTCCACTGAGGGCAGTTCTGGGTCTGCCAGGGCATCTTTAAGTCGAAGAGCATCAAGGTCTTCATCAATGACTATTCAATCAATTCAGAATGGCAAGATGGCCTGCAGCCACACTCAGCTTGCTGAAGCCGCAATACAGACTGATGGCCGAAGGAGAAGGGAAAGCCAACCCGTGAGAAAACCACTTACACGTGCGGGGTGCGCTTACCTTTAGTCATTGGCAGACTTAGGCACCTGTCATGGCCAAGACACTACGGGACCCATATGTAAATAACATGGGGGTTGATCCTCAAGGAACTGATGGTCTAGGTAGAGGATCAGATCCAAACACAAATGACTGTACTCTACCAGGAGCCTCAGTGCCTGCCAGGCAGGCAGATGGAAATGAAAGCCAGTTTGGGATTACTGAGCTACTGAAGACTTTGCAAATGGCTCTACCGTGATAGGTTCCTGGGGCCAGGGATTCAAGAGAAAGAAAAATCTTGAATAAGTTCAGTTCAAACTACAACAAGAGAGAAAGATAAAAAGGCTTTCTAATCTATAAAATCATATAAAACCTTTCATCAGCCCTACTTATAAGAAGAGCACATATCAATATCCTCATCTTACCAAAAGGGAACAAATAAGTAAACTGAGGCCAAGTATTATCCACAGTTAAGGCCAGAGGGGAAATCTCTCACCAGCTGTAGTCACCTGAGAACGATCGCTAGAGGAACTACAGACTTTTCAAGTAACTCAGTTCCTGCTGGTCAGTTGGATTGAGTGTAGGGACAAGTCAGCCATCCTTACCTCACTCAGGTGTGTCTTCAGTTCCTGCACTTTCCTGTATTCTGGGGTGTCAAGCACCACCTTGTATTTGTCTCGCATTTTCCTTGCCTTATCAGTGTACAGGTAATTAGACTTAAACAAAAACAAAGATACAAGTTGATTAATCATTTAAGCAATTGCAAGATACGCTGTCTTTCAAATGGCTAGTGCATGCAAGGACATGGGCATGGGTCCTTCATATGTCCCAGGTATCTTCCTAGGCAGAAACAAAAACAATTATCAGTTAAGCTCACCACTGTTTACAGCAGGCACAGACCATCCTAAGTAGGCTGTGACCTACTCAAGAGGGTTAATGGTAAATTTCCTTTTAAAAGTAATTGCAGGCTAAGATTCTTTCTGCCCCGCCCCTGGAGGCCTGGGATGGAGGCCCTGTGCGGGGGTAAGTCCATGTGGTGAAGGTGCAAACTCACCCAGAGTTTGCGCAGGTGCCGGGAGCGAACCATGTCAGGAGTGTCATACAGGAAGCAGCCAAGCCCTCTCAGGATCTGCAGGTCCTCTTTGTATTTAATCTGTGGGGCACACAGAGAAACACAGCTGCTCACGAGCAAATGTAAGTCAGGAAGATGAAAGACAGCAGTGACACTCCTTAACGAATCTGTCTTCGGGTTTGGTCCAACACGTCCACCCTGCACCCTTAGTTTACTTCACTCCAGTAAGTCATGGACTTTTATTCATTTCAGCTTCTAATCCAGAGCTGAGGAGAGAACACTGGTATTCATTTGTTATTATCACAGTGATGGGGAAAAAACACAGAGAGAATGGACTGGCCTTTTTGGAAGAGGAAAGATACAAGGAAAAGTTTTAAAAATGGAAGCAGGAAATTGCTAAAGGGGGTGGAAGAAGGAGGAGTGAGAGGAAAATGCTGAACTTGAGCTGGGCCAGATGCTACTCGCTCCTCTGGCAGTGAGGAGGTGGAATGACTGGGCGCGGAATGTAGGATGATGGCGGACTCTGAATGATGGAAAATGGTGGCAACTCTTGTCTTTCCTGAGCTGTCGTCTCATGACTGTTTCCTCAGCTGGAGAACTGTGGAGTCCATCCAACTCCTACACTACCCTCACCTCTGAGCTGTCCACTTAGTTCAGAAGTTCTCAGTGGGAAAGGCTGCTCAAGGATCACCGGTTGTTTTAAACACTGAAAACAAACCGGCCTCTTGCTAAGACCCCCTCTGGAAAGGGGTGGGGGGGCCGAGGTGCTTACGTCACTGGTGATGTCTCCCACGTAGCGGCAGTGGAGCACCTGGGGTGTGTACGGCAGGGAGATCAGGTGGCCCTGCATCTTGAAGAAGTCTGATTTGTAGATCAACTGAAGGAGAAAGTACCGAGACGCACACGTTAAAGATCAGTGAGTGACCTTCCCCACTCCCAAGCGCCATGCCTGCCCCTCCTAGGAGCATACCCACCTCACTGACAGCCTCTTGTGTCTTCTTGACTTGGCGGATTTCAGGCGTGTCGGGAGTTGTATGAATCTTGTCTTTCAGTTTGTGGTACAATTCTCGATAGAGTCTCTACAGTGGAGGAAAAATGATTCAGGGTTTAGTAGAGGGCGATGAGGGCATCTATCGAGTATACAACAATCAAATATTTTACAGGACGAACCAGGAGAGGAAATACGAATATAGAAAATGATTGAAATTAGGGAAACATAAACTGACACGTATTTCATTTAGGTGAATAGCTCTGAGCACAAAGGCTTCCACTCTCTATCAAATGGTTGCAGAGTGGATCATGCGTACAGCACAAAGTTAACGTACAAACCGAGGGTCATGAGTCAGACTGAAATGCAAACTTATTAACGATTTTTGAATACAAATGTCAAAATGTTCTCTAGAAGATTTTTGTACCCTAATGTATGGAACGGAGTCTCTGCTGTGGCATTACCAAACCCAGAAAAACACTGCCAAGGGATACGAATATCAAAAGGGGACAAAAAAGACCCTCTTCCTCCTTGCTGATGTATAAATTCACAGCTAAAGTTTAATTAATTCTTAATCTGATTCAAACAAAGCTGTGGTCTTTGAAACTCATTATGTCCCCCAGAGAATGAGCATTCATGGTACCTCGCTGGTGACATTGTTGACTCTCCGGACATGGACAAATGGAACATCTTTGGGGCCAAGTGTATACCCATTTGCCTTGATGTGTTCATAGACTTCTTTGTACTTGAACTGCAAAAACAAAGTCAGAGTGAGATCAGTGGTGGGTAAACGAAGAGCAAATAGAAAACAGATGCTACCTTCACCTGAACATTGCTCTATAAGCGTTAAGCATAAGGAGAAGTCATTCACAAAATTTCAATTGTTATTCTGTTGTTATTCGATTGTTATTATTATGCATTTTTTATTAATAATTTCAATTATTAACCCAAGCCTTGAAAATTATTTGTTGGATAATAAAACCAGGTCCAGAAAGGAATAAAATAACCTTGCCTACGTCAAATCTGTTTGTAGAAGGTTATGCAAAATGCAAGAAAAACCTCTATTATTTTTAGTTCCAATGTGGCTAGGAAATCAGAAATGCAATGAAGGAACAAGAGAATATATTTAAGACTGACGAACGGCTTTGTGGCCTGATTAAAGAATGACATGTTTGATTATTAAATCCATGACTGTCTGCTTTGAAAGCATATCACTGGGCCACAGACTATTGGACCCTTTCTGGCCAGCAGGTTAGATGCCCAGGACCCTGAAGAATAGCATGGAAGGGAAGCTTATTCTTCACCCAATGGCTGGCTGTGGTCCGAAGGCCAGGGTCACTAGGATGCCCAAAACTTCTCTATGTTTTGCCCATGGGGTAAATGCAGCAAGTCTCAATCTGGTACTTTTAAAAAGTAGAGAGAAGGGTAGTACCAGAGCCAACACTTGGGCAAGCTGTAGGTGATAAGAGTCTATCTACCCACTAGCTTTCTACACACGGAGCACAGAGGATGTGTAGGGAAGCCACAGCTGGGCAAGAATTTTCAAAGGAATGATGTGATGTTCCGTCTTCTGCTGTGAAATGCAGCAGAAGGAAGTCAGTGCTATCACCGCACATCATTAGTGTGTGTGCCAAGCTGCATTTCCAATACGTGGCTTGGGATGGTTCAGGGTGCTTCTGTGCTAGGTATGGTACTGGAAGTGGAGGGTCACGGTGGGCATGGCCCTCATGCTCCCACCAACATCCCATCCTAACCCATGGGCTACCCGGGCACTACCAAATTACAGGAGTGGCCAATTACACAGCACCCCTGAACAGTGTGCTGTGTCCCCCGCCTCCTCCCACTGTTAGATCATGTCGAACCTTTAGGGCATCACTGGGGCATTCATCAACACCAGTTTCCTCCCACCCCACCTTCACCCCCGTCTCAATGAGGAGGATACCACTCACATAACTGCTCATGTATCGGGTGTTCTTCAAGTGTTTGAAGTGAGGAGTATCACCTGGAAGCCTGTACCCCGTGGGCAGAAAGCGCAGGCCGGTTTTGTATAGATTCTGCCAGAATGAAGAAGAGCGGGTTCAGTGACACCTGGCATCAAAGGACTGATCTGAGCTCAACAGATCACACACAGCTCGTGTTAAGTTCTGGGTTAGATATTTAATCTACTTATGCGCGTTGAATTGGTTTCAGGGAGAAATTAAATAAACTCTAAGAGCCAGATTACTCTTTATGGTTTTGGAGAAAGAGAACAGTAAGGGAAATGGTGTATGGAAGGTAATTCCTCTACGTTAGAACATTTGCCCTGCTGACTGCATGACATCTAGCAAGAATTTGGGAAACGCAGAGAAGACAGGCAGCCAAGGGCCTCCTCTGTTGCTGACCCCCTCTCAGTGACGATGCCTTCTCAAGCCATCACTGGTCCCTGAGACAGTCACAGTTACTGGGCACATCTTTGTGTTACCTTCCTCCTTCCCTCCCCCCCTCCCAAACACAGTGTCTTGACATAGAACTGCACATATTCCTGCGGGAGTTTCTGTCTGTGACCTTAAATACTCTGTCTCTCAGGGGTTACAGGACTAAGGCTTATGTGTATATATTCAAAACCAATTAATCTTTAACATTTAAGGTGGAAAATAGCAATAAAGATCGAGACCAAAGCAACACCACTGACTAACATAAAATAGGGAGATTAAATACGCCAGTGGCGATACTACTATGACATCGATATACAATCACCTACACATTCATACGGATGGAAAAACATAACTATAGTCCAGAAAATAGAAGGGAAGAGGAAAGAGAAGAGAGGGTAGGAGGAGGCCGGAGGAGGGAGGGTATTTGGGGGGACCTCACCTAATGTGCATGATGCAATGGTACATTTCAAAACTATTAAGAAAAGAGTATACTTGTAATGGATGTGTTGATCAGTTCAATGTAAGCATTTCACATTGTATATCAACTCAGGACACTGAACCCCATAAATGCATCAATGGACACAGTTAGGATTCAATAAAAACAAAAACGAAATAAATAAATAAAATAAAATAAATATGTGAGCAGGGTCTAGGTCCTTTCTCTTCTGAATTCCGACAGTAATCTCGAGCTTTAGCTTTCATTGTTAGTTGCTATTTATGACCAAATGCCTTGTCTTTGTCATCGTGATTTTAAGCTTTTTGAAAGCAGGGAAGGCATAGGGGCCCTCTTCTTTGTAACTTACAAATATTGCCCCACCCGAGACCTATTTGTTGTTTGTTTGATTATTCTATAGAAGGATTTTGCCAGCCAGGAAGGAAGACAGGCTATGACCTCCCTATTTTTGTTTTTGTTTTTTTCCATTTATGTGACTGAAACAGCATTTATGCTTTACAAGTTCAAGTCAAGGGGATGCCCAAGCCAAAGACGCCTCCAGAGAGGCTGCCAGGTGGGATTTCTGCCGAGTTCTCACTGCTCACCTCACTCTGGAGCTTGTACGCATGCAGGGCCCGGTTCAGATCCACGGTTTTCGTAGTTGGGGCCACTTTGCCCCTGACACTGTGCACGTAGTCATGGTGGTAGACGACCTGGTGCAGAGAGAAGCAGAGTGAGGTGACTCCAGGCACAGCATCATTGTTAGAAGCAAAGTGAATAGAGACCCAAGTCCTTCTTTAAAGAACAATGAGGGTCGGCTGCTTCCCTTTGCCTAGACTACTCTATCTGATCAGAGCTGGGGTGTGGACACCCACACCGAGAAGTGAGTGGAAGAGACATCTCAGGCACAAGAAAAGGAAGGGTGGACATTTTACCACTGGGCTTTCCAGAATCACACGTGTCAAGCTTTGAACTCACAGCTGGCATTTTCTCATCCACCTGTGGGGGTGTTGAAAGCAGTGTTGTGCCTGCTCTGCCCGCCTGTCAGTTACAGCGGGCGCTTCACGTGACTCTCCTGTTTCACACCCCAGGACACTGAGGCCCAGCAGGGTAACTGCTCTTCACGGCCTCACGGATGTGGGACTCTAACCCACATCTCTAAATTCTGAGCCTGCTTGCTTCTTAGTCTACCACATAGTCAGCTTGTATTTGTTAGAAGGCCTAGACAGTGGGAAATAAACTGTTGCTCACCACACAGGGCTACAAATAGCAACTTGGGAGCAGATCACTTACAGTCAGTGAACGGACTGAACACATCAAATTTCGGAAAATGAAACCAGCATCTTCATTGCCTTCCAAGGCGCCAACCGTGGTTTCCCAGTTAGAAAAGGGCTGGCCCTGCACTGTCTGTGGTTTGTGTCACTTCTGTTTGCGTGTGGTCCCGTCTTTACCACCATCCACGGTAAGCACCCCACTAGCACTTACATCACTTAGCTGTTTCCCGCTTTTGACAGCCTGAACATAGACTGGTGTGTCAGTGACCAGCTTGTAGTCATTCCTTGTTTTCAGCCCTTGAGCTTTGTACTTGATCTGCCGAGAGGAAGAAAACAAGTGTGTCAGACTAGTCATCACCCTAGAACCTGCTGGTTCCCAGAGAATTTGGCTGTTTTTAACTCAGGAGATTTTCATTCATCAGCACTTATCCTACAGATCAAGATGCATTTGAATTTTAAAATCATCAGTGCAACCAATGTGTATACAGGGCTTCTAGAGTCTTCTAGGAATCTTGACAACTACGCTTCTAGGAAAGTTTAAGCTTTATTACAGAAATCTTTATCACAGTATTTAATTTTCTTGGCAAAACGCTTCTTTATAAATAGATCCCATCTAGGGTGGTGCCTTTGGCTCAAGGAGTAGGGCACTGGCCCCATATACTGGAGGTGACAGGTTCAAACCCAGCCCCGGCCAAAAACTGAAAAAAATAAAATAAAATAAATAGATCCCATCTATAACATCACAAACAAATGACTATACACATATGACATTTCCCTACAATGAGAATTGTGTGCTCATTAATATAACCCAAATAGTCCAAAAGGTGGAGAAAGACCCAGAGTCCCTTCTCCAGGAGGACCATGGCACAGCTGGACTGCCCTGTGAAACAGGGATGCCACAGCGTTTCTGAGAAATGGCTGCTCTGCTCCTGACACCCTTCTCCAAGCTCAGCCACCATCAACACGCCTTAATCCACAGCTGGCCCGTGATGGTGTCTCTGTTTTACAAATTCTCCCATTGACTCTAGGCCACATAGAGATAGAAATACACTAAAAACCCAAACAGAACAAGACTGACTCACATCATTGCGTAGATCGTAAGCGTGTTTGGCATGGAGAATTTCAGGAGTGTCCCAAACAAAGCAACCAATGCCTTTCAGCCAGTTGAGGTCATCCTTGTACACAATCTAGGGGGATTTGACAGAGGGCATCAGAAAATAAAATTTGACTATAACACTAAAAACATAGGCACACTCTAAACCCCAGATAATTTTGTGATTTAAAAGAAAAAGGCATCATGCAAAGAGGCTGAGGGTCCCTTGGAAACATGGGCAGAGTGCCCTGCTTCTAGGGACAGCTCTGAAGCCAAGTTAGACCTGGGGATGTAAAGAAAAGGGTTAGTGAGAAAAGGCTCAGGTGAGGACACAGGTGAGTCTGCAGTCCTTCTGGGTGGGTGTGTAGGGCGAGGGCCAGTCATAGACTATGCACTTACATTGCTGATCTGATCCTAGACTGCGGGGTTACATCGCTGATCTGACCCTAGACTGCGGGGTTACATCGCTGATCTGACCCTAGACTGTGGGGTTACATCGCTGATCTGACCCTAGACTGTGGGCTTACATCGCTGATCTGACCCTGGACTGTGGGCTTACATCGCTGATCTGACCCTGGACTGTGGGCTTACATCGCTGATCTGATCCTAGACTGTGGGGTTACATCGCTGATCTGATCCTAGACGGTGGGGTTACATCACTGATCTGACCCTAGACCTAGACCTTAGGCTTACATCGCTGATCTGATCCTAGACTGTGGGCTTACATCGCTGATCTGATCCTAGACTGTGGGCTTACATCACTGATCTGATCCTAGACTATGGGGTTGCATCACTGATCTGGTCCCAGCTATACGCTTATATCACTGATCCGGTCCTAGACTATATGCTTACATCACTGATCTGGTCCGTGACTTTCCTGACATGACTGTTCACTTTCAAGTCGGGGTGGCAGATCCATTCGTGGAGGTGCAGCCGGTAATCCACCTCGCTGACTTTCTTCTGAGTATCCTTGGCAGTAACCAGCTCTACCATGTCCGGCACAATGTTGATTTTCATCTTGTTCTTTTCATACACCGATCTGTATAGGCGCTGCAAAGTTAAAATTGCACATTGGTTATACAGGAAATTGTGCCAAAGCATCACGATAAGACCTGAGAAGTCAGGGTGACTGCCTCATAGCAAGTGGCTGATGGCAGGCTGGGGAATGGCATTTTTCTGATACTTTCTACAGATTACTATCAGGAAAAATTATTTTTAAAAAGCAGCATGGGCTGAAATAATGCCTAGTTTCTTTACATATGCATAACGAATACAATATGCATTGTTTAATAGAAAATGTTGTGATTTATGACACCTGTCTATTTTTTGTTTCTATTTGAAGAAAGGCCTTTGGAATTACAATCATGTGCCACATACATTTTGATCAATGACGGATCACATATATCACAGGGTTCCCATAGGATTATTATTGTTGTTGCTGTTGTTTGAGATAGAATCTTGTTCTATTGCCAGCAATGGAGTGCAGTGGCATCATATTTCACAGCCACCTCAAACTACTGGGCTCACATGACCCTCCTGCCTTAGCTGGGACAACAGGTGCATGCCGCTATGCTTTGCTAATTTTTATTTTTTTTTTTTAAAGAGACAGGGTCTCTCTATGTTGCTCAGGCTGGTCTGGAACTCCTGACCTCAAGCAATCCTCAGGCCTTGGCCTCCCAAAATGCTAAATTTTTAGACATGAGTCACTGGACCTACTCCCCATATTATTTTAATGCTATATTTTTACTGTACCTTCTCTTTGCTTAGATACGTTTAAATGCACAAACACTTACCAATGTGTTACAGTTGCCGGCAGCATTCAGTACAGTAACAGGCCATGCAGGCCTATAGCCTGTGTGGTAGGCGCCACCCTGCAGGTTTGTGTAAGCCCATTCTATGACGTTCCCACAGGGACAAAATTGCTAACTGACACGTTTCTCAGAATGCACCCTTGTCATTGAGCGACATACGACTGTACTCACGTCAATGTTGAGTTTGCCAACTCGGAGGCACCGTGCCGTGTTCGGGTCATCTTCAACACTTCTTGGTAAAGTATAAAGAGCTTTGAACTTCTCATATTCTTCCCGATATTTGACCTATAGAGAAGACGAAGAAAGGAAGAAACAGTGGATTTATAGTGTTACAAGAGCATAAGAGTATAGGAAAAACCTGACTCTGAAATACAGCCAGCTGGGGACACCACTTCTCTGAGCTCATGTCCTCAGCTCTACAGAGAGATTTAGGGATAGCACCTGCCACAGGGTTAGGGGGAGGCTTCCTCAAACCTGGCTGTATCCAAAAATACTTTGAAACCACAGAGCACTTTAAGATTTTAGGTACTGTTTTGAAACGCCTATATCAATACTAGTACTTTTACTGCACTACAAGCAACTCATTTTAGAGATTATACAATTTTAAAATAATCTCTTTTGCAATAACAGCTTTGTTTTTATTACTACTGTAAGTGAAAGATTAAAACTCTGCTTGGGAAGCTCTTTGTTTCTAATAACTGAAAAGGGTGATGCTTACGAGACACAATACTTGAATTTTAGTTCCTTCTAGGGCTTCACAAACTATAGAACAACCCATTTCTGTGGGAAGACTTTTAGTTCTTAAGCCATGTTGCCTGTTAATTAACACTCCATGATCATATGAACTAGGTGATAAGGCAGAGACTAACATTAGTCTCCTAACACATCGTAATAAAGTAACAATTCTCTCATACTTAGAGATGGGCATCTCAGTAACACAAGGGAATTGGGAGTACATATTTGTGTCAGAATTCTATCAGTGCCCATTGACTGGAGACTAACCAAAAATTTTAACCAGAATTTTCCAGTACAGAAAACTCCAGGTTCTTAGGTCTATTTCTCAACTTGAAACCCATTAGTATTTAAAGGTGCCTTTTATGTGAAAAAAAATCTTTTTTTTTCTAAAATAAGGTTATTATCTTTCTTTTAGAGGATTAATCTCTCTCTGCCCTACCTTGTTTCAAACACAATTTGCCAAGAATTCTGCTTCTATTACTTTCTTTAAGGCTCAAGGAAAAAGCCTCTGCTGGGCTTTGTAAATCTTAGCTATAAACCTTTGCTTTACATAGGAACAGTTTGCTTCTCTGAACTAGTCTTTTTGCAGTTGTCTAAGTAGAGTTGAGTCTGGGTAAAATCATGTACCTTACTTTATCCTCTAGGTAAAAATTAAGTAATTTCATACACTGTCTTACGAAATTTTTTTCTAAAGTGTACACCTCTAAGCCCATTAGAGAGCAGTTAAATCAATTCATTGGGTCACTAGCATTTTAATGAGTAGAATAGAATTAAAATTATCAGACTACACTATCTCTACTATGCAGTCAACAGTCAAAACTTATGAGACATACAAGTCAGAAGAAACTTACATAAACGTGAGCAGTGTTAAGTATGTGTGTGTGTTGACACATAAATAAAATATAAACTTCTCATCAAGGGTCAAGGTCAAAAGAAGTTTGAGAAATGCTGATCTAAAGTGCTAGATAAAATGTTCACAATTAAGAGGTAAAATCTCTAATTGTTCTGAAAGGGAACTAGGCTTAGAACTATAGTGAAGGTTACAGGGAATTTCACAGTCAAAGGTTTTACTTGAGAGCATTGAACAGAGGTCATAAAGCTTAAAGGCATAAAAGGTTAGAGATCATACGACTTTCTACTATATTTAAATAGCCCTGATGATTTAGGGCTTGTTTTTATTTTTGTTTTTCTTTTTTAACAATTATGTCTATAAGAAAATTTATGCTTCAAAAAAGTAGAATTTCAAAAGATTTTTAGAAGTTTTATATTTCTTTGTTACAAAAATAATTTACTATTTATTTATTTTAGAGACAAAGTCTCACCCTGTCATCCGGGTTGGAGTACAGTAGCACTAACATAGCTGGCTGTAATCTTGAACTCCTGGGCTCAGGTGATCCTCTTGCCTCAACCTACTCAATAGCTGGGACGAGAGGAGTGCACAGCCATGTCAGGCTGCTTTATTTTTATTTTTATTTTTTGTAGAGACAGGTCTTGGTATATTGCTCAGGCTGGTCTTGAATTCCCGCCTCCACCTCCCAAAGTTTTGACATTACAGTTGTGAGCCACTGTGCTAATTTACTATTTAATCACTTATTTGGGGATGGTGTAATGACCAGTTATATTCACTGGCTTATTTTTGTCCAAAGTCTGCTTTGTATGGCAGATTATGTCTTCAGCCCATCTTCATTCTGACTGTCACAGAGACTACCCATCTAAGTCATCTGCAGACAGGCAGCCTAAAAGGTCATATACGTGTCCTTCTTACAAGTGTTCAAGATTCTTGTGAAAAACCCTGGACCATAGGGCCCTTACTTGCTGGACTAGCCCATGGGAGCGCTGGGGGTACTTCTGGGCAGTGTATGAATCGGTCTGCACAATTCTTGGAGCTGAGAGCAGGGGAGGGCCGGGAAGGGTGAGAAGGTTGTGCTGTTTGACTTACACGGCTGGGCAGATACTTCTGGTTCTTGGCGTGTGTCAGGGCCAGGGTGCTGGGTGGCAAGATGTAGCTGGTGGCTTTCACTCTGTCCCAGGCCTCCTTGTACAGGTTCTGGGGGGTGGGGGGGATGCATTCTGGTTAGCTTCAAGTTGCGAGTTTTCCTCTGTTTATGTCCTTCTCACACATTCACTACCAACTCTCGAAGCTTCTCCTATTTATTTGTACATACACAGATTTTATAAAATAAACTAGAAATTTGAAGGTTGAGGGAAAAAAATCCTGGGAAGACCTTTGGTGCTCTACCATTTATTCTCTGAATGTCCCAGAAGGGAACAGGTGGCTCTTACATGAGAAGACAAAGGCTCAACTCACACTGCTAAAAAGAGACTTCAGGTTCTTGGTTCTGTCATAGTCCACTGTTTCCAGAACTGTTGTATACTTGTCCTTAATTTGATGATAATTTTCTTTATATTTCACCTACAGACAAAAAAGAACGGGTTATTCACTCCTGTTGTGAATACAGAACGACGGGAAATGGCTTGTCCCTGGCAGAGAACTACAAGACGACGCACCTCGCTGGCATTAATGCCACTTTGAAGAGCAGTCACGTAAACTGGTGTATCTGTGACCATATTGTAGTTTTTCAGATTTTCTTTACCTTCTGCTATGTATTGTAACTGTGAAGGAAAAAAAAAAGGTCACCGAAAATGGTAAAATACAGGTCTGTCTTCAGCTTTAGCTGCTTGTGCCTTTCTTTCTGGGTTTCTGCTTTATTCTAATGAACAGACTGTCATTCTTTAGCCCTGCAGGCTCTGGATGGCTGCTAGAACCAAGTTTCTCTTCTCCAGGCGTGGGATCTGGCCCTCCACCTGCTGCCTTTCCCATGCTTGTATTCTGCCCCTGACAGCCGCCCTTGACTTTAGCATCCCATTAGATCTGCTCCATCAGAGCTGAACCAGGTGCAGGGAAATGTCTCAGAAAGTTATTTTTCCCTTCAAAACTTATCTACCTGTCATCAAAGGATGCTTTTGCATCCTACTCTCTGCAAGTTAACCCGATCATCTCAAGTACAGATGCTTGAGAGTAGTTCACTATGAAACACCTCCCAGATAACTTCTGCTATAGATGTGCACTGCCTTAAACCACAGGAGAGACTCATACTTAGAAGGTTAGCACCAGGGCAGGCCACGAGGGGAGGTCTCCCTGGGATGGTGGGGACAGCTTTGGCTCTGTGAGATCATGCACTGTTACAGCAGCTTTCCCTGCCTGAGCCCAGAGGCAGCTGGCCATCAGCCCACTGACACCACCATGGGTTCCCATGACCTCTGGAAAGTCAGTCCTTCCAGCCAGGTGGCTCACCTGACTCTGGAGATTGTATGCCTTCTTGGCCTGGAGGATCTGGGGGGTATCCCAGACATAGCAACCAATGCCTTTCAACCAATTCAAATCGTCTTTATAGACATTCTGCAGAGAGAAAGAACAATGAAAGGTTCTGAATTTCCAGTTGAGCATTTTGATAATTTCCTATGAGCCCTTGGGTGGGCTCAGTGCTTAGAGGACGTGGGATGGGCCTCTTACCAGCTGGAGGGGCTTTAGTCCTCTGGTCTAAAGATGCTTAAGAGGAGAGTGATATCTAAGTCTTAGTCTTAGTTAAACAGATTAAATCTAGTTAAATAGATTAAATAGTTAACATGTGTCATATGCCTCAGAGGTGATTCTTATACCAAAAAGGAATCACTTTTGTCACTGTGCGTTGAAGAGCAGCAGGGTTTATGACTATGGGGTCCACTGTAGAGTGGGGGGCATGGAGGGGAAGGCAGGACAGGCGAAGTCCGTGGCTAAGTCGAGCTACAGAAAGGACATCATACATCACTCAGGATCTCCTGGGCGTTCCGGGCACGTATCACACTGGGCTCTTCCGGAAGAGACGTCCACTGGTGAAAGTAGTGTCGATACTCCAGGTCACTGAGGATGTACTGGCACTTTTTAGCCAGCACATGATTCATCATATCATTGGGGATATGAACATTTGCTTTGGTGTCCTCATAATTTTTTCTGTAGTTCAACTAAAGGATAATATTTTGAAAGACAAAAGCAAGAAAGGAATTAAAATGTCAGTTATTCTGCTTAATCTCTTCTAGAGCCTTATTTCTGATAAGAGATTGGTACTTCTAGACTAAGGGTTAAAGCGGGATACTTTCGTATCTTCTTCTTCTTTGTAAATCCCCCATCCCTCTGTATCACAGGGTACATAGTGCTCTGTTGTCCTCTCCTTTTCCAGACACAGAGTCCTCACTGTGTGTTTGCTGGTGGAGGGGGGAAGAGAGGAAGCACATAGCCTCCAGGTCCCCCAGGTCCCCAAGGCTGGGGAAACTGCAGGGAATGACTCCACACTGCTCTCTCCCCAAGCTGGTCTTGAACCAAAGGGTGAGCGATAAACCAGCAGATGCAACAGCACTCTTCAGGCACTCACATCCTGTGACAGCGTGAACGTTTGCTTACCACACTCCTCATCTTCTGGAAGTCCAGACAGTGAACCACACCAGGGAACTCACTGATGACTTTGCCAGCCAGATAGTGACCTCTCTGCTTCACGTATGTCTCTTTGTATTTAAGCTGTGAAGTGGGTTCAACATGGAGAATTACTGGCGTTTTCTAACCAGCCCCTTGCTCCCCGGTAAAGAC
The DNA here is from genome assembly GCF_000181295.1 of Otolemur garnettii. Taxonomy (NCBI): domain Eukaryota; kingdom Metazoa; phylum Chordata; class Mammalia; order Primates; family Galagidae; genus Otolemur; species Otolemur garnettii. The sequence goes on from NW_003852459.1 coordinate 10,623,487, forward strand.
TCCCGCACGAAGGAGAGAAGGCCGGACTGACCTCGCTGTTCACCAGGTCGGCATGCTTGGCTCCCACAATGGGAATGTAGCGCTCGTCCAGGGTGTAGCCGTAGGCTTTGGTTCCCTCCCATGCCCCCTTATACAGTATCTAGAAGAAAGAAAGGTGTGTCCGTGAAAGTTTGTGTTCAACTTCTTTCGGATGCTACTAAAACAACTGGTAAAATTAGGGTAGAACATGTATGTTCAAGGCGGGGCTCAAATCTTTCTTTAAAGCAGTTACTACATCTACTAGCACAGGGTGGTCATTTAGTTCATTGCAGAGTAAACCTACAGATTCCAGGATTTTTTTTAAATTTCAGGGTAATGTGAGGGAGATTCTAAGCATTTTATAACAGAGTTGATTCCATTTATAGTGCCAGTAAAAGTGACGACCAGTTTGCATGTTGGGAGAGAATTGCCAAAGACTGCTCCCCATTGGACATGCAAGCCAGAGCGTGTGCACACACACCCCATCATCTTCCTTTAAATTAGCTGAATTGAGGTTTGGAGGGCAAGTCGTTTACATGGTGGCTGGAGATGCTCACGCCTGATCGCTAAAGAGGGACCAGCCTTTCCTCCTCTTTCCCTATTGGTGCCTCAGGCCTGTGAGCACCCAGACCCCTTCTAGCACTTGTTACATATTATTATCTATCTGTTTATTTATGTGTCTGTTCCTCTGACCTCTCTCACTGGGCTTCCACCCCTCAGAGCCTCCTCCAGTGCCTGGCACATCACAGGAGCTCAACAAATACCCACGGAACAAATGCTGTTTGGCAGCAATCATGTGCTACTTCTGATAAACAGACTAAATGTGATGAAAATAATAGGTCGCCTCTTAAGTTCAGCTGTTCATAAAATCAGCCAAGAATATAAACACTGACAAGCGCTTTAAACAAGAAACTAAGTAATTGTAATTATCACATGAGAGAGAACGTACCGTGCTGTAGAGTTTTCCCATGTCTTTGGAGTGGGAGATGTGTGGTGTATCTGGAGAAAATGTATACTTGCCCCTGGCTTTATTAAATGTTTCTTTATATTTCACCTAAGGAAAGAAAAAAAGACAGAACATTTTATTACTAAATGTATATTTAAATTCTTATAGAATCTACCTAGCAACATAATAACCTATCTAGATTTAGAGATTAAAACTAACCAGCTGGTTAAATTTTAGTCCATTTTAGTTAATTTGCACAAGAATATAGATTTCTAGAAGTTGGTAGAGTATACCACCTGTGAGTGACCTTTATTTTTCATTTTTTAATTTCAAAATATTAAGAGGTACAAATGCTTTTGTTACATAGATGCACTGTATAATGCTGGCCTCAGGGCTTTCAATGTGCCTGCCACCAGGACAGTGACCACTGTACATAACAGGTAAGTGATTATCTCTCACCCCCACCCAGGGTCTCCCCTCTATAGTTTCCAATGGCCTTTAGGTCTCCCTGTGCCTATGTGTATCTGTCACTAAGCTCCCACTTATTAGTGAGAACATATAATATTATTTTTTCCATTCCTGAGATACTTCACTTAGGATAATGAACTCCAGTGATATCCAAATTGCTGCAAATGACATCATTTCATTCCTTTTTATGGCCGAGTAGTACTTTGTGGAATATATATGACATTTTATTTATCCAGTCATGAATTGGTGGGGACTTAGGTTAATTCCATGTCTTTGCAATTATGAATTGTGCTGTGATTTTCCTTCGGGTAAATACCCAGTAGTGGGATTGCTGGATCAAATGGTAGGTATATTTTTAGCATTTTGAAGAATCTCCATACTATTTTTCACGTGGCTATACTAGTTTGCAGACCCACCAATTTACCAGTGACTTTTAAAACACTGTTCCCTCAAAATATTATAACTTACCACCTCCCAATTTCTTTTTCTTTTTCTTTTCTTCTTTTTTTTTTTTTTTTTTTGAGACAGAGCCTTAAGCTGTCCCCCCTGGGTAGAGTGCCATGATATCACAGCTCATATCAACCTCCAACTCCTGGGCTCAAGTGAGTCTCCTGCCTCTGCCTCCCAAGTAGCTGGGACCACAGGCACCTGCCACAACGCCCGGCCATTTTTTGGTTGCAGCCATCATTGTTGTTTGGTGGGCCCGGGCTGGGGATTCAAACCCGCCACCTTAGGTGTATGTGGCTAGCACCTTAGCCACTTGAGCCACAGGCACTGAGCTACTTCCCAATTTCTTACAAATGATTATCTAGAGTTAAGTTAATCCATTCAATGTTAGATGACTAACTCCCCAGCTAGTACTTCAGCACATGTAAAGCAAACTTACATCACTTTGATTAATGGAGTTAATCTTGGCCAAAACGATCTCCGGAGGATCCACCACACTTGTAAAGTTAGGATAGTTTTCAAGAGCATCTTTCTTATATTTTATCTGCAAAGAAATAGAGACAATTAAGACAGGTGCACCTACCCACACCTGGCAGGTAAGGAGGGCGGGCATTGAAAGGACAACAGCCTTCATGTACCTTATTCACCATTTCCTGGTTCCTAGTAACCCTTACATGCTCCACGGAATCCAGAGGCATCCAGCCAATGCCTCGGAGCCACTCCAGGTCAGCTTTGTAGACATTCTGAGAGCAGCAAAAGGGACAGGACAGAGGAATGAATGTCTCGGACACAGACATACAGGTAGCAGGTTACATCCATTTGCCCAGAAGATTTTTAAGGATTTCTCTGTGGGGGCCATTGTCTCATTCATGCAATCATGACTTCTCCTGAGTGCTCGAGGCACTCTGCTCATTGCTTTGCAGGGTACGTGTGCAGCGGGAGCCTGGGAGTGGAGAGGAGTCACTCACATAGGAAAGTGGTTGAGTGCTACGAGAGCAGGACCTCTCCACGCTAGGAGAGTCTAGGGTTGGGGCTGCTACTTTCAGCTGCTGCCATAAGAAAAGGTTTATCCAAGAGGTTGCACTTCTAGACAGATCTGGTACCTTCAGTTATGCAGAGTATGTGGGGCGTCTAGACTAAGGGAAAGAAATTACTCAAGTATGTGCTCGTGTATGGGAAGGGTCAGCATCCCCTGCTGCCCACCCACGCCTATCTTTGTCCTTGCCCTGACTGGCTCTGGGCAGCCTGGCTCCCAGGCTGCCCCACAGCAAATGAACAGGAGCTGCTAAGCTGGCCCAAGTCCCACAGCAGTCATTCTGCTGCAGCGAACAGTGAGGCGGGATATTCAAATTCAACATCTCCACCACTCGTAGCCTTTGTTTCTTTTTTGTAATGAGTAGGAGACCCAGGCAGGATCAGCTTCTTCCGTGCACCTGAGAGACTAAGTTGATGCATCACGTTTCTTTCTGTTCTGCACCTCCTGATGGCTGGTGACAGGTAGAGACCTTCATTCGGGCTTCAGTGGGAGGAGGCCTATGTCACATTCTCTATCTTAACTTTACCAAAGCTCTGTTGGACAGGTGCTGGGCCCTCAGGCAGCTCAATCAGTACTTTGTTTCTCTTTTGTTTGATTCATCTTCATAAACGCCTTGAGGAATGAGATACTGGGCAAAGCAGGAATAGGACATGCCTTGGTCCTTACCCCTTCTGCCATCTAATATTGTCAAAAGCCCAAGACAATCTTAATTCCCACCCAATCCAATCGTTATTTTAAACCAGAAGAATTTTCTATGTAAATGAGAAGTGAGGAGTTGCTAAGGGCAGAAATGGTACAAGAAAAGCATATTTAAAAAAGCATCAACTTGCAGAAATGCAGTCAGTAGACGAAGCTATCGGTCCGTCACTGCTTCTGATCTTTTTCTACTTCATATGCAGCCTCAGTTCCCTTCCAGTTTATAAATGAATTAAATATACATGGCTCAAAGACTGGTGGATGGGGAACGCTGCTTATCATTTTCAGATGCTACACTTCCAGATAATGAAGAAACGAAAGTCACTTACATCACTCTGTAGGTCATAGGCCTTTCTGGCCTGAATAACATCGTTTTGGTCAGGATGACACGTCCACTGGTGCAGGTAATTACGGTAGTCGATGTCACTCACAAGGGACTGCCCCTGCTTGGCAGCCATGACCGACACGATATCAGCTGGTATGTTGATTTTGGCCTTGGTTTTGTGATAGTTCTCTTTGTACAGCCTGTCGTTCTGAATATGGCCTGCATGCTCAAACCAAACCAGTTTAGGATCATCTCTCATCGTCGGGACACCCACATAGTGACCTTTTTGCTTTACATGTTCAGCTTTGTACTTCAGCTGGTGGAAGAAGAACACAGGTCTCATCAGCTTTGACAAGCACCAGAGGTACGGCCACCTCTCCAATTCAGCCTCCCAGCTTTTTTTTGCATCCCCTCCCCCAAGAACAAATACATTTGAAATAAATAAATGAATAAATATGGAGAAATAGCCATTTAAAAATAGAAAAACCATGAGCTTATTCTCTAATTCTGGAAATATTTTTATTCTAAGGCCTAGATTTTATGGAGGGCAGAGAATATAAGAAACAGTAAAGAACTCAAGCAATTGTAGAAGGAAGAGGAGAAGGAGAAGAACAAGAAGAAGAAGAAAAGGAGAAAGAAGGAGGAGGAGGAAGAGAAGAAAGCCACAGCCCCCGGGGAAGGACCACAGGGGGGGAAGGACCACAGGGGGGGAAGGACCACAGGGAAGGAAGGACCACAGGGAAGGAAGGACCACAGGGAAGGAAGGACCACAGGGAAGGAAGGACCACAGGGAAGCAACTCCAATCACCCCCAAGCCCAACCAGCTCTGTCAAGCTGAAAGGAAACACCCTGAAGGTGCTGTCTATGCCGGAGGCATCCCTGGAATCTCTGGGGGGCAGGCCTTTCTTCCACCAAGTGCACTCGTCTCGGGACAATTACCTCACTCTGAACATCACTGGAGTGGTGAGCATGAACAAAGGGCACAGCGTCTGGAGGCAGTATGTAGCCCGTGGCTTTCTGTTTCTCCCAGCCTTCCTTGTAGAGGTACTAGAGGACAGAGACACCATACTGGGTCAGAACGAGGAGCAGAAGGAAGGGCTGAGTCGCTGCCTAGCTCTCTTACAGCTTCTGCGTCCTGCCACAAAGGACCAGGCACCCAGGTAAAACCCGTACCTGGTCCAGTATCCGGGCAGCCTCCTGGGCAGCGTGCAGCTGGGGGGTTTCCGTGAGGGTGTAATTGGATTTGGTGTCATTCCAGTTTTTCCTGTATTTAATCTAAGTGAGAAACAAGAGGCCCAGTCACTTGGCATTAAGAAAACATCATGTTGTCCAAGCAATTGCTCACAGCAAGAATTTCAATCGTTAGAATCTGTATCTCAGATAGTGATCAGAAAAGTTTTGGGAACAAGATCTTCACAATTGTGCATTTTAAAAACAGCCATGTACTTACATCATTGAGGATCTCACCACTTTGCTTTGCGGTCACATAATCAACTCTGTCATCCACAGGGGTAAAGTTGAGGGTTTCTATTTTTGTGCGGTATTTTTTCTGTGGGAAGGAAAATGTCTTTTAGATAGTTGCTATTTCTGGTGGTGTATGAGCTGAAAAAGACATACTAAATTTAGAGTCCTCTATTGGAAACACGGAATGCCCATATTTGAATGGCATCTTCTTGGTTACTCGACTTTCTTTTTCTTTCCATTTTATTTTTAAAACAAATGTGTTGGCCTCTTATACTTTCCACAGACTTCACTACTTGCTACTAAGCAAAGTAGCAAGTTAGCTTAGCTCCCAAGGGTATGTAATGTATCACGATATACTATATTATTGTATAGTGTGTAACATGATAGTCAATTCATTTTTCCAACTGGACAAGCTTCTCCCAAGTGTATTGCTATTGCAGACCAAAAGATTTTTCCAGTTAAAAAATTCAAAGCATTAATGAGTGTGCTAGATATTATTATATAATAGACACGGTCCCATAATGTGATAGGAACAGTACAGGATTATTGGAGAAAAATACACATCTATTATATGGAGAGCTGACTGTATTTTGACTCCTGTATTTTTGTTCAGACTCTTGGAAAATGTACTGAATGGAGGGTGAAATCTGGGAATACCTCGCTGAAGATATCCGCAGCATGTTTGGCATGATTGACGGAAACGGAATCATTTGGCATCCACCCAATTCCTCGTAACCATTCCAAGTCGGCCTTGTAAATAGCCTGTGAAAACAAGGCCAGAATGAAGTCAGCAACCAGGGTCACGGGGTCTTATTTAGCCTATCCACTGGCCTGATGAAGACTTACAATTTAAACACTGTATAAGGCAAAGGTGACACATTCAAGCAGCCAGGCAGGGAACATAAGAAAATTAATTAGGAGGCCAGGGAGATGGCCAACTGGAGGATACAGTTTCTGTTTAAAAGGAGTTAACCACAATTCAGTTCCAGATTATTGCTGGCAAAGGGCAGTGCACTTCCAGAGCTACAACCTCTGAGTTATTCTAGAGAATGGGACATCCTGGATTTTTGCACAAAAATTCCTTATTTAAAAATCTTGACAACTTAATTCAAAATTTCTAAACACCTTGTTAATTCAAAAAGCATGACAGGGGCTGCCGGTATTTTACTTGCTATATCCCTATATTGAGCTCTACATTCTATAGAAATCACTTTTTCACAAGCCCTTACTTTAGCCTGCTGCAGTTAAGATCTGTGTACACACTGCCATCTATTTCTTGACACCAAGTCCAGATCTCCCCTGGCTTTGATGATTTTGATACCCTCTATTAATCCAACTAATATCAAATGCTTGGCTGTATAAAGATGTGAAGTGTGACATGAACTTTCTGGGACTCATCCTAAAACGCAGCCCACTCACGTCGCTCTGCAGGTCGTAGGCCTTCCTGGCCTGGATCACGTCGTTCTGGTCGGGCATGCACGTCCACTCGTGGAGGTAGTTGTGGTAGTCGACATTGCTGACCAGGGCCTGGCTTGATTTGGAATGCTTGATGGAGAGCATATCTGCAGGGCTCTGGATCTTGGCCTTCCATTTGGCCCAGTCCAGCCGGTACTCCCGCTCATTCTGGATCTTGCCAGCGATGAGGGCCCATCGGATCTTGTTGTCATCCCTGGCTGTGAGGGTGCCCACGTAGTGTCCCTTCTGCTTCTCGTGGTCAAGCTTGTATTTGTACTGGGGATGGAAACACAAAGCAGATGGGTCACAGCACGTCCTCTTTGTGTGCTTTGGACATTAGCTGACAACATCCTTGCAAATTTAAAATAGCCACTCACGTCACTGGCGATCTCCCTGGAGGCCTTGGCCGCCTGGATGGGGATGGCATCCAACCGGACATCACAGCCGGCCTTCACTTCATCCCAACCCTCGCGGTAAAGTTTCTGAAGAGGAGAAAAATAAGGTATCATTGCAAATTCAAATCTACCAATCTGTCCGGGGGCTCAAGTAAAATTAGCATCTTAAGGGTACAGTTTTGAAGCCCCAGGAGCAATTAAAGAAGAGAGCATAGGTGAGAATCATTCTATACACCACTGTCTTGGAATATGAAATGACTTGTCTGGGTCTGACAAGCTTCTTTCTGTTTCATTTGAATAGCGGCCTCCATGTAGTGGGTCGTGCTTTATAATCTCATCCATAAGGTAAAAGGGTTTAGCTTTGTTTTCTTGTGTTGGTTTATGGGTTGCTTCGGGATGCACTCAGACTTAAAGAAAGTTATAGTTAAATAATTTTTTAAATTAAATAATTCAGTTCATTTATTTCTTTAATTCCATTCAATTTTATAATTTTCAGAATTGTAAACACACTTTTGTGTTTCTTTTTTCCAACATGGCTGTTTAGATCTTCTGATATGATTGGTGATGTATATTGTTTGGAAATGTTAGATCTTTGGCTGAAGTACAATTGGATGTAACAGCTATTTTTTTTGTTTTTAAAGAGACGTTAACTAGAGTAGCAGGTATTTTAAAACAGTCTTTAAATATATGTTCATACGTAATGCATACATTCTGTATTAAGAATTGCAGAAAGACTCAAATGATAGTAATTTAAATATATAATTCAGGCCGGGTGTGGTGGCTCATGCCTGTAATCTGAGCACTCTGGGAGGCTGAGGCGGGTGGATTGCCTGAGTTCACAGGTTTGAGACCAACCTGAGCCAGAGTAAGACCCTATCTCTAAAAATAGCTGGACGTTGTGGCAGGCACCTGTAGTCCCAGCTACTTGGGAGGCTGAGGCAAGAGGATTACTTGAGCCCAAGAGTTGGAGGTTGCTGTGAGCTATGAAGCCACAACCCTCTATCAAGGATGACAAAGTGAGACTCTGTCTCAATAAATAAAAAAATGAATAATTCAGAAATCATACTGATCAGTAGGGGAGCTTCCGCAGTACAGAAAGAAGTAAATTTTAATTATTGAAATTAAATTACTGAATTATTGAATAGATTACTAAATTGCTGAATAAAATTACTGAATATTAAATTATAGTTTTATAGCTTTTGCATATCTGAAACATCAGTGCTCAAGTTGCATTCGTGTAAGCATGGACAAGTTTTGCCTGGCTTTTGTTCAAGTTCTTTTTCGTTTTTGTTTTTTTTTAAGAGACAGGCACTCGCTCCATTCTCTGGGCTAGACTACAATGCTGTCATCATAGCTCACAGCAACGTCAGACTCCTGGGCTCAAGTGAGCCTCCTGAATCAGCCTCCCAACTAACTAGAACGACAGGCACCCACCACACCAGGATAATTTTTTTTTTAAAGAGATTGGGTCTTACTATCTTGCCCAAGCTGGTCATGAACTCATTCAAAAAAAATTTTTTTTTGGACACAGAGTCTCATTTTGTCACCCTCAGTAGAGTGTCATGGCATCATAGCTCACAGCAATCTCAAATTCTTGGGCACAAGCAATCCCCTTGCCTCAGCTTCCCAAGTAGCTAGGACCACAGATGCCAGCCACAACACCCAGCCATTTTTAGAAACAGGGCCTCACTCTTGCTCAGGCTGGTCTCAAACTCCTGAGCTAAGTGATCCACCTGCCTGGGCCTCCCAGAGTGCTAGGACTTTAGAGGTGTGAACCATCTCACATGACATTCAAAATTTTGTATGAATTTTACATGGACCTATTTTAACTCTTGACTTGTATTCTGTACAGAAGAAAAAGTATTCTCCATGTTTAGATATATTACACTAGAGAATATTTAATGCAGATACATTATGGGTTTTTTGCTTTTTATCTATTTTATTACATTTATCACCACGCTATTTTTCATACTTTTTTTTTAACCTCTCTTTGGAAGGAATGTTACACTATTTTTCCTTTTTTTAAAAGCACAATATCTAGCAATACACTATTTTTCTTATGTAATAGTTAATTTTTTTTATGTTCACAAATATATTTTTTCTTGGAGCTAAACACACACACACATACATACACACAAAACCCAGCCTGAAGCCTAACTTCTTCACCTACTAACTTTGAGAACCTGGGCAAATTTTTTTTAACTTTTTAAAAGTCTCAATTTTCCAATCTGATTAAAAACAAAATAATAATACCTTACTCATGAAGTTTATGTGAGAACTAATTGAGTAGATTTAACATGAATTTGCTTTGTTAACCATATAATCACACAATATTCTGCAAAAGTTGTGCTTTCTAAACGATGGCAGCAGTTTTGAATAGTGGATTTTATCAAGACTGTAATGATAGTGATACCTTGTGTAAAAAAGAAGAAGTTTGTGCATTTTGGTTAGCATTCAAATGAGATGTTTGATTCCTTCCAAAATGCAAGCCCTTCTCATTAATACCTAAGTATCTAAAGTTGGTAACTTTTCTTTTAGCAGAGTTTTGAATACGAGTGTTGCTCATGTCATGGTATCAATGGTAGGGTTCTACTATTTTCAGTTAAGAAATGTATTGTGCAAAAGAGAATATATGAGACTTTCCAGAATTTTCCTGCCACAGTTACCTATGGATTGAACTGGAAAAGGAATCTATGCCGCAGTGAAGAACCGACTCAGCCACTTGACAACAAGAATGCATTGCACCATGATACTGATCCTAGTCTAAAACAGAAAATATGTTGGTGCCCTAAAATTGTATTTTCTTCCCAAACATTGGAAAAAATTAGTCTCCCAAGTGGCTCATTACAGCAGAATTTATGGAGAAGTTTGGCACAGGGTGAGGACTCTTTGCTGGGAAGGCTCCTTCTCTCACAAAGATTTATTTTCCTCCTGAAAGGATGCAAAGCTCCAAACCTTGGTGAACTGTACTTGGGTAGTACTCTTCGTCTGGGGCCATCCCTCCTCCACATACACAAAATCTCTGTGATCCAAATCTCTTGACCTTTCTTACGTTGTGTAGCTAGCTAATAACTGAATTCGTTGTATTCATTAATAGATGTGTTCAGTTGATTCTCTTGCTTTTACCAGGCTTAAAATAATTTCTTCTGCAAATAATGACAATTTATCCTCTTTCTTTCTAAGATTAATTTCTTATCTTTTCTTTCTTTCTTTCTTTTTTTTTTTTTTTTGTAGAGACAGAGTCTCACTTTATCGCCCTTGGTAGAGTGCTGTGGTGTCATAGCTCACAGCAACCTCCAATTCCTGGGCTTAGGCGATTCTCTTGCCTCAACTTCCCAAGTAGCTGGGACTACAGGCACCCACCACCATACTCAGCTATTTTTTTGTTGTAGTTTGGCCAGGGCGGGTTTGAACCTGCCTCCCTCAGTATATGGGGCCGGCGCCCTACTCACAGAGCCACAGGGGCCGCCCAGCCAAGATTAATTTCTTACTTTTACTCTCATATAATTATATTTGCATTAGTGAGAAGCTTACTCACATAACCAAGTACTTCCAGCATACATTAAGTAATGATGCTGCCAGTGGGTGTCCTTGTTTTAATCCTGACTTGAATAAGAAGTTGACTTGGGATGAGCTGGCCTTTGATTTGAGATTTATTTTTTTAGTAAGTGTCAAGAAAATATTCCTGTGCTCTTTTTTTCACTAAGATTTTACTTTTTAAAAATAAGAATGGGTGTTGGATTTTGTCAGGTGCCACTATAATTTAGTAACATGAGCATATAGGTTTCCCTTTTGTCCTGTGACATCATGAGGCTTCTGAATATAGAACTCTCCTGGTATTCCTGCACGAACCCTTGTTTTTTGTATCATATTATTTGAATGTGTTGCCGAATTTGATTTGTTCATATTGTATTTAAGATTTTCCCCATTATTACTGGTCTGTAGTTTTTAATCTGGGAAGCTGTCTTGGATGAAGTTTGGTAATTCTGTTGTTTTCCTTCTTTTATGTGGCTCCATCTAGTTTGTTTATTTCTCAGAGTTTTGAAAGAATTCTCCTGTGAAACCATTGGGGGACCCTGGTTTTTTCTTATTTTGTACAGAAAAACAAAATAGAAAACATATAGCAAGACATGTTGCCAAAATTGGTAGTTTGTAATATTCTAGAAAATCCCCCATGATTCAGGTTTTAAAAATGAATTCATATAGTTTTGCAAAGAATTCTCCTAAGTATTTGCAGTTTATCTGCATCTGCCATTTATTCTCCTTTCTTATTTGACACCTCTTTATTCCTCTTCGATCTTCTTTGGTCCTTATTCAAAAAGGGAGATTGTGTTGTGTTAACCTTGGCTCTATAGTCAGCAGTCTTGCCCAGTGACTTAGACAAGGATCTCCCTCTGCCTTTTTTTTTTTTTTGAGACAGAGTATCACTTTATCACCCTGTGTAGAATGCAGTGTACAGTGGGGTCATCACGGCTCACTGCAACCTCAAAGTCCTGGGCTCCAGCGATCCTCCTGCCTCGTCTTCCAAAATACCAGGGACTACAGGTACGGGCCATGAGGCCCAGCTAATTTTTTCTGTTCTTAGTTGAAAGGGGTCTTGCTCTTTGCTCAGCTGGTTTTGAACTCCTGAGTTCAAGTGATCCTCCCACCTCGATCTCGCAGAGTGCTAGGATGACAGGTATGAGCCACCATGGTGGCCCACGATCTCCTTTCCTCACTCCTGGTCAAGGGCTGATGGTGAGGAGCCTTCCCCACCCTACCCCCAGTCCATCTTCTCTCCCTTAGTTATGAGGAGGTCATATTAAAGCACCAACAGGTAACTTTCCAAACAAAAGGAGTCTGTTGTGGTACTTACATTGCTCACATTAAGAGCATTTGCTCTGGCGAGATTAATTTCTGGAGTATCTGGCATTATGTGGACTGAAGTTTTGTCCTTGTCCCAGAGTTCCCTGTACTTCGGCTATAGAAAGAAACAACAGAAACAAAATTACTTAGCAATCTGTAATTTTGCTAGCTTCAGCGCAGAACTTTTAACTTTTCTTTTGGATCTGATCCAAAATCTTTCCATATTAGGGAGAACATTTCCGGAATCTTTTCACACACACAAGATTCCAGAAATTTTATATGAAATCTGTATTGATACTTGTGTTTTTGTTTAAAATTAACAGGCAAAACAGAAAAAATGCTATCAACATAATTTTATAACACTTCTGTTATTATCAAAATTATTATTATGATAGGGCTGGATCAGCAGGATATTTACCATATGCTTATAGCACTGACTCAATTTTAATGGGAAAAAACCTGACTTACAATGCTAACATTCTCAGCATGTGATTTAGCAAGGACAACGTCAGGTGTGTCCACGATGCTCGTGTACTTGAGATTCACCACAGGTGTCCGATAGACATTGTCACTTAGGATGTTCTGGGCGTTTTTGACTCTCAATACTTCAGGCGACCCTTCAGGCATCCAGCCGATGCCGCGCAACCACTCCAAGTCAGCCTTGTAGATGGCCTGGCAACGAAAACAAAGGTGAGCAGAAGCAGGATTTGGCTTTGACTTTTTTGTGCGGAAGATAAAATAAGAAAGCCTTTTATTACATTACATTCCGTCCCCCACAAGCAATAATTAAAGCAGAGCACTGGCCTGACATACATAATCCCACATACACCCAGCAGAGTTTTATTTTGCTTGGTTTTCCACAGCGGGGCGTCTGTGATGGGGTGCTCAAGTCCATTCCCCAAAGCAGGAAGCAGCTCTGCGCTAGGGGGTATGCATGGAAAACTTCTATTTTTTTTTTTTTTTAAGAAATGGAGTCTCTTTCTGTCACCCAGGCTGCAGTGATCAATGGCATGATCACAGCTCTCTGCAGCCTCCAACTCCTGGCCTCAAGCAATCCTCCTGCCTTAGCCTCCCAAATAGCTGGGACTATAGGCACGTGTCATCATTTCCAGTTAATTTTTTATAGATATGCGGGTCTTACTATGTTGTTCAGCCTGTTCTTGAACTCCTGGGCACAAACGATACTCCCACTTCAGCCTCCCAATAGGCAAGAGCCTTCAAGCCCAGGCTGATTTTTGACTAATAGTTAAGCATTCATCATACTAGC
>NW_003852459.1:10637598-10658230 GCF_000181295.1 Otolemur garnettii
TGTGGTGGTCCTCCTGCGGGAATGCCCTCTTGTCCTCCTCATGGAGCCAACTCCCACCCTCCTTCAGGCCCCTCAAAACCAGCACTCTCTCAGGGGAGCTTTCCTGACCTCTCCTCATAGCAACCCAGATCACCCTTTCTCTGCCATCTCATTTCTTAAGGATGGTCCTAAATCGACACCCACTTTGTTATCAGTGTGAATGCACTAAAGTCCAGAGCTGGGCCTGGTTTTTCTTCTTCTTTATTCACCATTGCATCTTTAGTGGTTAGCACAATGCTTGGTACGTGGTGTATTTAACAAGTGTTCTTAAAAGGATGATTAAGCATTCACCCATGCCAAAATTTTGGTCTCCATTGAATTTTCTAAGCTAGTACCTCTCTTTAAATTGGGGTTTCCATGTTCTTAGTTACCTAAACCTATTTCTCCAAATATAATAAGTGGACAAGCTCTTATCCAGTGTGCTGATTAATTTAATTTAGTTTTTAAATTTTAATATTTAGAGATGGGGTCTTCCTATGTTATCCAGACTGGACTTGAACTTCTGGATTCAAGTGATCTTCCACCTCTCGAGTAGCTGGGACAACGGTGTGCACCACTACACCAGGGGTTAATTTCAGTGCAACTTGACTGGGCTAGCCAGATAGCTGATAAATCATTATTTCTGGGGTATATCTGTGAGGGTGTTTCTGGGAGGATCAATGGACTGACTAAGGAAGATCCACCCTCACCCAGTGTGAGCAGGCACCATCCCAGACAGAAGAAGAAGGCTTAGGGAAGGTGAATTCTCTCTCTCTTCTGGAGTTGGGATACCCGTCTCTGATGCTTGGACCTTAGAATTCCAGGCTCTCTGGCCTTCGGATTCTGGGACTTACACCAGGTTCTCAGGTCTTGGGACTTGGACTGAGCCACACAAAGGGTTTCCCTGGAGCTCCAGCCCGCAGATGGATTAACCTGGGCCTTCTCGCCTCCACAATTGCATAAGTCGATTCCCTTAATAAATCCCCTCTCATAAATCTACATTTACATCTACATATATTCTATTGGTTCTGTTTCTCTGGAGAACCCTAACTAATATAACCAGTTATTCATTTTATGCAAAGCCATTGTGTTGCCCAGAAAAATGGTATTTTTAAAACTTTTTTTGAAAAATGATATTTTAATACTAGTTAATAGGGTACGAATGTCAGGCTAAAAGCATAGCAAGAGGAGTGAAAAATGTTGGGAAATTTCTACCTTAATGAAGAATGGCATTTTATGTTTTAATGTTTAAAGTGTGATGGCTATTCAAAATTTAAAAGAAGGGATTAAATGAAAATTACATACAGATTCTGAAGTTTCCCCTCCTTATTCTTTAAGCACTTGATTGCTATGCATATCTCAGTGCACTAATTGGTTCAGATTAATGAAGAGACTATTTCTCTAGGAACTGCCTTCTATCTGCCGCTTGGCAATTCATTTCAAGTGATGAGCTCCCTGGATGGTTTCCTGGAATGAAACCATTCACTATAAGAAAATATCTCTTTGAGTTTAAAGGAACCAAGTTCATATAATCTTTAACAGTTATCCACTCTGTACAACGAGTAGATAACCTTACAGAATCCATCATTTCTAAAATATTAAAAGGACAAAAAATGTGAGTAAATCTAGAACTTCCTTGGGTAAGTTTTTTTTTTTTTTTAAGAGACAGACAGAGTCTTACTACATCACCCTTGGTGGAGTGCCATGGCATCACAGCTCACAGCAACTTCTGGCTCTTGGTCTTATGCAATACTCTTGCCTCAGCCTCCTGAGTAGCCAGGACTACAGGTACCCGCCACAACACGCGGCTATTTTTTTGTTGCATTTTGGCCGAGGCTGGGTTTGAACCCACCACCCCTGGTATACGGGACCAGTGCCCTACTCACTGAGCTACAGGTGCTGCCCTGCCTTGAGTAAGATAATGAAATACCACATTGTGTAAGACCACCAAGTTGAAGGAAAGGAAACAAATGGTTTGGAAGCATGTTGCTCTGCTAACTTTAGAAATTGACTTTTCTTTTTTTCACTCTATCTCCCAGACTAGAGTGCAGTGGCATCATCACAGCTCACTGCAGCTCAAACTCCTGGGATCAAGGGCTCCTCCCACCTTCACCTCCTGAGTAGCTAGGAGTATAGGCACCCACAACTATGTCTGGAGTCTCAGGGTGTCACCCTGGGTAGAGTACCCTGATGTCACAGCTCACAGCAACCTCAAACTCTTGGGCTCAAGCAATCCTCCTGCCTCAGCCTCCCAAGTAGCTGGGACTACAGGTGCCCGCCACAACGCCTGGCTATTTTTTTTGTTGCTCTTGTCATTGTTGTTTTAGCTGGCTCAGTCTGGGTTCAAACCCACCAGCCTCCATGTGGCCAGGCATTACCCACTGAGCTACAGATACTGCCCAAAGATTTATACTCTTTTCTCTTTTTATTTTTTGAGACAGTCTCAAGCTGTCACCTGGGTAGAATCCCATGGTGTAAGAGCTCACAGCAACCTCCAACTCAGGCTTAAGTGATTCGCCTCAGTTTTTCCTATTTTTAGTAGAGATGGGGTCTCACTTTTGCTCAGGCTGATCTTGAACCTATGAGCTCAACCAATCAACCCGCCTCAGCTTCTCATCAGGATTACAGGCATGAGCCACCATGCCTGGCCGGATTGAAATTAATTTTAAGGACGATAGTGCTGCCGTACTTCAATACATAGTTGAAGGACCATGGGCATTCTCATATTTAAGAAACTACCAACACCACACACATCAACAAATCTATAGAAAAATTCTGATAGCACCTGGAACAGTGAAAATGAAAACCTGAATGAACTCGGTAGTAAAGTAAGCAGTTTCTAAATGTGATAAAATGCGGAAAGTGCAGCGCCTATGTGGTGAGAGTTGTGTTTCCCAGAGCATTGGGAGGAGTCATTAGACAAAACCATGGAGGCTGCTTCCCGGGGGACACTCACATCACTCTGCAGGTCATAGGCCTTCCTGGCCTGGATGATGTCATTCTGATCCGGGAAACAAGACCACTGGTGCAGGTACTGGCGGTAGTCCACGTTGCTGGCTATCGCCTGGCCTTCCTTGGCAGCGTTGATGGACACCATGTCCACCGGGATGGTGATCTGGGCCTTGTGATCGTTGTAGGCCTTCTTGTACAGCCTGTCATTCTGCATCTTCAACACTTTTGCCGCCCAAGCCAGTTTAGGGTCTTCCTTGGCATTGCGACATCCGATGTAGTGGCCTTTCTGTTTCTCATAAGCGGTTTTGTAGAGATACTGGTAGATGTGTAAGAAAAAAAAGAGTGGTCTTTCCAAACTCATTTTTTTCTAGAGAGCCTACTCAAAATAATCCCATATCCCCTAGATTAGCTTTTGTGGGGATACTGTTTTTCTTCTTTTTATTTTATTTTATTATTTTTATTTCTTTTGAGACAGAGTCTCACTTTGTTGCCTTTGGTAAAGTACCATGGCATTGTAGCTCACAGCAATCTCAAATTCTTGGGCTTAAACTATCCTCTTGCCTCAACCTCCCAAGTAGTTGGGACTATAGGTGCTCACCACAACATTCAGCTAGTTTTTTAAGAGAAGAGGTCTTGCTCTTGCTCAGGCTGGTCTCAAACCTCTGAACTCACGCAATCCACCTGCCTTAGCCTCCCAGGGTGCTGGGATTACAGGCGTGAGCCACTGCATCTGACCTGGATACTGTTTTTCTTTAAATTGTACTATACGTTTTGATATATTAGGTTGTCTTCCATGTCTGTGGGCATGAAAATATCATGGGCACCCAAGGCAGCAGCTACACTGCTGGATCATCTCCCAAAATAACTCTGTCCAGTTTTTCCTGAACTTCGGTTATTGGGCCACCAACAAGTAACACCCGTACTTCATATTACTTTAAATCGAATTAATTTTGCTTAAATCAATTTATTTTTAAATTGTAAACTTACTGTAAAATTTTATTTTAAAATGTATAACCATATCTAAATGGAGAAAAATCAGTATTTTTCTAGCACATATTAGGACAACCACATAATTATTTAAAAAATACTTGTCCATGTACTGCATAAAATTATCACAGGAACTACTGGCAGTGTGCATGTGTACTGAATTCTTTATACGCAAAGAATTAAATCTCTATTAGTGCTTGTACATTAACTGAGAAGATATTGAAAAGGAATTCAAAATCTGTGCTTGGATATAAGAGTTATAGAACCAGTCATAGACACAAGAGGATCCTCAAGTTCTTGTAAGAATTGTACTTGAACTTGGGATTTTAAAGCATCCTGAGAACAATGAGCTGCATTCTATTTAAGTATAATCCCTGGAGAATTAAGTTCCCCTCCTGTGTGTCTACTAGTTAGTGTTTGCTAAGGCTGGGTGAGGTGGAGCTCTTACATCACTGGCGATATCCCTGGAAGCCTTGGCACGCTGGAAACCTATAGCATCTGCACGCAGGTCATAACCAGTCATCTTGACGTCATCCCAAGCTTGCTGATAGCGTTTCTGCAAGTGGAGAGAGCAATGCCACAGTCACTCTGAAGAGAGAGTTACTCACCCTTCCTGATGGGCTCAAAACTAGACATTAACAGTTACACTGAACATTAGTCTCTCCCTAAGATTTATAAAATAGGCTCGTTTCCTATTGAACTTGAGTTCCAGGAGACTTTTAATGACATTTAGTAGAGCTCTCTGCCAATATTTGTTTGTTTATTTGTTTGTTTTAAAGAAGGACATTTAGGGGATAATACATCATGTCAAACTTGGAAGAAAAAAATAACTATTATTTGCCTTCTCATAGGAAAAAGCAATGATGACCCACTAAAGGGAAGAGATAAATATTAGTATACATGTATCTATAAATAAATATTAGTCTGCATGTATCTATAAGTTTTAGGTCCTGTTTTTGGAGAAACTATCACATTTTTTCCTTCCAACTGTACTATAAACAGCCACATAGACCCACACAGCTATGTATCATTCCTTTAAAGACTAGAAATAAAAGAAATGGTAAGAAAATGCCTTTTGCCAAACTCTCCTTGGAGTGTACCAATGAAAGTGTGGGCTAGGCAGGGAACATTGTGAGTAACAAACGTGGGTAGAGCGTCTCACATTGCTGATCTGCACAGCGTTGAGTTTGGACTGCAGCATCAGTGGCGTATCAGCTGGGATGCTCACATTCGCCTTCTCTCTCTCCCAGGCATCACGGTACAATGGCTGGCACAAACGAAAAACAACGGCATGCTTGATTTAGTAAATGAATCAATCACCGCGTGAACAAAATTATAAACTCATAAAATACACTTGGATAAAGGTATAATGAATAAAATCGTAATTTCTACAGTAAATTAAATGACTAACATTATCAGTAAAATTAAAATTTTAAGTAAAATTAAATAGGTAAAAGTAACGTTAAATAAAAAGTAAAATGACAAACTCTTTTGGAGTATTCTCTGATATAAGGCATAGATCACATTTTGTCTTCATTTGCATTTTTATTAATATTTAAAACGTGCCAATAGTGACTTCACCAAGAATACATTCATGGGAGATACAATATACATTTACAATGAGTCAGAAATGTGGTAGTGAGATCATCCATCACCGTATATTCACGTTTAATTATCTGACAAGTAAGTCCACATTGCAGAGAAATGTGATAAACGCCCATTGCTAATCAGAATCTGGCTTTCTTGGCTTAAATAACTGTCCTAATACCTAATATTGGGGTTGGCCTTGGACTCCTCAACCTATCTCATGATTCAATGATGATAAAAAGGTGGTGATTTTGTGATTCTGATATTGGGATCAAAGTGCGTAACAGCATTTGTATAACGTGAAGATGCCCATCCCGCTCATATTGACCAAAGACTTACCAAAGCAAACAAAATACAGAGACTGCTAATGGACTGACTATCTGAAGATCTATCTGGATACGTGCACATTCAGCATTGGCCAACCTTAGCAATGTGAAGTTCACATTTAGAAGTCTTTGGATTTAATCAGTTTGTCTGAAAACATCACCAGCCCAGCTTACCTCGCTGATCTGTACAGCATTGATCTTTGCCCGGATTACTTCTGGAGTATCGACAATGCTGGTGAATTTGAGGGCCTCTGGCCTTGTACGATACAGCCTTTCGTTCACGAGATTCTGGGCATTCTTCACTCTCATCACATCCACAGAACCCTCTGGCAACCATCCAATACCCTTCATCCATTCCAGGTCAGCTTTGTACAGGTTCTACACGAAGGAGAGGAACGAAAGGGCAGAAGAGTCACATCAGTTCACAAGAGTTTCATGTTTGCAAACACACACCACTTCTGTTTAAATCATTGTTGGGGGGGCAATCTCATCACAGTCAAAGACAAACATTAAATGCTAATATTTGGGTATTATGTCCCTGGCACTCAACTCTGGCGGAAGCTCACAGCATCCTGCAGGAACTGGAACAAGCTCACAAGAGGTACTTGGTGGAATGACAGACAGCAATGGCACATCATTTTGTTTTTAGACTAGGTTGAGTTTCTACACTCACCACTTAAATTCCACCTTTTACTTACCACCGAGAATAACATCTGTAGGTTTTTAGGAGGAAAAGAGCCTTAGATGTAGGCATAATGAGAAAAAAGATGTGCCTCCCTATTCTCATGTTAGGTAAACATGAAATTCAACATTTCCTTACGCTTAACATCTATTTCTGAAATTTAGGCACCTGGTCATGCAAAGGCAATTGATCAGAAGAGTTGCAAATGAAATTTTCCACCGAATTACATAGAATCAGAGACTGATTTTCATCTCGGTGAATAAGGTCTTGCTACTATAAGAAGCAATCCTATATAGGATAGAAAATGATTGTGAAAAATTCTACTATCATGCATTGTACAAAATATGTTAGGTTCTATTAATGTTATCATTTAAATTATGTCTCTGGGGAATGCACTGTGGCTAAACACACACACACACTTCCCCAGGGTCTGGTGACAGTATACGCACATCGCTCTGCAGGTCATAGGCCTTCCTGGCCTGGATCACATCGTTCTGGTCTGGCAGACATATCCACTGGTGCAGGTAATTGCGATAATCAACATCGCTGACCAGGACCTGGCATTTCTTGGCTTGAACAATTGACATCATGTCCAATGGCGTATTGTAAATTCCTTTAGACTTCTCATAAGCTTTCTTGTACTCTCTGTCACTCTGGATCTTGGCAGCATGTATGGACCATACCAACTTGGGGTCATCTTGCAGGCTGCGGAAACCCACGTGGTGGCCCAGTTGCTTACGGTAACCTTCTTTGTATTTGTACTACAGTTGTGAAAAATCAGATTTTAAGAAAGACATATGAAAATATTGTATTAAAGAATTTTTCTTTAAATGATTTCAGACCATTTTCTTTCTTTAAATGTAAATCAACCCCACATTAGTAGTCATATATTTAGGTTCACTTTAAACTTTTAATAGATAGGACTATTTTAGGTAGCTTCATAGAGAACATTAGTAAATCGGGAGGGAAATGGTATGGGGAACAAGAATAATAAAAATAATAGCTAGGATTTACTGAGCGATCAGTGTGACCAGGACACTATTGTGAGTACTTCAAGTGTGTTAGGTTGATCTATATGAGCCTACTGAGTTTTTCAGTCAAAAATCATTGAACAGCAGCAATTATAATAGAGTTGATCCTCACAATGTCTTTATAGGTACAGTTATTATTGTATCTTTCAGACTGGGAAAATAGGATACAGTGAGGATAACTGCCATCACCAAGTTTCCCTAGCAAGTGCAGCATTAGGTCAAATGTTGTCCCAGGAGTACTAGAGATACCTCAGGTAGGAGACGGGCTATGTGTGGCTTTGGAGACAGACAAGAAAGATGCATGTTTCAGAGATGGAGAGCAAACCCATTGGTTTGAATTAGAATACAACAACAAAGTCCACTGACAAGTGAGGACAGGGCCATCTGAGGCGTATCTTAGGACTAGAGTAAGATGCTTTCTTTTTCTTTTCTATGTTTGGACAACATAGGCAAGTTTGGATAAGAAAGAGAAAGACAAAATTGGAAATAAGGTAGGTACTGTGGACCAGCTATAGTTATTAAAAATAACAATAAGGAAGGTGGTGCCTATGGCTCAAAGGAGTAGGGCACTGGCCCCACTGCAGGTGGTGGGTTCAAATCCAGCCCAGGCCCCAAAAAAAAAAAAAAAACTGCAAAAAAAATAATAATAACAATGAGAAACTAGAAAGAGGAAACAGCTGCAGACATGAGATAAAAAACAGAGAAGACCCATAGAAAAGGAACAAGGTAGCTTAAAGGTTTGGAACTGGGGAAGGACTAGACTTGGTAGGATAATTATTCAGGCTATTAGTTAAGTTTTAAAATTAGAGTTAAGTAAACTCCAAGGTTACTAAGAGTATTCTATATAAGCACCCATTATAAAATTTTGAATATAAAATGTGATTTCAGTCTTAAGTTTTGTATGAAACTATCTTCTGTGATTTTTTATTTATGGAGAATGTCAAATATTTAAAGGACAAAAAGACATTGTACTAGTTCCTGCATTCTCCTGAAGAAGTTCATAGAGACTCTTCATGACATTTTGTTTCTACGTAGAAACAGCATTGAAGTTATTGATCCCTCTACCTCATCTATGCTAGCCTTAATGTTTTCCATCCCACTTGCAGATTTTTTAAATAGAGAAAGGCTTTAGCCCAAGACAACATGCAATTGTTGCATAGGTTTAAAAAATGCAGAATTCTTGAAAAATAGTCCATTTATTTTATAGTGGAGAAAAATGACAAGGACATAGAAGGCCGTGTACCTGACTGGCAATGTCCCTGGAGGCTTTGGCTTGCTTGATTTCAATGGCATCGGCTTTTATGTCATAACCTTTCTGCTTGGCCTCGTCCCAGTCTTTTTGGTAGAGTTTCTATTGAGGGAAAATACAGGTTTATTGGAAAATAAATGTTTGTGTTCAAAGTCATCATAACATAAATCACAAGCCACAATGAAATGTAGCAACAAGAAAAAAGCATTCATTTCCAAGTTCTTTTGCTCGTTGGCTATTTACTTGGTGGGTTACAGGACACTTCTGACTAAAAATTCAAAGCTAAACATCTAACTCTGTAACATCTGAATATCTGCATTTATTATCTTACGGTGTTTATTTGAAAACATCCCACTATGCCGTATATGGAAACTAAGAAATCAATGGAGAAGCTAGAAAACCTTCAACAAGGTACCAGAGAAAAATCTGAAAAGATTTTTTTCCCTAATTCTGCCCTTCGAGTTTAGAGAGGTTTCTGCTAAGGGGAAGTGACGTAGACGTCATACATATCTTGCCATTTGGATGTAATTAAAAGTTGCCTTTTGGCTTTCTTAGGTCATTAAAATGCCAAACAAGAAAGTCTGGATTAATCAAAAGACCCAAGAAGCCAACAGAGACTGGTTGAGAGTGAAGGAGGATGCCACCGGGATTCAGATATCCCAACGCCTGTGGTCCAGGCACCCGGACATGTATCTAAGCGGACGTCTACAAGGGAGAATTTCCATTCAAATTGGTTTGGGATGGTAGCTAAAGAGGAAATGCTTAGCACCCAAGCCCCAAATGTTCTAAGGTGGTTAATCTGTCCATTATAACCCCCTGCCCCCATAAGCAGACATATATTGCTCCATACTTCAGCCGCTTACCTTGCTGATTTGCAAGGCGTTTATTTGGGCCTGCAGCATGGCCGGAGTGTCCAAGGGAATGGTGATGTTGACTTTATCTCTGTTCCAGGCATCTTGATACAGTTTCTGTGGAATGAAGGGAAATAGAAAATGGATATCTGAGATATTAAGCCTTAGCAACTATTGAATTTGGAAAAATGTTTTTACGTATGTTTATAATGGTTAATCTTATACGTCAAGTTGGCTAGGCCACAGGACCGAGGTAAATGGTCAGACATTATTATAAATGTTTCTATGAAGGAATTTATTTCAGTAGAATTTGAGTAAAGTTGCTTATCCTTGTTAATGCGGGTGGGTCTTGTCCAATCAGCTGGAGGTCTCTTGAGCAGGAAGGAGTTCTGCCAGAAGACTGTCTTTGGGCTTAAACTGCAATTTTTCCATGGGTCTCCGGCCTGCAGCCTACCCTGCAGACTTTGGACTTGACAGCCTGAAGCAGCCAGTTTCTTAAACTCTCATCTCTCTTTCTCTGCACACATACACACTATTGGTTCTGTTTCTCTAGAGAACACAGACTAATACAATGTTAGTCTACTTACTATGTCCCATCATGCTGCGTGTCTTAGTACATAACAGAAGTGAAGTACTTGTTATCCTAAATTGCCTTGGACGACATGTTTCACTGTAGTGCTTCGAAGTGTGCATGTGTGGTAGTGTTCAAGGGGCATGGTGGCATTTGTCAGAGGTCTACTCTGTACATGCCTTTACTCAACTACTCAAGAGATCTCAGTTTTGCTCCTGTAACTAAACTTCTTCGAAGAGGAACAGCCTACTGGCTCAGTTTGGGAGGCATCATCTGAAAACAGAATCCAAAACAAAGAAATCCTGGTAGTCAGATAGTTCTTACCTCACTTATTTGCAGAGAATTGGCTTTTGCCAGGACGACTGCTGGAGTGTCAACAATGCTAGTGAACGGCAGAGCTTCTGGTCGCGTCCTGTACTGCCTTTCGTTCACCAGGTCTTGAGCAACCTTCACTCTGTTCATTTCCACTGAGCCTTCGGGCATCCAGCCAATGCCACGCAGCCACTCCAGGTCTGCTTTATAGATGCTCTGTAAAGATGCCAGGCAGATGTTAGACGGACCTCCTCCCAGTTGAAAAATAAAGTACATGGGGCCAAGGGGATGATAAGCACAGGAGAGGGCTCTTCCCAAAAAGCAAGACCTGAGATCTACATGATTCAGGGTTTTTAATATTCATAGAAGTAATTTGCAAAAGCACAATTATTTATACCACGAATAATGACAAATAGTAATATGCTCAATATCATGATATTATTAATGGATGTTTCAAAAAAATTATAACTGAAAAATATTTTAGGGGAAATTTTGTTTAATTTCATTCCATTTTAATCCTGTCATACCTGACCCAGGGTATTTAGTCCTTTGGATCTAGCATCATAGCAGTAATTGTTTTTTAAATTGCTCAGATGATTTATATTTATCTTAAATATATTTTCATTACCAGACATTACAAATGACACAAAGAAAACTGTTTGGAATGTAAGTCAGGGAATAAAGGACAGGACCTCAGTGGGGCTCTTCACCTTTATTTTTGTTTCCTGCGACATACCTGTAAATGGTTTCTATTAAACTATATGAACGGTGCCTCCTGCCCCTCACCCCAGGTTTTTGCAGTGCCCGGTCTGTGAGTCTGTCCACACAGGCACTGAAGGGACAGTTAACAAGTCTGCATCCTCCCACTCCCGCTTGCCCAAAGCTGATGTTACATACATCACTCTGCAGGTCATAGGCCTTCCTTGCTTGGATAATGTCGTTTTGATCAGGTAAGCAGGTCCAGTGATGCAGGTAATTGCGGTAATCAATGTCACTGACCAGAGTCTGGCATTTCTTGGCCAGCAAGATGCCTAACATGTCCACGGGGCTACTGAACTTGGTCTTCCACTTCTGGAATTCCTTTTTGTACTCCCTTTCACTCTGAATCTTCCCTGCGTGGATAGCACACATGATCTTGGGATCATCTTCAATGCACTGGGCTCCAATGTGGTGGCCTTTCTGTTTCTCATACGCTTCCTTGTATTTGTACTAAAATGACAGAAAAACAGGTTTAGAAATCCAGTTTTAGAACCACACTCATACTGACATAGATTCTGACAGATAACAGGAAAATGGGCACAATTTTCATATCACAAACATTTGTCATCTCTGAACTACCTAAAACTATGTTTTATGGTCACCATCATAAAAATAACTATAATATAATCATATATCTTCATTGGTGGAAACTTGCCCTGCAGCAACTCTTACTGCACCACCAAAATGTATTTTTCTTCTCTGTAACAACAGAGAAGGGAGGAGGTGGGATTGGGGGAACACGTGTGGAAGCGATTAATTGTAAAGTGCGACCCGCCAATCACAGTAGGGGCTGGTGAGTACTGTGGAGACCAAGGGAAATGAGGGGGAAGGTACTCACATCACTGGCGATGTCCCTGGAGGCCTTGGCACTTTTGATGGAAATAGCATCTGCTCTCAGATCATAGTCCTTCATCTTTGATTCATCCCACCCCTTGGTATAAAGTTTCTAGGCAGAGGACAACACACGGAGGAAAACAAAAGTGTTTTTAGGAGGTTAGGAGACCAATTCCAGAGTAGGAAAAGTTTTAAGCACTCCCAGAAATGTTAAAAGGACACTCAGGAGATGTCTCACTTGGCTGATGTTGGCAGAGTTGCTCTTAGCCAGCAAGATTTCTGGGGTGTCCGGCATCACGTGGATGGAGGTCTTGTCAGTATCCCAAGCTTCCGTGTATAAATGCTATGACGAGAGGGGTGGGAGGGAGACCATGTGTTAAAGCCAATAATGTTACAGTTATTATCAAATCTAACTATGAAGTAGCTCTTTTTAAGACCACTGGGAGGCGAAGAAAGCAAAAGTGTAGTGGGGCGAGTGCAACGCAGCAGTATTCAAATAGTTGTGCGATGGCTTCATAACTAAGATGAAGCCACAGTTGGTCTCAGTTCTTAATTCTTTTCATCCAGTGAATCACTAACTTACTCCTAGGACCTTCAAAGATGGAGCCTGATTATAAAAGTGTGATACACTAGAAATTCCCAGACTTCAGTGATTGCTCAAATTCAAATCAAACTCCATTATTTCTAAGCTGTGTGATCTTGAGAAAGGTATCTAACTCCTCACACTCTTCGTTTCTAAAAGGGGGATAATCATATCTTTTATCTTGAGTACTTTTAGAAGATTAACCATAACATCTGTAAAATGCCTGAGTCACAGGAGGCACTAAACAATTTTTATGGTGTGTCCTATTGTTATTATCACTGCAGTTACGGATGATGGATGTGGTGTAAAAGAGTTTCTGGAATTTTATACACCAAACTCTGAGAGCCCATTTCATATTCTGCATTGGACACTCAATCCTACTGCCAAAATGATTATTAGAAGACATCCAGGCAGATGTGAGAGAATTTAGGTAGGTTCAAGTCAATCTAAAATACACAGATTAAGGGCCTTTACACTGGAGGAAGAATAAATAAATTAATAGAACTCCCGAGGAAAGACGTGATCACCTATCTTGTTCGATAAAAGGGAAAGTGGCCTTGGTAGTTTGCTTGCAAAACTGGACCTCCACAACCGAAGGTGGAAGGCCAGACCAAGCAGCCAGTTTGAGTGTAGACTGGCAGGCACTGCTATGGAACGCTGCGTGTTTCCAGCCTTTAGAATGAAATATAAATGGCTGATATCCCTTACCAGATGGGCAATGCCAATGGCCAGAGTCTGCTCTGCCTAGGAGAATGCGCGGGGACAGGTAAAGCACTCGTGATGTCTCCGGGCTGCTGCTCAGAAGGGCATGTGCGTTACTCCAGGGAAATCATCCCAGCCTGCGCTTCCTCACGCACAGAGTCAGCGTGCGAGGTGTTAAGAGTGAACAGGGCCAGCTAGAAACTCAGGCAGAAGCTTGTTGAAGGCCTGCATGAGAATCAGGTCCCCACCTCTGCTCTCTCAGGGGACCCTTCAGGAAATTTCCAACTTTATGTATGCACCAAGTCCGTGAACAGCTATGACTCTGGCAACAGGAAACAGCTGGATGCTCACCTTGCTCATAGTCAGGGCATTGTTCTTCGCCAGGACAATTTCCGGGGTGTCTGTAATGCTGGTGAATTTGAGCTGGTCTGCAGGCTGGCGGTACTTCCTCTCACTAAGGATTTCTCCTGCTCTCTTGACCTTCTCGACCTCTATGGAGCCAATGGGAACCCATCCAATGCCTCTCAGCCACTCGAGATCAGACTTGTAAATAGCCTAAAAACGAAGTAATGTCAAATAACATGTACAGGGAACGTATACCTCTGAATCTTTTTTGCGCCCAGGATTGCATCACTTTGCATTAGAATGGCTGGTTAAACGCCCTGTCCCTGAAGGTAGCCAATATTTACTGTTTTAAACACCAGTACAATCTGTTTAGTAATATTCAGTTTCAGTGATAGAAAACCACTGTAAGGAAATCACTGCCTGCCTCCTGAAACAAAGTTATTTATTCTCTGATTTGATCGCCCGTACGTCCTTTAAGGATGACACTGTGTTAGGATAGATCTGGGTCCCGTCTTGTTGGGCAGTGGGGGACTTCACAGCCGGTTGTGTGAGACAGGGTGAGCATGGCCAAGGGTCCACAGGTTGTGCTAATGTTTTTTTCTTGTGACAGCAAAAATGGCATCTTTTTTGTATGATTATATGTACATGCGTCTAAGTCTGAGAGCATTTAATCTTTTTACCCTTATCCTTGGTCCTGGTGTTGGAATTCAAGTAAAAAATATACTTTTTCTTCTTTCATGTTTCTTCTTTGAATTTAAATGATTGGTTGAAGAAGAATTTTTCTTATATGGAAAGGGAACAATTTCTAAAAAATTTTATGACTTTTTGAAAAACTCTTTTTTAAATAATGCAATTACTTTTATCATTCTCCCAAAAGTTACTATTTAGCAAAAGCTTGATTAAAAGAAGAAGCTACTGTAGCAATAGACAGTATTGGAGTCCCCAGATGTGCTGTCCCAAAACAAAAGTACCTAACATTTCTATTGTCTTCAGTTGCTTAGAAACATTGTCTCAATATGTATAATTCAGTCTTAAACTTTCATTCACAAGTTATAATAGATAGTTCCTATGAGTTAAGCAGACACAGATATCATGACACAACTGACTTATTTAGAAAATTAGGTTGCTTTAAACCTGGGATTCTTGATCAAAGGACTTAGATAGAAAAAAATACAACATCCTTATTTTCATTGACTTCTAACTGAAATATATCATTTCATTCTATTATACATATAGGCAATGAAATACAGTATTATGGACACTACAAGTGATTTTGTGAGCAATAGAAATCACAAATATTTTAATATTCTATTAGAGTTGTGGACATCTTAAACTATGCTCATCACTTCTTTGAAATTAAAGTAGTTTTTACTTTCACTGCTAGAACTTTTTATTTAATGTATTCATAAAAAAGCATAGATATTACTACATTACAGATCTGGTTTAATATTTTGATAACAGTATTTCAATATGCTTGGTTTCTTGTGAAGCTAAATGTATGTTTTATTTTATGCATTTCATAACATTATCCTGAGACAGTATCTACAGGTTCCACCAGATTGTCGGAAAATATCATGGCACAAAAAAGAAGACTTTTAAGTACACAGCTGAAGAATTTGAGACCCACTCACATCACTCTGCAGGTCGTAGGCCTTCCGCGCCTGAATGACGTCATTCTGATCAGGCAGGCAGATCCATTCGTGTAGAGGATGCTTGTAGTCTATGTCGCTGACCAGGATCTGGCACTTCTTGGCCAGCACCAGGCCCAGCATGTCCACTGGGCTGCTGAACTTGGTCTTCCACTTCTCAAATTCCTTCTTATACTCCCTGTCGCTCTGGATCTTGGCCGCATGGATAGACCACATCATCTTGGGGTCATCCTGAACGTTCCGAGCCCCAATGTGGTGGCCAAGCTGTTTGCGGTAACCTTCCTTATACTTGTACTAAAAAAAGAAAAAGATACGAAGTCTAATGAGAAGACTATCTTATGGAAATGCATACATTATTTCTTTTTATTTTCCCTATCACTATCATGAGGGAGAAGAAAGGTGAATATTATCAATCACATTTCATAAAGTGGGGACCTGAAATTTAGAGAGGTTAAGTGATTTGTCAAAGGTCACATCACAAATAGGTGGCAGGGCTGAGCCTGGAATGAATGGAGAGCTTCTCATGCCTAATATCTTTCCTGCTTTCTAAACGTGCTACTTAGTTTAATTTATAGTCAATGTCTTAACAAGTAAAGGTGAACCACTTTGTACAATCTAGTAGATCATCTACTTAAAGACATGGTTATTTTTTCTAAAGATGTTTGACAGTAAGACTATTTTAGAATCCTCCTTCATTATTAGAATTTATAATAAATTCCCTGGCCAAGATAGCGTTTATATGTCACCAGGATACGGCTCCCTTGTTAGCTTGTCAACGTCACTGAGCTTTCACCATGAGCGAATCTATCTATTTTACAATTCAGGAATAACACATTATGCTTCATTTTACTGTAAGATGGTCATGGTGTGGGCCTCCCAGCTTAAGAGCAAGAAAAGGTTTTGATAATAGAAGGAATGGCACATAAGCCCAAGGCATAGGGCCCTTCCAGAAAAAGGAAAGTCTGGATTTGGGTACTGAGGAGACCTGGTACAGAATGAGGGGACCTCAGCAGCTGTTTCTCACGTGCAGAAAAACAGAAGAGGGAAGAGGCGAGAGGGTGCTGAGAAAAGCTTTGCCTACTGTGCAATCTGTTCTTGCGTCCAGGTGGGGCATCTGAGTAAGAGGGCTTCCCCAAGAGTGGCAAAAGAGGAAACAAAACTCTAAGACATACTCGTCATCTCGTCTTCTTTTAAGGCCAGAGTGAATGGATAACAGTAGTGGGAAAGAATTCCCATTTTTACTGGCTGATGTTATGTGGTATTAATCTCTTTCATTTCACAAACATCCTACATTAACTGCCACTCAGTTTCTGAGGCTTCGAAATATAAACCCATTTTTAGTGTCC
Organism: Otolemur garnettii; assembly: GCF_000181295.1. Lineage (NCBI taxonomy): Eukaryota > Metazoa > Chordata > Mammalia > Primates > Galagidae > Otolemur > Otolemur garnettii. Next base: position 10,654,383 of record NW_003852459.1, read on the forward strand.
ATAAAACACTTTTCAAAGATAACATGCCTCTATCTTTGACAGACTGAAAGTTATAATGGATATAGAATTTTGTGCTTTTGTGGGGTTTTTCTTTTCTTTCTTTCTTTTTTGGTCCATTTGCAACTTTGCATATTGTAAGGGTAACTAAATTCAAAAGCTACTATTTGTCAGCATCTTTGAGTAAGAAATACCTTTTCCAAAAACATCAACTTACATCACTAGCAATTTCTCTTGAAGCCTTGGCTGCTTGGATTGGGATGGCATCATAACGCAAGTCATAGCCTTCCTTCTTGGAGTCTTCCAAAGCAAGTTTATAGAGTTTCTGTAGAAAAGAAAGTCATTATTCATCACTCCATTCATAAAAAAAAGAAGCTGTTTATTATTACACTTTCTCTGTCCTCATTTAAACTACAGAAATGATCCACAATGTCAAGTACTCAAGTAGGTTTTTTAGATAGTTTGCTTCCTAGATGTTCAAGGATTTTAGAGGCACATGTTCTTAACTTCAGGATTTTATTGACTTATAAATTTCGAAAAAAATTGGAGGAAAATCAACATTTGGTTGCCAAAATTTTATTTTGCCAAACAAGCACATGTAAAAACAGCTATTTAATATTGCCTTCATAATATATATATTTTTGAGATAGAATCTCAAGCTGTCACCCTGGGTAGAGTGCTATGGCATCACAGCTCACAGCAACCTCTAACTCCTGGGCTTAAGCAATTCTCTTGCCTCAGCCTCCCAAGTAGCTGGGACTACAGATGCCCACCACAACACCTGGCCATTTTTTGGTTGTAGTGGTCATTGTTGTTTGGCAGGCCCGGGCTAGATTCAAACCTACCAGCTCTGGTATATGTGCTAGCAGCTTAGCCACTTGAGCTACAGGCGCCAAGCCTCCTTCATAATATTTTTGAAAGGCCATCTTAATACTAAAGAAGGAGAAAGAATAAGGGTAGTATTTAAAACTGAATAGATTTGGTTTTATAAAAAACTCAGCATTTTATGCTTATTTTTTCTCTTTTTGCTGTAGACGCTCCTCTCGGACCACAATCAATCTCAGGATTACTGACCTTACGAACATGTTGGTGTTGACAGAGATGTCTACAAAAATGTTCGCAAGTAACATTAAATAACAACTAGATGATATTGAAGTCGCAAAAACAATGTGGGACTTGATAACTCACTGGGTTCCAACCCAGTGTCTGCTCACTAAATAGTTATTGAAGAAAATAATAGCTTGCTATCCACACTGATCTACTGGGGGAAAGTTTTTAAAAGTATAATTTTTGTTGAGATATTTATTTGTAAACTTTCCATTACCTGACAGCCTGTTAATGAAAGGCTGGCCTACTTTGTGGACCTACCACAATAACTGTGAATTGAATCAAGTGGGAACTATTTCTTTTACTTACTAGATTAATTTGGAATCCATCTAATAAATCAGTCAGGATATTTCACTATGTGATTATGATAGCTCACTTTTTGCCTTTCTGTTCATTGCAAGAACAGCAGTTTACTCACATCACTGTAGTTTATTCGGTTGAGTTTGGCTAACATGATTTCTGGTGTATCAGGCATGACATGAACTGTTTTCTTGTCATTGTCCCAGGCTTCGGTATATAAGCGCTATAAAAAAAAAGAGAAGAATTATTTTGGCGTTCACACACATTTTTCTTTGGATTATGTGCCAGGCACCTCTCTTGTACTAGCAGTCCCTGAGTTACAAACATCCAACTGATGTACAAATCGCATTTACAAACAGAAGCTATTACAGCTAATAGGTAAATGTGCCTGTTTCGACTTTACACACAAATTCAGCTTAAGAACAAACCTATAGCATCTATCTCCTTTGTAACCCAGGGACTGCCTGTGTATGAAGTAGAAATAAAATTATGAAAGCTGAATACCTACTTTGGAATGCTTACTTACTTGGACACCTGATGGCTTAATCCCTGCTACAGTGGACACTCTTAGCCCTGCATTTCTTATAATTTAATGGCTCTGGCATGGAGGAGCTCCCTGTCCAAAGGCAAAATGCACCCCTAAAGGTTGGGTAATGCAACCACGTAGGCCTCTGCCATGATGCCTCACATCTACCCAGAGAGAACGTAGCCCTCTGAATTAAGACATTAGATCATAAGGTGTGCACAGATAAAGGGCAGGTCGTAGTTGAAACTGCTTATGTTGACTCCGGCCATCTGAGGGCTGGCTCTTGGTTAGGAGAAAACGATCACTTTACAATCACTATAAAGCAAGAAGGATGGAGGGATGTATGCTGAGGAAAGGAAAGTGAGAATGGGACGCTGGGACGAGGCGTAGATTTGGGGAAGCTGGGTGGAGCCTGTGGCAGAGAAATGAGTGGATCCTGCAGATGCATGCCTATGTCATGGTTTTTCCTGCAACTAACCGAAACTAGTTAAATTACACATAAGTATTGAATAAAAAAGATTGAAATTAAAAAAAATTATGAACGCTGCATAAATTCTTACCTTTGTTTCTTATTAAAATTCTTTAAAGAATTTAATTCTTTAACTGTTAAAGACGTTAATAGTTATAGAAAGTATAATTGGATTGAATTATTTAAAATATTATCTAGGAAAGAATTATGAAATAATTAAAGCACATAGTATTTTTAACATGAGTATTTGAAGTATCACTAGGTAACTATGGTATTACATTGGAAAAATCATTTTAAAAGGTCTCATGACTCTTATAGTAAACTTTAAGTGTAATGATGCTTGAATGTTTCCCTTGTTCTGTGGTAACTTCTGATATCTAACGGGAGGACTGAAGACTCACCTTACTCATGTTTATAGCGTTGCTCTTTGCCAGCACCTGCTCCGGAGTGTCGGTAATGCTGGTGAACGTCATTGCGTCTGGACGCTGACGGTAGGTATTATCACTCAGTATCTCTGTGGCTCTCTTGGCTCTAACCACGTCTACAGAACCGATCGGAACCCAACCAATTCCCTTCATCCATTCGAGGTCTGACTTATATAAATTCTGCAGATCAACAGATAAAAACACACTTATTAATTAGTTTTTCAGATTCATAGTCAACAAATGAATGGGTCATACTAGAGAAGTACGAAAGTATTCAAAGTAGGTACAACTCTGAGCAGAGTTAATTACTCGCTCACTCACATTATTATTATTTTTTTTATTTGGTTTACTTGCTGCTCTGTTGAATGTTTTCTTTTTCTGAGGCAGAGTCTCACTCTGTCACCCTGGGTAGAGTGCCAAGGCATCGTCACAGCTCACAGCAACCTCAGTCTCTTAGGTTCAGCTAATCCTCTTGCCTCAGCCTTCCCAGGAGCTGGGACTACAGGTGCCTAACACAACACCCGGCTAATTTTTCTATTTTTAGTAGACATAGGGTCTCACGCTTGCTCAGGCTGGTCTCGAACTCCTGAGCTCAAGTGATCCACCCACCTTGACCTCCCAGAGTGCTAGGATTACAGGGATGAGCCACCACACCCAGCCTATTTTTTTCCTGAGTACTTTCTTTTGGTACAAAGGAGTACACCAAAAATAATAAAAAAAATTTTTTTTTAATTTTTAAAAGTAAAAACATGGCCTTGCCCTGGAGATTTTTACATGGGAACAGTGTTTCTTTAGCCTCAGAAAATGTGCTCTAATAACTCCAAAGAAAAACACACTTTCAGACCAATGATGTGTGACTATCACAGTCATAAAAACTCTTACGATTGTTTCCATCTTCAAAAATCACAAAACATCAAGTATGTAAAGGCAATTTGGTGTAGCGGAAATAATATAGTATATATTTCCTAATTATTCACTTTATTTCAGTCTCAATAGGACACACTGAGATGATTAGTTGTTTTTT
>NW_003852459.1:10658664-10661832 GCF_000181295.1 Otolemur garnettii
GTCCCTTCAGCCGAAAGTTTGTAGTGATCTATCTTTGAAGACTAATTTCCATCTGATTCAGACAAAAGAAACCTGAATCAGTAGGAAGATTTATACTTGTGAAGAATTGATAAGATTTACTTTATTTCCTCTTTTACATGTAACTTTTAGAAAACAAAGTGAATTCTAAAATAAATGGCAGTGTTTCCAATGGGAAACTCCAGCTGTACAGTGTTTGAAATATACAAACAAATTCCAATCCATTGGCACTGGTCAGAACAGACGAACGTATGTCAGAATTTGCTTGGGACATGCAGAACCAGCACCAAAGATACTCACGTCACTCTGGAGGTCGTAAGCTTTCCGGGCCTGAATGATGTCATTCTGGTCGGGCAGGCAGAGCCACTCATGCAGGGGGTGTTTATAGTCCACGTCGCTGACCAAGGTCTGACATTTCTTGGCCTGAACGATACCAAGCATGTCCACCGGGCTGCTGTACCTCGTCTTGTATTTCTCAAATTCTTTCTTGTACTCAAGGTCACTCTGCACTTTGGCAATGTGGAGGCACCACAACATCTTGGGGTCATCATGCACTGCCCGGGCACCAATGTGGTGACCCAACTGTTTACGATAAGCTTCCTTGTATTTGTACTGAAAGAGAAAAGCCAGTAAATAAGGAGGAGGCACCCCTGGAGAGTCCCTTTTGTTCTTTCTGTGGAGATGTTTTCTACGAAATCTTTAAGACAACAGGGGAGCTCTACTAATCATAGCGATGAGATGCTCCACATTGGTGCGCTGTGCTCATCGGCACATCTCTAAGGAAGAACACCACGATTCCTTAATATGTGCTAGGGGATTCTGTGTTGGCAAAAAGTGATAAGAAAGGAACATTGAAAGGAAGATCCCAATTACAGTGATAAACCGTGACAGTGTCCCTGAAGTCTGTCATAGGAGTAAGCCCGTTTGATAAGAATAAGAACACACCGGGGGGTGTGTTTACACGGTTCATTAAAATTTTTTTCTAGGGCAGTTTGAGAACTAATTTTCTCTTCACAAATAATTGAGAAACGTCGCTTAAAAATGACAATTTCTGTTGCTTAATGGGTTCAGAGTTTCAATTTTGCAAAATGAAAAACTTCTAGAAATCTGTTGCACAACAATGGGAGTTTACTGAACACTACAGCACTGCATACGTGTGCTTGGAGGTGGTCACGATGACAAACTTTATAGCATGTATTTTTATCATAAACTAAACATTTTAAGAGCCTGCAAAAGTGGACAATTGTACTACTCTTTAAATTAATTTTTAAAATATCCAGGAATCTGCTGACTTCATTTTAGGGTAAAGAAATATTGATTCTGTAGACCCCATAGCAAGAAGAATTTCAAATTTTGTGCTATCCTACGTTTTTGAAGTCGCCCCTATGAGCTAAATCTGCTTATTTTCTGACATCTCTGTCTTGAGTGTATCCCAAAGAAAGCTCATGAGGTTTGTAAGTAGCTCAGCATATGGGTATCTAACTTTAATCAAGACATTCACTCCTATTAAGCAAAGACCAACAGACAAGAGTCGAAGGAACTGCTTTCCCTTCTAGGCTTTGCCACTAGGATGCTATGGTCTCGGGCAAGCTCTCTATTGTCTCAAGCCTCAATTTATTTGGCTATGTGGTGCCTGTGGCTGGCCTGTTGGTAACAAATGTCAGAACTTGATCAGCGCTTACATCACTGGCAATATCCCGGGAGGCCTTGGCGGCCACAATGGGAATGGCGTCACTCCTCAAGTCGTAGCCTTCCTTCTTGGCTTCTTCCATGGCCTGGCGATAGATGCTCTGAGGAAAGAAGTAGCTTTTAGATATGGAACTCACATTCACTCTAAAAATGTATTTTTCTTAAAGAAAAGAAAGGCTATTTTTGGATGCAAAATTACACTAGTATGTTCAGCCTTAAGTAGTATGACCAGATTTTAACATTTGTAAAGCGGGACAACATGGTGGGGTGGGGCAGGCAGGGGCCGGGCAGGGGACGGGGCAGGGCAGGGCCTGACAACAATGCAAACTTTGATAAGCAGTTCTCGATAATCACTTCTCAACAATTTTTTGTTATTATTACAGTTTAACATTATAAAATTAACAAAAATAATATAAAACTCATATTCTGGCGAAATAGCCACATGGCAGCCGAAAACCGTATCTTCCCTTCCTGTTCTCCCTCCCATTCGTGCATTCTTTCCAAAAATCAGGATTTTTTTAAAACACCGCGGGACACAGGACAAATGGTTAAAAAGTGAGACTGTCCTGCCAAAAGCGAGACGTCTGGTCACCCTAGCCTTAAGTTAAAAAAGCTTTTTTATTTAACGTTGTATTTATCCAACCTATTCGCTTAAATGGAAATACGCAGCAAGTTTTAACATCGGAATTTCTCTTTGCACAATCCCTTATAGGTTTTGTATGTTAAATCCATAGCTGTAGATGTGTTTAGGTTGTTCAGCACTTGCTTTTTTTCATGAAATCATTAAGACATGTTGATTTCTTTAACACTAAATTTGAATCAGGAACGGTTTTACTAGTAGAGCATAAGATTATGTAATAATGCATAATCATTCAACCACTGAGTGTGAGTCCATAATCAAACAGTGCTGAGCTTAGAATGATCCACTGTTTCTGAATTTCTCTGCTAATATGGATTTGCCTCCTATTTATTCATTTTTTCAGCTGCTGGAAATAGTTAGCAGAGACAGGCATAGCAGGTACCAAAGATTTGAAAAACACAAGCTTGATAAAATTCTATTCATTAATTTTTTCTGTGAATCGAGAAAACACCACCACTATTCCATCCCGCGGCAGGACAAATGCACACAGAGGCCAAAACACAAGTCTTCCATGGAGGCATAGTTTGAAAACCATGAATTAGCTGATAAATCATCTCTACTAATATTCTTTAGTCTTCATGCTTGTGAGCCACTTACAGGAATTTTAACCAATTCTGTATCCTCTTAAAATAAGATAAATTTTAAAATAATTGCTAATATTGGTTCAATAAATCAAAATAAATATAAACTTTGTTTTTTAAACATAAAAATTGAAATTTACTATATCTCTTAATCAGATTTTGAAATTACAGGAGCTCACAGTGCTTTGATTCAGAAAGTTTTGATAGGCACTAAGGAACTAAATTGTCTGTTTGGCAGGG
>NW_003852459.1:10662375-10663676 GCF_000181295.1 Otolemur garnettii
TTCAAAAGAAGTGAAACATCACTTAAATTGCAGGGGCCTTCTGAGGTAGATAATTTAGAAAAATATACGTATGAAAATTGAAGCCACGTTAACTGATTTACTAACATGATCCATGCTGGAATACCCCTGGGAAAGCCTTCGCATAATCAAGGGTAGCTGAAGTTTGAAGGCAGCTCATCTCTATACCCAAATACAGAGACATGGCTCTTACATCAGCCTACAACTGAATTATTTAATCTTTAATTTCAGTTTCCCCCTTTCTTCCATTAGGAGAATTCCTGAATTAGTTAAAGCAGACAGTATCACTAGGTAGTTCTGGAAAAGCACTTAGAAATAACTTTTTGTTTTATGGGAGAACAACAATAATCTATAATTTTATAGGGTTTTTGCTTTCTACTTTGTATCGCTCAGTGTACTTTGCATTGTTAAGGCTGTGTAAAGACAAAATCTTAAATGTAAGGAAAATCTTCAAAAAGTGCAACACAAATAATTGCTTCAGTTTTATGTCTCTGTCTCAAATTAGATTGAATTAAGAATACTGGAATCGCATCTGCATTTTAACTATGATACAGAGGCACTTAATTTTCAATGACTTAAGAGTCCTAGAGGCACATTATGATATATTTATAAAGTAGATTACTAGGAGGCATCAGTTTGCATCCTTTCAAGGTGAGATTTTATAAGAAAAATCTAAAGTGAAAATAAGAATAAATCTAATATCTCTAAGTAAAATCCAGTGGGTATTTTTTTCTTAAAAATTTCTAGAAATGTTGCTTTCAAAACTGGAGAATCAAATATTTTATCTATTAATTATTTTGAAGACTAAATCTTCAACATCTTTTATATTGTAAGTTGGAAGCCCTCACAGCTTCAGGGCAAACAGTTCTATGATTCTTCCAACATTTGAAAAAGACACAGTGCTTCAAAGAAGAAAGCACTTTAGCTATCAGCAAGACTACATTTTAAAGCTTGTTATGCAAGAGAACTAGAAATAGTTAAATGAGAATTGAAGAGAAAAAACAAGATGCATGTGTTTTATCTTATTTTACATCCATGAGGTGTGGGATAAAGGTACCACTGACCAGGGTCTGAAAACAAATTCAGGTGGGCTGTTGTGAAGTCTAATCTTCAGAAGACAGTTCTTAGGGAATTAATATGATCATAATTTTTTAAAAAATTATTGTATTTCAGATTAATATGACGGTACAGATGATTATTTGCGATTGTTAGGTAGAGTCCAAGTTGCAGTTGTTGTGCCCCTCTGATCATGAAACTTTAAAGAAAGTAAATCCAGACAAAAA
>NW_003852459.1:10664635-10675804 GCF_000181295.1 Otolemur garnettii
CTCAACCTCCCAGAGTGCTAGGATTATAGGCATGAGCCACCTTGCCTGGCTATTTGGTCAAGTCTTGAAAATGAGTAATTAATTTTTCCAATATTCTGAAACCGAAGAAAACTCTGTCCTTCTATTGTGCTTTTTTAAAAAAGGAAGACAGATAAACACGTAGGAAAATTAGTATTCTTCTGGAATCAACCATATAAATTCTTGACTTTGGCAAAAGCAATTGAACACGAAGCTATTTATACAGCAGTATTTCTGGACTGCAGAGATGTGCGACAAATGAAGCTGGAAATAGTTCATAAAAGAATGAATTTTATTGTCCTCAGGCAATTTTGAAATAAGGTGAATTTAAGAATGCTCATTTCAGTTCTTGTAAATAAACCTCAAGTTATTTTGAGCATATTAAATAAGTCTAATTTTCACGGTGACTCGAGCATAAAGGCAAGAAATTAAAATTTATTAAGCAACTCTTTTGCACCACGCTCCATACTGAGTATGGTATATTTTTAACCTCCTTAAGTCTTTATAAAAATTTGTCAAGATAGGCATTTTTAACCCATTTTACAGTTGAGGTAATTACAGAAAACAAACTCACAGTGCACATTTTGAAATAAGTAGCAATTTGATAAATAACAATAACTATTTTAAATTAAAATTATGGTATGTTTCAGGCATTAATAGTTAATTTTGAGGAGTTTTTCCCTTCCTGATAAACATTTTTGTGATTATCTATTTATCAATCTATCTACCTGTTTTTAAAATAAAATAATATGTACAATTCAAGGTAAGAAAATAGGTATAAAAATATCAAAACTAAGCTAATTGGCCTCCATGAGGATTGACTTCATAATTCTGACATTTCTACCTCAGCAAAAATCACTATGATCAGATCAAAGAAATAAAACAAATGGCCTTACCATACTGTAATTTATTTTATTCTGTTTTGCCAACATAATTTCAGGTGTATCAGGCATAATATGAACTTGGGTCTTGTCTTTGTCCCAGGCTTCTGTGTATAAGCGCTATGAAGAATAAAAAAGTCGATGAATTAGGAAAATGATTGTAAACAGGAGTTTTCAGGTAAGAAATCATCACAAACTTGAAAATCAGCTTCCTTGCTATCTGTGCTGTGTGTTAGTACACCCTCCAACATCTTTGATGTCTACATAACTAAATATAAATGCATACTAAGTTATAAAAAGAAAAACAATCTGTGTGTATGTGTATGTGTTTGTGTGTATAATCGACCACAGGCACATGCTCATAGGTGTGTGTTTGGTAACCAGATGGCCCCCACACCAATTACATTAAAAGCAAGTATTTCCCAAGCACACATATGCATGCGTATCTGTACCATGGCTGCATTAACCAGTCCTCCCCACGGTTTTGTTTGTTTGATGTTGTTTGTTGTTAGTTTATTAACTGCAAATGTACCTGATCTGCCACATCTAGATTTCTTTTTGATAAATGTCACGGAGATCTGCATCTTACTAGTTTGTTCTACGCTTACCTAAATATGTACCCAGCAAGAAAGAAACCTCGATACCAAAGAATGTATGACTAATTCTCGTACACTTCAAACAATTTGAACCCAAAATAGCTGTCGTATTCTTAACTCTGGCTATTTCACAAGAGATGTCAGAGCAGAAATGCTCCCATACATCTTTGGAATCCTTATGTAACAGGCTAGAGAACTCAACCACATCACTATACACTGGATAGCAGTTTAACTGGATAAAACAAAAAAGACTAACTTAATCAACCATAGGTACTCTAAAAGACATACGACCCTGTTTTATTTTTCTCCAGATTGGGATCTCACCTTGTTCATGGTGATGGCGTTGTTCTTGGCCAGCACCTGCTCCAGAGAATCAGTCACACTAGTAAACTTCAGCTGGTCTGGAGGCTGGCGGTAGATGGTGTCGCTCAGGATTTCCGCCGCTCTCTTGCACTTGACATCATCTATAGATCCAATGGGGACCCAGCCAATGCCTCTCAACCACTGAAGATCGGATTTATAAACGTTCTAGTGAGGTCAAACACAAAAGCAAGCATTACTGGAGTGCTTTTGACACTTGATTTATTTTTAAAATGAAAAAGAAAAGGACTGGAAAGTTTAGATAATCAAATTTCGTGTCTGTGTCTTTTAAAATATGCAGATCAAATTGGTATGCTCTCATGGTATTATGGCCTTTTTCTCTAAAACACATCGGGGGCTGAGAGGCCTAAAAAATGGGGAGCAGAGAGAAGTGGTGTCATCCCTTTGTAGGGTTTTATCCGATCGAGACCACTGTCTATGTGTTGCTTATCCTAACCATGGTTTCCATGGTCCTCATGCACTCACATCGCTCTGGAGGTCATAGGCCTGCCGCGCATGGATGACATCACTCTGGTCAGGCAGACACGTCCACTGGTGCAGGTAGTTCTTGTAGTCCACATCACTGACCAGGGTCTGGCACTTCTTGGCCAGCACCACCCCCAGCATGTCCACTGGGCTGCTGAACTTGGTCTTCCACTTCTCAAAGTCCTTCTTGTACTCCCTGTCACTCTGGATCTTGGCCACGTGCATGGACCACATCATTTTGGGGTCATCTTTGATGTCCCTGGCTCCAATGTGGTGGCCAAGCTGCTTGCGGTAACCATCTTTGTATTTGTACTGATATAAAAAGTTCATTTCAGAAACAAAAATGAGCAGAAAGAGTTAGAAGTCTTATTAATTGAAAACTTCATTATTTGAAAATTGCTAATTCTGTTTTTCATTTGTTTGTTTTGAGACAGAGTCTCACTTTGTCACCCTCAGTAGAGTGCGGTAGCGAGCTAGCTCACAGCAACCTCAAACTCTTGGGCTCAAGTGATCCTCCTGCCTTAGCCTCTTGAGGAGCTGAGACTACAGGCACCCACCACAATGCCTGACTAGTTTTTTTTTGGAATTGGGTTCTCGTTGTTGCTCAGGCTGGTCTTGAACTCCTGAACTCAAGCCATCCACCTGCCTCAGCCTCCTAGAGTGTTAGGATTACAGATGTGAGCAACCGTGTCCTGGCTAAAAGTTGCTAATTATTGCAGTGAAATGGAATCATCTGAATACCAAGTTATCTCCTCATCCTAAACTCTGATTAGACTTCATGGCAATAGTCTAATGGGACTGGTCTAATGAAAAGATAGACCAAACTACAAAGTCCTGTGGTTTGGAGACAATACGTTTCTAGAAATGAAGGAAGCAACCCTTTTCAGAAGATCAATGGGTATTACACATTAGGGTGAAATCCCTAACCCAGAAATCTTCCATATGATTTTGAAAACGCTATTCCTGAGTCCACAGACAGCATTTCATGCCCCACCAAACTACCCATCACCCCTCCCAAATCTGGCTCTGCTGACTTTCACTGGGTCATATGACTCCCTGACCTGAGTTGGATTATGTCTCCATCCTGCGAGCCCTGCTCTGTCAGATACCGAATTTGGCTGAGGTTTGTTTGGGACTCCTCACAGGACAAACTGGACCATATAGCTACTAAAAAGCATTTTATTGGTGGTGCAGGAGGGTCTGACTCTGGATATGCTCCCTCTGCTTCAGGCAACAACACCGTACAAACCACAACTTAGACAGAAGTCTCCCTTCCCCACCAAAGGACCCACTTCTTTCTGAGACAGCAGGAGGAGAAAATCAGGCCCACCAATTTTTTGGCTTTGGTTGTTTGTCTTTCTATTTTCATTTTAAAAAGAACTAAAAGGAAGTATCTAAGGTAATTTTTCAAAGAAAGAGTTGGCAAAAATACAAAGCAGGTTTGAGGTAAAGTAAATTTTCCCAGACTTGACTATACCAGCTCTATCTGATGCTGAACTGATACATGTTACCAACCTTTTTCTTTAAACTGGAATTTTTTAAATTTCTGTGAGGCTCCATGCTAAAAGTACGGAAATGAGTTTCTCATAATTATAGATATAAAAAACTATAAAATGAAATTCGATTTTATACCAAAGTTTAGGACATCTCCCTTCCTATAGAACCTGGATGCTAAAGTCTTTTGGAATTAAAAATATGAATTTTTTCCAAATGAAAAACATATCTTTGGCATAGAAACATAAGTCAATAAATGTGGTCTAAGTGGCATGCAGGCACATCTTCCTGTGATAGTAATTATTCTGCCTTCTGAGGAGTTGTCCATGTAAACGTCTGGGGTGTTGCCACTCACGTCACTGATGATGTCCCTGGAGGCCTTGGCTGCCACGATGGGGATGGCGTCACTTCGCAGATCATAGCCCTTCTTCTTTGCTTCTTCATTGGCAAGTTTGTACAGACTCTATAGAAGGATTAAGGAGAATCAAATCTAAAGGCTCGACAGCACAATCTGTGGATTATCCAGAGATGTACACCAGGTAACTTAAAAAAAGGATAGAAACTGGAGACAATCTAAGTTTCTGGCAATAGTGGAAAGCAAATAAATTATAGCCTAACAAAAAAATACGATATAGCATTAGAAACAAATGGGACATATCAATGAATATTGACAAAAATTGATATAGAAATCTATTATATATCAGTATAGATTAATACCACACATAGATGAACATGATGTACACACGTCAACATAGATTAACATAACCTCGTAATGTAGATTGATGAATGAAGCATCAATCCATATATACTGCTAAATGAAAATAAAATGGTAACAATGTTTGACACTATTATTCATTTAGACGTAGAAATACATACATTTAAGTCTTTGTTAATGACTTAACATTTGATAAAAATCATGTAACATTTTATAATGTCTTTACATAATAAAACATAACAACATATCGTTAACCTGCCTATAATAACAACTTTAAGATGCTATATTTTACCTGTATCATGTTGGTTTATGTTTAACTTTTTAAAAATTTAGTAATCAAAAGAAAAAAGAAAGAAAATTAAAAATTCAGTAGTCAGTGTTGTTGATAGAGAACTTTCCCCCACATTGAAGCTTTCCTTTCTAGAAAAGCAGCTCAATCATTTTACCTGTGGCCTTTCTCTGTCCCTGTATTCTCTCTGCCCTGGAGGGTACAGTGACTGACTGATACCTAATTGGTAGGGATGGGATTGGTCAGCATGCCCTGCCCAGCTCTTCGCCTCTCCTCCAGGGGCCAGCCTTATGTCCACCTCTGCCTCCTTGTGCCCTAACCAAAGCCACACCGCTGGTGGGGGATCACCTGCTGCCAGGCAGCTGGGTCTGGGGAGGGAAACTTAATTCTGATATTCAATTAGCAGGCTCATTTGGCTCCCAGACAAATGTGTCTTTTAACTTAACTTTAGAAGTAAGAAAAAAAAAAAGAGGGAAATTTTGATTTCTATGTCTAGTGCTTCGTTTTATTTCTTAATTTTATTCAGGATCCAAGTGGGAACGAGGTACCCATTAGTACAGACCACTTTAGTAAGGGTAACAGATTTAGAAAATAAAAATAAGTATACCCAGTTGAACTCGAGTTTCAGATGATTAACAAATAATGCTTTAGTGTAAATAATGGCCTAGCATTTTATGTGATAATCCTACCCCCCTGGAAATATCAAAAATGCTACTCAGTCCCACTGATCCACACTGGAAATGGCCATAAACAGAAAAGACAGTGTAACTTCAGTTTGCCTGTGGAATCCTATAAAACATAATATTCAGCCCAGAGATGAAAAGCTGGATGGGCTGAGTGTTCATATGAAAGAGCTACAGGCAGGCACAGCTAGGGCCCCAGAGTCTCCACAAAACCAAGTATTGAAAAACAAATAACGACAACAAAGTTTAACTATAGCACCACAGAATTTTGCCCCTACCTCGCTGTAGTTGATTTTGTTCTGCCTTGCCAACATGATCTCCGGTGTATCAGGCATTATATGAACCTGAGTTTTGTCCTTGTCCCAGGCCTCTGTGTATAAACGCTACAAAAGAAGATAAGATGTTGATCAAAAGTCATTTGAAATCAGAATTACAAAAAGTCACATTAAAGTAAGGTTAATATCGACCTAATTAGGAAAAAGAAGCCAGAGTTGGAAGTTTGAGTCTTATTGCTAGTTCTCAAGATTGAAACCAGGAATAAGGGAAATCACTTAGAGGATCTCACATATGTAACTTAAACGGTAAGAGTGACTCTGTATCTTCATGGATAACTTTGTCTCCCCCTGTCATTAAAGTGTAACAGTATCTTTTGGCATCTTGGAAAAGCTTGGGGCAGCCGGGGCTCACCTTGTTCATGGTGATGGCGTTGTTCTTGGCCAGCACCTGCTCCAGAGAGTCAGTCACGCTAGTAAACTTTAGCTGGTCTGGAGGCTGGCGGTAGATGGTGTCGCTCAGGATTTCCGCGGCTCTCTTGCACTTGACCTCTTCAACAGACCCAATGGGGACCCAGCCGATGCCTTTCAGCCACTGGAGATCTGACTTGTAAATATTCTGAGAAGAGGAAAAAGGCAGAAACTCTTCATTAAGACCAAAAGATTTAGGGTAAATGGAATCAATAATAAAGTGTAATTCTATTTTCTTTTTGTAGAAAATAATCTCACTGTATTAGACAGACTGAAAGAGAAACTATGTTCAAAAATGACCCAGAAATGTCTCTTAGCCAAAATAAAAAGTTATCAAATATTTCAAGTTCTTAAGAGCGGAATGATCAAAATCGGTATCTTCTGTCAGTAGGTTGAGTGGATATGATCATGATTACAACGTCCATGTGCAGGGAGAGAATGCCAACTCAGACTGAGAGCACCCGCACCGTGTCCGACAACCGGCTGTCAGCAACACAATTTTAGGCCTAGCCAAATGAAACACTCTGGAGCTATTAGAAGCCTCATTTTTAAAGAACATGGATGACATGTCAAAGTGTCATTAATAGAATGTTAAAAGAAAAAGTAGCCCGTGAAACAATGTGGGTGGATAAATTATAGAAACAGAAGAGGGGGTTTCTAGTGGTTGGATAATATTGGATTATTATTGCCTTCCATGTAGTTTTTCTTAATTTCAAAATATTGAATGATCTCTAAAAAAAGAGAGAGAGAAGTTAAAATATAATAATGCTGTAGAATCTCTGAAGCTCCCAGGCAGACCCCGAACAGCCGTAACCCTGTCTGTGATTCAGGGCAGTAAATGACCATTTCCTTAGCCTGGGTTCCCAGTCTCTTCCCTCAGGATGGAAGCACAGACTCCTTTACAGAATTATCTTGCCGTGTCATTATTGTTACATTCTTTTAATTTGTATTTTTTTGCTAATGATCTTTATATGCCCATTAAGTATTGGTAACTAATTTACATCCATGGTATTGGACCTTGGCTCAGCTCCTTGCAAGGATTTCACCTGTAACAGCAACCAAGTAGAAAGTAACAACTGGTATTTTGCAGTCTAGACAAACAGCCTGTTAAAAGTGCCCTGCACTGACTAATTACTGGCCCTAAGTAACAACAGTGAGAATGAAAACAGTAACATTTTGTACCTCTGGAGCGGGTTTAACTTTCAAATATTTCCCACATTACGAAGGAAGGCCGTATCACAGACCAAGGAAGGCAATCTAGAGAAGGTGCCCAACAAATACACAGATGGCAAGCAGTCTGTCAGGGTTGTCACTCTGTGGGTGACATCAACCCTTTCAAACTCCTTTTTATCTGCAGGCAGAGCCTCTCTTTTTGGAGAGATTGCAAAACACAGAGTTCTGTATGTCAAAAGCTACAGAACAGACGTGGGAGTTTTCTCAGGTGGGCTGTAAGTTTCTAGGAACAAGCAATTAATGCATAATTATGATGAATTAGGTTTATTCTCCAAAGCTCTCTGACGCTTTAATTCCTTCAAATGTTTATAAAATATATCACGCAGGGAATGTGCTTCTCACACCCAGATCTGAGCTAGCGCATCTGCTTCCAATAGGCCCCAGGTCCTCTGTGGCCCCTCCATAAAGACAGCCACACAAAGAAAAGGCAGGATCCGTGAAACGGTCCCATGGCTTCTGGACACAGCATCTTCTTTTATTTCAGAAGAATAATACTTAGCATTGTAGTGTGCATTAGCATTCTAATAGTTAGAACCTCACTTGTTTTATAAGGAAATCAAAATCAAATTCCAATCTTTTTTAAATGAAAATGTTTTTGTCTTTAAAAGAATTCAAGAAAATGTCTCCCTCTAGTGGACCCTAAGTCCTAACATGATTTAATTCCAGTTTTGTTTTTATAAGATCAAGTCTCCCCTGTCAATTTTATTTCCTTATGAAGCCTATCAGAGTACTCAGAATAAGGCAATAAACTGTATTCTAATTCAAATTTCATTCACTGACCAATACATCTTAACTTGAATAGGTCAATGGATTGTATATAAAAGTAAACATTCACCCAGTTTCAATCATTTCTACACAAAGCTCCGTTATGGATGCTGCACTCACATCGCTCTGGAGGTCATAGGCCTGCCGCGCATGGATGACGTCATTCTGGTCAGGCAGACACGTCCACTGGTGCAGGTAGTTCTTGTAGTCCACGTCACTGACCAGAGTCTGGCACTTCTTGGCCAGCACCACCCCCAGCATGTCCACTGGGCTGCTGAACTTGGTCTTCCACTTCTCAAAGTCCTTCTTGTACTCCCTGTCACTCTGGATCTTGGCCACATGCATGGACCACATCATCTTGGGGTCATCTTTGATGTCCCTGGCTCCAATGTGGTGGCCAAGCTGCTTGCGGTAACCATCTTTGTATTTGTACTGAAATAAAAATGCACAAATAGGGTTTTTATTCTAAGCTCTTAGAGGCCACAAGTCTGTACAAAATCCTCTTATTTATATCATCAATTGAGTTTTGTTAAGAAGGACCAACTCAAGCCAGCAGCCTGGCCTTTATCCTGGAAGCCTGTCAAGGTGGTAACATAGATAAAACACACATAATTGTAGTATATACACAAATTCACCTATGGCCTGGTGATAAGGAATAATTTTGGAAACAGTAAGCACACATGGTGGGGAATGGTCACCTGTGGAAGTCACAGGGAGACCATTTGAACCAGGAAAGCTGGAGAATTGGATCCTACATGTAAAAGCATGTCAGGAAAGGGGTGCATTTGGTGGTATTGCATGTTTAATATGCAGCAAAATGAGTGACCAACTCCTGCAAGCACGACGTACTCTAGGTCAAAAACTACCTATGCAAGCAACAGAAGAGAATTGATTATTTCCTATTGGATTTATGCTCTCCACAGCAGTGGCAAATTTCAGCATCATTTTGAAAACTCATCATGCTGGCAAAGCTGAAAGGCAACCAAACAGATTAAGGCATGCTCTTCACAAAGTTATGGGCTCTAGTCCCACATGAGCTAATGATGTTTTTATTATTCACATCCAGGACGTGGCTCTGGAATCAAGCCAATTGTCCAAATTACCGGCTTCTTGTCTCAGAGACACCTGACTGAGAAAGCATAGGTGAACCAGTGGGAAGCAGGATGGTACCGTGCAAAGGAACAAGATTGTCTGGAGTCTCAGCTTCACTACCTACTAAGAGTTTGATTTAGGCAAGTTGCTTAAATAATCCACTAAATGGGGATAATAATGAAATCTACATCCTAGAGGAATTATTATAAAAAGAATAAAGGAGATAATAGGTGTAAAGCTCTTAGCACATAGTTTTCAAAACTTCTTGGTTATTATTATATAATTATTTACTATTATGGGCGTAAATCTATTTGTTGGGAGGACCTGACATACATAAATGAAAGTGTGTCACTAGCATGGTATTCCAATATACAGGATGGCATATTACATATTACTATAATTTTGATGATTGGGCCTTGATTGGCAGTAATCTGTTCCTCAAGAATCTCAGAGGGCAAGCATGATCGTGTTACTCTGGGAGCTATGTGCTACGTGGCTAGGGGCTGTTGTGAAGGACATGAGCTTGAGTCAGGACCCACCTCTGGCACTGATCAACTACCTTCTTTTCAAAGGTAAGTTGTAATAGCAAGTGTCATACGAATTTTTAAATATTTTGTATTAAAATGCTACATAAAACCAGCCCCTGCTTCTCACTGGGAGAGGTTAAGTTTGTGAGTTACGCATTCTATATGCTTTTCTAGAAGCGTAATGGTAATTTTTATATTAGCATCTCCACGCCTGCAGTTGCACTCTAACAGTTTACACGGTAATAACCTTTCTCTTCTCAGTGGACCAGGCTTCACCAAAGACTCTGTATTCTATGGGTTACAAACCCCTTTTTAAAAACATCCAATTTTCATTTCCCCGTAAACTAGGTTTTAAAAAATCCCCAAATACATCAGGATATATTTTCAAAAGCTCAGGAAAGTTCTTTTTCAAGATTTACTTAGGTGAAAATGTCACATCAGAACTGACCACATACTCAGAATAGAATTGGTCACTCACATCACTGATGATGTCCCTGGAGGCCTTGGCTGCCACGATTGGGATGGCGTCACTTCTCAAGTCATAGCCTTTTTTCTTTGCTTCTTCATTGGCAAGTTTGTAAAGACTCTAAATTGGGACCAAAAAAAAATTTGTTATATGTTGACCTCTGTATCCCAAAACTGCCAGGGCTGAAATAAGTCACCGTGTTCTCCACAGATAGTGCCTGCAATAATCTTACCTTTGAAAGTTCTAAGCCTTCAGCATGTTTGCTGAGGTGAAGACGTGAAAAGATTGCACCTTTATTTTTTAATACTTATGTTGAATTAACTAGTTATACATATTAAATACTGTTTTAAAATTTTTAGTTCAAACAATGAATCTGGCTTGAAAATTACTGGAAAACTCCAGCTGAAACTCATAGCCCTAAGGTGGCAAAATATAGATAGAAGGGAAAGACTTGCTGAACTGGTGACCATGACAATGAATTCAGCTCACATTTATTCTGCACTGACTCAGTGTTTGTGACTGCCTGGGTATGTGGGAATCAAAGATGAGGCTGAAACCTCTTTCAACTTAAGGTTCCTGGGAGAACTGAGGGAAAGGCCGACAATCCTCAGAACTGACTGCTGAAAAATCAAACCACGTTTTTAAGGAAGAGCTCCGGGAAAGAGTAATTTATTCTGCCTGGAGAATCAGGGATGTTCTTGCACCTGGGGTAAGGCGACCAGATTTTAACATCGGTAAAGTGGGACACCATGGCGGGGGTGGGGCCTGGGGGCGGGGCCTGACAACAATGCAAACTTTGATGAGCAGTTCTCGATAATCAG
>NW_003852459.1:10676421-10680839 GCF_000181295.1 Otolemur garnettii
TTTTTAAAACGGCCACGGGACAGGGCACAAATTGTTAAAAATCAGGACTGTCCCACCAAAAGCGAGATGTCTGGTCACCTTAACCTGGGGGTGACCTTTGAGTTGGACCTGGTGTGATAAGCAAGGTTTCAATAGACATCAAGGGCAGAGGGAAGCACACAAATCAGGGCATGGGGCAGTGGAAGCCGCAGGGTGAGGCCCCAGGGACATGTGGCAGGAGAGGACAGAGGAGAGTCAAGTCGGACTTTGAATACCTGATACTAAGATAAGAAGTTGGAGCTTAATTCTATAAAAAACAGGAAACCAACACAAAAGTTCTTTTCTTTTTCACATGAGAGGGGAGTGATTGGGCAAGTCCCAGTCTGGGTGAGTGGAGTGGAGACTTGCAGGGGAGTCTGGGTGGGTGGAGCAGAGACTTGCAGGGGAGTCTGGGTGGGTGGAGTGGAGACTTGCAGGAGAGTCTACCGTGTTTCCCCAAAAATAAGACTTACCCAAAAAATAAACCCTAGCAGGATTTCTATGCATTTGTTAAATATAAGCCCTACCCGGATAATAGGACCTAGTTATAGGCGTGGCTATGCAGATATGCCCTGCATTTCTGTGTGGAGCGGTAAGGAAGACCTTTTATCTGCCACAGCTCCTTTCTCCCAGCCGTTTGCACTTGTGCGGGTGCATGTGTGGTATGTGGTAACCAAGGTCACAGGCATCCTATTGCGCATGTGCAAATGGCTAGGGGAAAGGAGTTCACGAATCCCTAGCACCAGCCCCACCAACAAGGTCGGTTCCCCCTATCAGGTTCCAGAAGCAGATGACTTAACTGTATTTGAATAAATGTAGATTGTTGTATTATACTTAATAAAAATAAGACATTCGCTGACAATAAGCCCTAGTGTGTCTTCTTGAGAAAAAGTAAATATAAGACAGTGTCTTATTTTCAGGGAAACACAGTAGGTGGGTAGAGCAGAGACTTGCAGGGGAAAAGAGGAAGAGTGTCTGGGCCTCCTTGAACTGGCAGCCACATTATAGCATCTCTGAGCTTTTCTACAGAGAAGGACTTGAGAATTCCAGACATGCTGAGTAGCTAGAGACAAGGGTTCTTTGTCTCCTAAAATTTCTGTACATACAATGCATGCTTCTCATAAACAATATAGGAACTATATTACAGGCTTAGCTAAAAATTCAATCCTTTCTGATTTGTGAGAAGGATTTGATGTTTTTAGCTTTTGGTGACAATTAAGAGCTATTTTTATAGAAGCATTAAAATTACAGTATCACTTCCAAATCAAAATTAGTTAAGATGGTGGCAATCCTATCGAAATTCTCCGAAATACATTTCACAGAAAAGCAAGGTACTATTGATCTATGCTGCCACAGAAGCAATATTTTCATTCTGGTGGCACAAAGTCAGGTGAAATACCAGAATCTTAGATTCACTAAAATCTCCACAGGCCTAAACCCATACCTAGGCTCAGTCTAAGAAGAAGAGATTGTGGAGAGATAAATACCAATCTTTGAACTGAAAAGACCAAATGCATAAATGCAAGATAAAGGAAATATCGTGTTAGCCCACAGAAAATATCTTCAAGTTTAAGTTGATCCAAATTCTGTGTGCACCACCAGCGGCAGCTGCCAGAGTACCTGAGGAGCTCCGGGTGCAGAAATGGAGGTCGAATGTCCAGAAGCAAAAATATGAAAATCAGTTAGATTCTACACCAGTCATTCCTCACTAACAGTATTTTGTTCAGTTCTGAGAGTCACATTTTACCAGGGATGGCCTGTGAGGAACACCCAGGAAGTGGATTAGAAAGAGAGTCTGGGGTGGAGGCAGGGAAGACTCCATTTCCCAGGTGGGCACAGATTTGTTCTGAGCAGTTTCAGAGGACTATATGGATTTGCTCAGAGAAGTGCTATGCGCTGATATATCAGAAGCACTTTCTAATAAATTTTCCAGAACAAATGGACTGATTTATGAGCTAAGCTACTTGTTGCCGAGAACTCTTAGGGAAAGGCATTTCAGCAACCTGTTGCATGGTGCGGGGTGGCAGGCAAACTCCTGCCCTGGAGGGGAGGCTGAGCTCTCTGCCTAAGCACCTGTGGTTCTGGGATGAGAACCCAGGTATCCATGTTCTGATACATACACTGAACAAGGGTCCCCTCGCCCCCCTTTGCACTCTCCCTCTGTCCTTCCCCCTGTCTTTCTCAGTGTTAATTAGTGGTACCGTAACTTTAATCCCTGACTTTAATCTTATACACTAAAAATCTTACATTTGTCCCTATGCTATGATTTAAGAACAATGTATCACAAACAGGAAATATGTTCACTCTTGCTATGTTTTAGCATAAGGGGAAGATACATGTTTATCTGGTCTATTGCTAATTCCTAACTTCAAAAATTAATAAAAATGGCCTATATAATCTTATGGATACTACTTAAATCATTAGCTCCTGTAATTTGTACTTTCTGAATGATTATTCGTGTTCCTTAAAGTTTAACATTTATGATAGTGATTGAGAAATGCAAGAGTCGTTATTCACCTGAAACTAGAAAAGAAAAGCTTCTTTGCAAAGCTGTCCTGTGAGACTATATGGCTATGGAACAGACCAGCTGAAACAAGAGGGAGCGTGCAAGTGTCAAAGAATTAGCATGTGCTCTCACCTCGCTGTAGTTGATTTTGTTCTGCCTTGCCAGCATAATTTCTGGGGTGTCTGGCATTATGTGGATCTGCGTCTTGTCTTTGTCCCAGGCTTCTGTGTATAAACGCTAGCAAAGAAAATAGGTAAATTCATCAGAAAAAAAAAAAAATCTGTGCATAATTAATAGAAATTTCAGGGCCCCCAAAACTTTATGAACAAAAAACTAAGGGTGATTTTATACACGATATGTATCGTATACACATCTTTAAATAATGAGTTCACAGTGGAACAGATATTTATAAGTGTCTTCTGATAATCTGAGATGTATGTATGTTAATTAAAAGGAAAATGAGAATAAGCATCTTTTGTGCAAAGACTATTTTTCTATAAAAATGTGCCATTTTACTAAAACTGTGAAAAAATACTTGAAGTACATATCAGAATATTTGCATGTCTAACACATATTGAGTAGATGATAGACAGACAGGTAACATGCGTTTTGTGGCTCAGTGCTCTCTTTTCTCCACCATGCTTCTTTTGCACTGTTTTCGTGCCGGTGCCCCACCCTGACCCTCTGAATCTTGCAGCCTCACCTTGTTCATGGTGATGGCATTATTCTTGGCCAGCACTTGCTCCAGAGAATCAGTCACGCTGGTAAATTTGAATTGGTCTGGAGGCTGGCGGTAGATTTTATCACTCAAAATTTCAGTTGCCCTTTTGCATTTTTCCACATCCAAAGAGCCAATGGGCACCCAGCCGATGCCTCTCAGCCACTGGAGATCTGACTTGTACATATTCTGTTGACACAAACAGTCAATAAACATTTATTCCTGCATCAGGAATGCATTTTCATCTGCGGGTATGAAATCACCAAAAAGCACTCTCAAAAACACAGGCAGAGTGTCAGATAATATTCCATTTTGGTCTGGAGAGTTAAAGGATGAACTCTCATTTAAAAAGGCAGGCATGCTGTTCTCCCCCTGCAGGGCAGTGACTCGGTGCGTCTACTGCTATTTTCTCTGAAGGGTGTTAATTTACGGATTTCCCAGCTTTGCATGTCATTATGATCCTCACTACTCACATCACTCTGGAGGTCATAGGCCTGCCGGGCATGGATGACATCACTCTGGTCGGGCAGGCACGTCCACTGATGCAGGTAGTTCCTGTAGTCCACGTCGCTGACCAGGGCCTGGCACTTCTTGGCCAGCACCACCCCCAGCATGTCCACTGGGCTGCTGAACTTGGTCTTCCACTTCTCGAAGTCCTTCTTGTACTCCCTGTCACTCTGGATCTTGGCCACGTGCATGGACCACATCATCTTGGGGTCATCATGGATGGCTCGGGCACCAATGTGGTGGCCCAGCTGCTTGCGGTAACCTTCTTTGTACTTGTACTAGAAGAAGGAAAAGACTGATAGTCACCCATTTTAACTTTTAGCAAAAAAGCAATTATTAGGTCTGAGTTTTTCTACTCATTAAAAAAAGGATTTTGCTCCAAATAGACAAATTACACATGCATTTTTGTAAGCCATTTATAAAATAAATGTAATATATATATGCAAAAAAGAAAATAAAAATTAAGACATCATTCTGCCACTCAGAGCTACTTCCTGTGGTAACTCTGGTGCGTGTGTGTGGGGAGAATAAACTTAGGAGTCAAACTGCGTATGGGTTTGTGTCTGCTCTTCCCAGTTACTGTATAAGCATTTCTCTCTGTCAAATATTCTTCATAGGCTCGGCACCCATAGCTCAGTGGTTATGGCATTGGCCACATACACTGAGGCT
>NW_003852459.1:10681040-10699998 GCF_000181295.1 Otolemur garnettii
TGAGACTTTGTCTCAAGAAAAAAGAAAAACCCAAATATTCTTCATATACATGACTTTTAATGGCAGCAGGTATTTTTATCATATGAGTGTTCATTAATGTATCTGACCCCTCTCTGATTATTGAACACTTATTTTTAAATTCTAATGATTAATTTTTATATTTTGAAGATAAAGGAAAAATGTATTTTTTACTTCATGGACAAAAGAAACGGAAAGATAAAAAAAATCAAAAATGTGAGAAAATCCATCTTTTAAAGAAAACGAATATCCATAACCAATTACTGGATACAGAGACAAACACAGTCCACATAGATGGTTGAACTTGGAATTCACTTAGCCTTTGTAGATGCCTTGGTTTATAGAGTGTAAGTTGGGAATATGCAATTGTTGTAAGAAATATACCAGAAAGGAAAGGGTAGAAGCAGGGTAAGGGCAGAAAAACTACCTATCAAGTATAATAAACTCTATTCCTGTGCAATTAACCTATGAAACTAAAATCCCTGTATCTCTGAATCTATTGAAATAAGAAAAAGTGAATCCATCACTGGGATATTATCTGAACTATAGCCGAGTATCCACAGCTTTTGTTCGTCAGCAAATGGATATGTTTTGAAATGCCTGTGGGTGTGGATCCAGTCATAGCTAGAATTTGCCCCTTCTATTGAGAATTTTATCATCATTATTTTAAACCACTTACGGAAAAATGCACAGTTAGCAACAGCTTTAACCTCATAGCTTACTTGCTCTGCAGTAAAGAATTCTTTGAGCCAGAGCTAAGGTGAAAACCCTTCGGGATGCACTTACTTCACTTGCAATGTCTCTGGAGGCCTTGGCTGCCTTGATAGGAATGGCGTCCAGCCTTACATCACAGCCTTTCTTCCTGGTTTCTTCTAGGCCAAGTTTATATAATTTCTAAAATAGACATAAGTGATCGTAAGTTGGATCTATAAAGTGCATTGTGAGGGAAATCTATCATGCACCACGAATACAGCTTACCTCACTGTAATTTATTTGGTTTTGTTTAGCTAGTAGAACTTCAGGGGTGTCTGGCATAATGTGGATGGTGGTTTTATCTTTATCCCAAGCTTCCGTATAGAGGCGCTAAGGGAAATAAAAAGATAGTGACTAATAGAGGCCAGTGATCAATAAAACAAGCTGCTTCTTATTGAGGTAAAGAAATTCTGCTCTTGAGTTGGTATTTTTAGGTCTTCTCACAGAGAAGACAACACTCAAAACCACATTAATATCAAGCAAAAGAATTGAACGTAAAATTTTTATATCTTGGGGCCCAGAAGATGGGGCCAGCGGTCAGAGCCCAGCTACCCAGAACTCATAACCTCATTGTTAAAACCAATATTTGCACTTTTTTCTTTCTCTTTTTCTTCCTCCCTTTCTTTTTCTTTCTTTTTTAAAAGAAAATGGTGGCTTGGCGCCTGTGGCTCAAGCGGCTAAGGTGCCAGCCACATACACCTAAGGTGGCAGGTTCGAATCCCTAGCCCAGGCCCGCCAAACAACAATGATGGCTGCAACCAAAAAAAAAAAATGGCCGGGCGTTGTGGCGGGCGCCTGTGGTCCCAGCTACTTGGGAGGCTGAGGCAGGAGACTCGCTTGAGCCCAGGAGTTGGAGGTTGCTGTGAGCGTGATGCCACAGCACTCTACCCAGGGGGATAGCTTGAGGCTCCGTCTCAAAAAAAAAAAAGAAAATGGTTTCACTTTAATATAATGCTATTATCTTAAGAAAAAAAAATTTTTATAGAAACATATTTTAGTGTTGTCATTAAGAAAATTAATACTTTCCTCAAAGAAAGGAAGGACTTACATGATTCATGGTAATAGCATTATTTTTTGCTAAAACCATAGGTATGGAGTCCATAAGGCTGGAAAATGTGAATTTATCTGGATGTTGCCGGTAAACATGGTCACTCAAGATCTGGGTGGCTCTTTTATTTTTCTCATCCTCTAGAGAACCCGTGGGCATCCATCCAATGCCTCTTAGCCACTGAAGGTCAGACTTGTACAGATTCTGCAATCGCAAGTGATAAATAAATGTAAGCACATGCCCTAAAGAAATAAAGTTTATATATTTTAATACTTGAAGGACTCGGAAATTTTAAAATTTTGATATGAATTATAAATCAACAACATATTCCGATCAGAAGTATATTTTGAAAAACATTTTAACAGATGCACACAGAAAACAACTCAATTCTTCATTCAGTTTTCTAGATCAACAATCTAGAGACTTCCACCAAAACAGCGGGGGCTTTTGTGGCTCTTTCTTTGTGGAATTACGGTACCTTAAGATGTTCAAGGGACTAGCTAGAGCTTAAGCATTCGTCCAGGAAAACAGAACTCAGCTGTGTAAACTCAACTCCCTCGCTATAGGAGGGCTTTCCTATTTGGGAAAGCAGATATAACGTTTTGTTGGACAAAAGAAGATTTTAGACTCACATCGCTCTGAAGGTCATAGGCCTGCCGGGCATGGATGACATCACTCTGGTCGGGCAGGCACGTCCACTGGTGCAGGTAGTTCTTGTAGTCCACGTCGCTGACCAGGGTCTGGCACTTCTTGGCCAGCACCACGCCCAGCATGTCCACTGGGCTGCTGAACTTGGTCTTCCACTTCTCAAAGTCCTTCTTGTACTCC
Organism: Otolemur garnettii; assembly: GCF_000181295.1. Taxonomy (NCBI): domain Eukaryota; kingdom Metazoa; phylum Chordata; class Mammalia; order Primates; family Galagidae; genus Otolemur; species Otolemur garnettii. The sequence continues at coordinate 10,683,688 of NW_003852459.1, forward strand.
CTGTCACTCTGGATCTTGGCCACGTGCATGGACCACATCATCTTGGGGTCATCTTTGATGTCCCTGGCTCCAATGTGGTGACCAAGCTGCTTGCGAAAGCCTTCTTTGTACTTGTACTAAAGGAAAAAAAATTGTGTCATTCCTTGAGTGTTGCCACCTTTACGGCAATGTACAAAGCACGTTAACTCTAACTATTGTACTTCACCTGGAGAAGCACAGGTTTCAGTTTTTTGATAAGAAAGATTAAAGGCTAAACTCAGCTCCAAATTTCATACATAATAAATGCATCCTTGATCTTATCCCTACTCCTTTAGATTTTGTTCAATTTAAAGTTACATTGAGGCTGCTTTGAAAAGTTGTAATCGAATCAATATCAACAGGGGATAAAGCCTTACTTCGCTAGCAATCTCCCGGGAGGCTTTCGCGGCTTTGATTGGTATGGCGTCGACAGGAAGATCGTAACCTTTTTTCCTCAGCTCCTCGTAACCCATTCGGTAGAGTTTCTGTTAAGAAATGAAGATGATCACTTTGGGAAAACTGTTCTCCACAGACAAAAGCACCACAGTGAATTCGATGCGCTAAATATTTCAGGAGTCCATGAGAATAGCATCCATGGTCTAGAACAGTCAAAGGTAAGTGGGAAAGAATGCCCACTGATTGCCAACGATACTACTTTAAACTTTAAAGCTCCTGAATCATCCAGATCAAAAGTTAATGTCAGCTCTTCACAAATACCATCGTGACCACTAAATGCTTAGTGACCAGGAGATATTCTGAGAAACGCATCCGTAGGTGATTTCATCAGGATTGTGTGGACATGGTTGAGAGCACTTCAACAAACCCAGATGGCACAGTTCCCACCAGACTGTGTGGGACAGCCTCCTGCTCTCAGACTACACACGTGTACAGTATGGGACTGTACTCAGTACTGCAGGAAACTGTCACACAATTGGTGTGTCTCTAAATGTGGAAAAGGTACAGTAAAAATATGGGCTTATAACCTAGTGAGACCACCAAAATATTGTCATGTGGCCCATCACTGTTCTCGTGAGAATCAGGCAGGAGTAAATTGATAGAGAAACGAAATATTACTTAGGTGCAGTTTTCCAGTAAACATTGAATGTTTTTTTAGAAAAAAAGCAACATCGTTTCATCATCTAACTCCTCCAGTGGAGAAATAAATCACACCTAAGGGGCCATGTCTTCAGTGTAGCTAACGTGTTATAAAACAGCATCTACCTCACGATGCACGGCCACCCAGAATAGAATCCTCATCTGTAGGCCACATACACAGCACTTCATAATTACTCAAGTTTCTTAAAGAAAGTTAAAGTAATTAATAACAAGGTTTATATGAAATAATGTTTCTTCAGATTTGTGACATAATAAAATAATTGAAATATAAACTCACTCTTACACAGAAACCAGATTATTTAAAATGCCTACTAATCTTGGACTTGTGTTCACATTTTAGTCCTTTGTGGCATTAATTAATGCATTTTTTTTTTTTTGCATTTTTTGGCTGGGGCTGGGTTTGAACACACCACCTCCAGCATATGGGGCTGGCACCCTACTCCTTTGAGCTACAGGTACCACCCAATTAATGCATTCTTTTTTTCTTAATTAATTAATTAATTTTTTTGAGACAGAGCCTCAAGCTGGCTCCCTGGGTAGAGTTCTGTGGCATCACAACTCGCAGCAACCTCCAATTCCTGGGCTCAAGCAAGTCTCCTGCCTCCGCCTCCCAAGTAGCTGGGACCACAGGTGCCCGCCACAACGCCCGGCTATTTTTTGGTTGCAGCCGTCATTATTGTTTGGTGGCCCGGGCTGGATTCATACCCACCACCTTAGGTGTATGTGATTGGCGCCTTAGCCACTTGAGCCACAGGCACAGAGCCAATTAATGCATTCTTTAATGTTAAAGTCATTCTATAAGGGCTATGAATTTGTTTTTTAAATATTTAATTTTTACATCTATGAATTTTAGGAGTTTATGCCACGATGACAACAAAAATAAAGTGAAGTTCTCCTGCATGGGTCTTGTATGTTTGCTCACCCAAAATTTCACAGAATACCTGCTACATGTCAAGCATGATGTGAGGTGAGCAACTGCAGATTCAGTAAGAATTGTCTGTGCCTGAAAGGAGTGCCTGGTCCACAGCAGGGAGAGTGATAAAAACACTACATTATGATGAGATGCAGAATAACCAACCACAAGGAACAGACAGTGCAACTCCCAATTCTCAATCTGAAGGCCACTAACTAAGGAATCAAAGTCACACGTAGTTTATTAATTAAAATGATTCAGAGATTCAAAAGAACTTATAAACAACTTCACTGACTTAGAAGCAATTAAAGTGAGCTTTCGGAAAACACATGCTGAACTTGAAAACTTACATCGCTTGTGTTGATTAAGTTTGCTTTAGCCAGAACAATGTCAGGTGTATCAGGCATGATGTGGATCTGAGTCTTGTCTTTGTCCCAAGCTTCTCTATACAGTCTCTAAAAGGAGAAATGAAAACTTTTCAGTGGTGTTGTTAGATCAGGGAATGACATCGTTGACTTCAAAAAGAATTTCTGAATTCATTTGAATTAAACATTATATAGAATTGATCACAGAAGCAGAAAATGGATGCATTATTTCTTGACTTATCTAGGGCATAATTACCTTTTGAAATACAGGTTACAGGTCACTTTTTCCAAAGTTAGATAATCTTTCCTTTAAGACATTAACCCAGGTGATTAGAGTTTTGGCAATGTTAACAAATGGCACACGGTTTTCTACTTTAAAGTCCTCCTCAGTGACTTATTCAAAGTATGCCTAGAAATTAACAAGTCTCATTTCCCATGTGGCTTATTACTTAGTGTGAGACCCCATGATTATTTTGGAAGATTAAGGTTAGAAAACGTATCAGAATTTCTTGGCTCTCCCAGAGCCATCCTCATGTCTGTCTTCAACAAATGACAAAGGGACCCAAGAAAAATCTCATGGATTTACTCAATAAAACCAGGGGGTGAAAATTGGATGAAAAATATAACATTTTTTAGACAGTATCAGAAAATATCTTCACCAGATATCTCATCAATTACAAAAGATAAAATGGTTACAGCGAGGGAACATGACAGTGTCATTTTAACAAAGTGATCAAAGTTAAAATTGTCAGCAATGGGACAAATTGATAGCCTGTGCCTCCTGATATGATGTACTGAGGAAGACATGTGTGAAATCCTTCTGAAAAGACACAATCTGAATCTAATCACCAAGTCCCCCTGGAAACCCCATCCTGATGGAGATTCCACAAAATAACTAGCTTATATTCTTGACAAATGGAGAACAAGGAAATAGTGAGAGACCAGTTTAGAGTCAAGAAGAGCAAACACCTGATAGGTAATGCAATGTGTGGTCTGGGATTAAATCCTAGACAAGACAAAGTGGTTTTTTTTTGCTATAAAAGACACTAGTGATAAAATAGAATGAATTCTGTAAACCAGTATTTTGGACTAGTGGACTAGTCAAAATTAAATTTGTGGTTATAATCATTACACTGTGATTATGTAAGAGAATGTTTTTATTTTCGGGAAATACACACTGAAATATTTTGGGTTTAGAGGAGCACCATGAAGCAGTTTACTTTCTCATGTGGGTAGAAATGTGTGTGTATCTACAGGTGCACACGTGGACAGAGATACAGACATAGGTAGGAAAGAGAGAGAGAAGGAGAGGGAGAAAGAGGAAAAGATGGAGACAGCAAATGTGATAAAATATTAACATTTGGGGAATCTGTGTGAAGATTGTGTCTGTGTGTGTATGTGTGTGTGTGCATACATACATAAGGATTATGTGTACTGTTTTTAACTTATCTGTATGCTTGAAATGATTTCAATATGAAAATTTTAAACATCTCTCTGACTTCTTGGATGTGTCAATATCTCTTTCAGGTGTACAATCCAAGATGTATGAGGCTGGCACTTTTTTTTTTCCTGAACATGATTACTATGGTGTATATAACTCAGAAAAGACCTTCAGGACCAAAAGCAAGGCTGGCTAATCTCCACCAACATGTATCCTGCGTCTGCACTAACCTTTTTGATTAAGTAACGCGAGAGCTTCTCAACCTCTATCAGTACTATGAGTATTGCACACGGGGTTCTTTGCCGTGGGGGGGCTTCCCTGTGCACTGTGGCAGGTTTGGCGACATCCCTGGCTTCTATCCACCACATGCCAGGAACATGTCACCTTCAAGTTGTGAAAACTAAATATTTTTCCAAATGCTGCTAAATGTCCTCAGTGGGACAAGATTGTTCGTGGTTGAGAACCACTAGCTAGACCATTTATTCAACTCCAGGTGCCACTCACTCTGGAACACAGAGAAGATGCTGATACTGTTTGCACTGGGATAGACATATTGGTTGAGGGCCCCAGCTGGCCCAGGTCTGCCCAGCTGTCCCGAGGCTTGAGCAGACTACTATTTCAGCAACCCTCAAGCTAGAGTGCTGTGAGGGACATCTGTCTTGGGACACTCATGTTGACAGACTTTATGACCCACAGTTTCTCTCATAGTGTCAGTTTCTTTCCTGTTTCATGGTAAAGATAGAAAATTGGATTCTAAGAAAAGAGAAATATTTTGGACAAAGTTTTTTCTTTCTTTCTTTTTTTTTTAAGAGACAGAGTCTCACTTTATGGCCCTTGGTAGAGTGCCATGGCATCACAGCTCACAGCAACCTCCAACTCCTGGGCTTAGGCGATTCTCCTGCCTCAGCCTCCCAAGTAGCTGGGACTACAGATGGCCACCATAACGCCCAGCTATTTTTTTGTTGCAGTTTGGCCAGGGCTGGGTTCAAACCCGCCACCCTCGGTATATGGGGCTGGCGCCCTACCTACTGAACCACAGGCACTGCCCTCACAAATTTCTTTCTTTCTGAGTCAGTCTTTTAGATTTAAACTGTCATCATAAAAAAACAGTAAAAGAACAAATGAATACTTAAACATTCATGGTAAAGCTGACAGTTCTGAAAAATCAGAATTTCAAGTTTTTGTGAGGAGCTGGTTGAGAAGAAAGGAGCTATAATTTATCATTACTCACTATAAGCTGATTACAAGCTGACGTGTAAGTTTAAAAACTTCTAATATACATGATTTATATAATGTGTAGCACAGTACATGTGGCGGTATATTTAGATCCTCCCAAGAGCCAGATGATAAAACTACTATATATACAAACTTTCTAACCAGCTCCAGAATCTCGCTACACATAATCCGACTTTCTGCAATGGTCAGGGTTAGGCTTTTCCCTGAGTAGTGATGAGTAATCTTTCCCTTCTTTGCATAGAATTACTCTACATTGTTATCTTACATCTACTTAAATCAACAAATATTTGGTAAGCACCTACTATGTGCTAAACACTGGTGCCAGTGCTGAGGAAGAAAATAAGTTGAATATAGAATACACAATATATTTATTTACTGGGATATATAATTATTGAGTTATTTTGATGCAGCTGAACTAAATGCATTATAAGCATTTGGTAGAAAATGCACTTTTTATAACATATCCACTGTGCCTGCGTAAGATGCTTAGAATCTTGCCCCCTCATATATACCCCAACCAAAAATCTGGGTCTTTCGTGCCCTCAAGTTTTAAAGAAAGAAAGTTCAATAGTTTTCTCATTATATCCTGGTTAACTAGAGAAACAAATAAGTTTTGGGATGACAAAAATCAGCATAGTTTGCTAGTAACATGCTAGTCCATGTTACATGATTCAGCATAATAGTTGATAATTCAGATAAAGCGACCCGATGTAAACCATCACGCCGTGCGGTGTGAGGCAAGGTTGCTGTTGTATTCACTAACTCAGTAAATGTTATCGAGCAACTACCCAGTACTATAACCCATTGTATTCATTGCCAAGAAGGTACTCACATCACTCCTATTTTTGGCATTGGTCTTTGCCAGAACTATGTCCATGGCGTCAGGAATGCTGGTGAACTTGTTTTTGTCTGGAGGCTGACGGTATTTCTTCTCGCTGATGATTTCTGAAGCCCGCTTATTTTTTTCTGCCTCCAAAGAACCCAGGGGACTCCATCCTATGCCCCTCAGCCACTCCAGGTCAGACTTATACAAATTCTGCGAATAGACAAAGCAAGCTGTCAAAATCTCATTCTCACCTGGCCTCTTGACTCAAGTGATTCTCTGCATTTCATACAGATGCACTTTAGATTTCCAATGATAATTCCTTTTTCCAGTTTCTTTGTCTCTATGACTAATTGGTTACCCACGTGAAATAAGAAGTAATATATAAACTATTGAATTTCATAAGAACTGACCTCACTTTGTAGTTCATAAACTTTTTTAGCTTGGATAACATCATTCTGGTCGGGCAGGCACGTCCAGCCATGTAAGTAGTTCCTGTAGTCCACGTCGCTGACCAGGGCCTGGCACTTCTTGGCCAGCACCACCCCCAGCATGTCCACTGGGCTGCTGAACTTGGTCTTCCACTTCTCAAAGTCCTTCTTGTATTCTCTTTCACTCTGCATTTTGGCTACATTCATGGACAGCACAAGCTTTGGGTCATCTTGCAGGCTCCGGAATCCAATATGATGGCCAACCTGCTTTCGGTAGCCTTGTTTGTATTTAAACTGAAATGAGAGAAAACACAATTCTTTTGTTAACATGAACACAGGCCACGTCCAGTTCAGTTTCCTATGTTTCCATGGTTGTTTTCCAACACTGAAATGAGAGGAGGTATATCTGTGCTAACTTAGTAAGAAATGTTTACTTACTTAAACAAGTAAACCTTAAATGGAGGCTTCCAAAAAAACCTAACACAGTTGAGTATCAAGAAAGCTTATGATAAGAAATTACGTCCAGCTAGAGCCACAGATATATGCTTAGACCACTATATAATTCATCCATGTATCAAAAACCACTCGTACCCCCTAAATCTATTGAAAGAAAAAAAGAAATTTTTTTTTACATATTTATATGTAAATGCTCAGGGGGTTAAGTTGACTATAACCTCAATATAAGCAAAATTGCTCATAAAAAACCAGCGCCAGTTTATCTGTAGGGGGCGCAGATAAGCTCCTTTACTCCGGCCTGACTTCCTGTATCAAGAAAACAACATTAAATATTTTTTTAGAATATAAAAGTATAAGTTCATTTTATATTAGAGAGAAGGGAAGTAGTGGAGGGAAGAGAAGAGTAAGATGGAGAAAGAGAGAAAAAAGAGAGCAGGGAGTGAGAGGGGGTGACGGGGGTGGGGGAGAGAAAAGGAACAAGAGAATGGCAGGCTATCCCAAGAAAGCAAGGGAGAACGCTGACCGAGAAAACAATAGTAAATTTTGAGATGAGTTTTGAAAAAATGGGATACATCACAAATAGAATGGTCACTATAAAACTGAAACCAAATGAGGACAAATAAGAAACTTAAAGTGTTTGAACAGCTGTCAAGTAGAAGGGGAAATAAGCCACTTTGTGTGGTTTATTGAACAGAGGCCTCGCATTGATTGGTAAAATACTTAGATAAAAGTCAGGAAGTATATAATGGTAACTGGAGATGTTCCCACAGAGAAATGGCCTGCGCTGAAAGACACCAAAACTCTTATCTTTGTGACATCCATAGACTGTTTGGGACGGAAGAAGGTGGGTCACTGAGTGGGAAATCAGAGTAAATAATCTCTATGTTATCTTCCAAATTCTATGATTCTGATTTATTAAGTACTCATAACCTAGTTCTAATTTTCTGAAATTTTGTAAATATAAAAACATTTGAAATTGAGAGGACATGCAATCTTTATAATGATGGTGAAGTTCACTAATAGTTGATTTAATTTTAGAGTAAGATTTTTAAAAGTTCTAACTATGTGAAAAGAAGTTAGCCACTATAATTGTTGGGTTGTTAGAAAATCACTGATGCTATTTCTTGAAATCTAAACTAACTTTACCATATAACACTAAATAAAAATGAGTTTACTTTCTGGGGAAAGTAGGTTCATCACCTCATCAACTCATTTTAATGAGGGATTGACCTGCAAACCAAAGAATAATAATAATACATCATCAAATTAACTTTCTATCATTTCTGGAATGCCACAAATTAACTAAGTGAGCTGGAATCTTCTCTTATATTTTTAGAATTTCTTGTCAGATTCTGTCTTTAAGTACTCTTTCTCTCCACTCTGTATTCAATTTATTATCTGTCCATTTGAATTTGTCTGAAATAGATAAGTAGAAAACAGGAAAATTGTTTTTTTTTTCTTTGAGACAGAGCCTCAAACTGTTGCCCTGGGTAGAGTGCTGTGGCATCACAGCTTACAGCAACCTCCAACTCTTGGGCTCAAGTGAGTCTCCTGCCTCCGCCTCCGCCTCCCAAGTAGCTGGGACCACAGGCACCTGCCACAACGCCTGGCTATTTTTTTTGGTTGCAGCCATTGTTGTTTGGCGGGCCCAGGCTGGATTCGAACCCACCACCTTAGGTGTATGTGGCTGGCACCTTAGCCACTTGAGCCACAGGTGCCGAGCCAGGAAAATTGTTTTTAAGCAAAGTAGGAAAAAAACTGAAATCTCTGGCTCCTTTGGAATATCCCAAAACATAGCATCTTAATACAATGGATCTTATGGGTCCTCTGGCCCAACCTCTATTCAGGAAGCTCCTTTTGAGTGAATTCCAGGCAAACCAAGGTGGTAAGAGAAAAGGAAGGGAAGATGACATTTCAAAAGGTAAAGCCTGTCCATTAAAATAGTTACCAACCTTACATTAGCCGATTCAGATAAAAACATATCACTTTAGGGACGGCACCTGTGCCTCAAAGGAGTAGGGCGCCAGCCCCATATGCTGGAGGTGGCGGGTTCAAACCCAGCCCCGGCCAAAAACTGAAAAAAAAAAAAAGTATCACTTTAGAAGTCAAACTAGTACTTACATCACTAGCAATGTCTCTCGAAGCTTTGGCCAGCTGTACAGAAATTGCATCGACTGGGAGATCGTAGCCTTTCTTCAAAGCTTCTTCCCATCCAAGTTTGTAGAGTTTCTAAAATTTAAAGAAATTCTTTATTATTATTCTGTCCCAATACATTACTTAGCACAAGTTTACACAGAGAGTGGATATCAAATTATAAGATCATCTACCTACCCTGTCTTTAAAGACAGAGATTAAAAAAGAAACAGGATGTTTAAAAGTGTAAAAAAAAAAAAAACAAAGCACTAACTCAGCATCATATGACCTGGATTTAATTTTTTTGACTCTGAGACTCCTTGGTGGTATATCTGAGTGTGGCTTTAACGGATCAGGAGAAACAGGAATATGGTCATTTCAGGTATTATCAGGTACCCCTCCCTCTGCTATTAAATACTGGGGGGTCATGATTTTGGACACAGATATTAAGATAATTGATAACAAAGGGAAAATCAGATCACAAAATTTTAATTAGCTAAGTGGCAAAAGTAATAGATGATAAAATGCCTTCCGTAAGCTGTAATAAGTGAGTTAAACTTTTCTGAGTCAAATTCACTGAATGGATGTGTACACATTGAAACTGTTAAAATGTTAATAGTTGTCCATCCAATGCTTTTTATGAGGCAGGCACTGTGCTGAGGGCCTTCCATGGCACTGGTCCTCATGGTAATTCAATGTGATAGGCACTTTTATGGTCCCAGTTTTAGGGATGAGGAAACTGAGATATAGACAGGTAAGTGATTTCTCCAATATAAAACTCATTAATGGCAAAGTTAAAACTGCATCCCTGTTTGATGCTTATTTATTTATTTATTTATTTGTGTAATTTATTAGAAATGGGCATCTCCCTATGGAGACCCAAGCTGGACTCACACTCCTGGGCTCAAGGGATCCTCTTGCCTCAGCCTCCTGAGTCGCTAGGACTACAGGTGTGTGCCACCACACCCAGCTATTTGATGCAATTTTGCAATAAATATTTATTGATTTCCTACTGTGCACCAAGCACAATGAGCACAGAGAGAAAAAAAATGACAAAGAACTTAGACCTCCATGGAGCACACAGCTGTCTAAAACCCTTACTTTTTATGCTGTTACGCAACAGCTGCAGGCTCACCAGTTCGAGTCATTCTCTTTCATTGCTTCAGCATTATATTGATTATTTATCATGACATGTTTTTGTAAGCTTAATAAGTTTCAAGGCAAAACTTAAGAGCAATTTTATTATGTAGCTTTACCTGACTATATAGCGTTTGATTCTGCTTGGCTTGTAAAATATCTGGTGTATCAGGCATCACATGAACCTTGGTCTTATCTTTATTCCAATCAACGGTGTATAAATACTAGGAAGTGGGGGGGAAAAAGACATAGTAAATTTGAATAACTGTTCAGGACAAACAGGAAACCAAAAAAACATGTAATACTTAAATGCACACAATTTGTAATAGTAAGCAGAAATGAAAATAGAATATAAATTCAGAAAAGACACTGAAAGGAAACTCAGACTTTTAAAAATAATGTTTGCAGTATTTTCTATCTTATAGAATGGATGGCAAATACTTAAGACACAATAATTAAGAAAACAAATAATGTCTAACACAATTAGAAGGGTAAGAGAAGAAAAAATAAGGGTGGGCAGGAGAAAAAAATGGTGTAGGGCAGTGGTCCCCAACCTTGTTGGCAGCAGGGACTGGTTTCATGGAAGATTTTTCCATGGATGTTGGGGGATGGAGGGCCTGCAGCAGGGAGTTGGTGTCGGGATGATTCAAGCATACGACATCTCTACCTCAGAGTATCAGGCATTAGATTATCGTTAAGGAACATGCAACCCAGACCCCCCACATGCACGGTCTATAGTAGGGTTCACACTCCCATGAGAATCTAATGCCACCACAGATCTGACAAGGGGCAGAGCTCAGGCCACCGGTGATGTGAATGATGGGTAGCGGCTGTAAAGACAGATGAAGCTTTCCTTGCCTGGGGTTCACCTCCTGCTGTGTGCCCCATTCCTAACAGGCCACAGACAGGGACTGGTCCATGGCCCGGGAGGTTGGGGACTACAGGTATAGGGGGTGATCCAGAAAGTTTATCACTGCCTAGGAGCAGTGAACCCAAATCAAGTTTCCCAAACCAGACCCAGAACCTGCTAGCCTTTTGTCCCCTGGGAGCTGTGTGGAAGGGCAACTTCCTCTACCTTGTTCATGGTGTGTGCATTCTGCTTGGCAAGCACCATGTCCATGGAATCAGACAGCTTGTTAAACTGGAAGTTGCTGGGGTGCTGGCGGTATTTCTTTTCACTGGCATACTCAGTTGCTTTCTTGGCCTTTTCCACTTCTAGAGAGCCAGCTGGACTCCAGCCAAGCCCTTTGTACCATTCATTGTAGTCCTGCTTATACTCATTCTAGAAAGAGAAGAAGCAAATTCCAGCTCATTTTTATCAATTTGACCTAGAAGTACGGCATACAAGATTGCATTCTCTTTCCATCGTGCAAACAGAAGGGAGTCTTACGTCGCTCTGTATGTGATTCATGTTCCTGCTCAGCTCGATGTTCATTGCATCGGGGAGGAGGATGTATCTGTGAATCAGGTGCTTGTAGTTGGTGTTGGTGATGTTGGCTTGGGCATCCTTAGCGGCCGTGACACTGAGCATGTCGGCAGGCGTGTGGTAGCTGGTCTTTGTCTTCTCGTAGTTTTTCTTATACTCCCGATCAGACTGCATTTTAGCCACTTGCATGGAGTGGACTAATTTGGGATCATCCTCAAGGCTGCGGAAACCAACCATTTTCCCCCTCTCCTTTTCATAATTATACTTGTATTTATACTGTGAAGAAAACATGAACACGTATACAGAACAATTCCCTTGACTACAAATCATTTTAGTGTTAATATTCTGCCTTCCATAGGAAGTAACATCTGTAAGGAGCTCTCCAGTTCACAACACATGTTTTCCACATTTACCTATGTAACTTGATAATCGCAACTATACCTAGTGAGGTGGATAAAAAAGTTCTTATTCCTGCCCCCATTTGACAGATGAGTAAGCTGGGACCCAGGGAGGTGAGTGACTTGCTGAGGTCACTAAGGATTAGAATCTTTGGGATGAGGTACCACACTAGCCACACACATACTCTGTTATTAGTGCTAAAGAGGCCTTTCACAGGTAATGAGAACACACGAGAGAGAGAGACAGACAGACAGACAGACAGACAGAGAGAGAGAAGGCAGAATGATTGGGGCAGCCAGTCATTTACTGATGAGGACAAGTTCAGCTATGAGGTACTCAGTATAATTTTAGAGTAGCCTTGTATTTGTGGAGCTCGTTTTCCTTTAAGACTCTCTAAATTGCAATAATGGGGAAGAAATTTTAGTATTTATCATTCCAACTTTCCTCTACAGAAGAGAGAGCTTGGTCCATGGAAAGCTTCTTCTTCTGCCCCTGTCCTTGTGAGAGGTTGAATACAAGTTAGGGTGTAGGAACTCAGAGAGCCAAGTAGTGGAGTGGAGCAGAGGGAGGAGATGTGGAGTTCTCAGGGTAACAAGTGGGCAGGGCATTGGGCTGGATAGGGAGGGAAGATGAAGTCCAGAGATGGGAAAGCAGAGAGAATAAAGCTGGAGAAGAAATTAGTAGTCAAGGAAAGAGTGCTCTAAAGTATGTTTTCCACCCCAGGACCCCAAAGTCATTAAATCCTCCCTGTGAGGGGATTTCTTATGGAAACCACCAAATGAAAGAATTGAATTTCCATTAGGTGCTATGTTAGGACAGTAGTGTGCTGGTATACTAGTTTTCAAGGAGATGAGGAGAGCCCTAATTGGTAGTATTTGCCAATTCCTGTGGTGTAAAGATTCCCATCATAGCTAACGTCAGGCTACCATTGCAAAATGCCTAATTATTTAACTACCAGTTGTCAGGAGCTTGAACGACCAGTGTACCACTGCGTGAAACATCCCACCAGGAAGTCAGATCTGAAGAAGCAGCAGGTAAGAATAACGCAAACCTTTCACCAAGAAAACTGAGTGAAAGGCTTTGGATTTCTATAAGCCATGACCTTGGTGACAGCATTCAAGGACAATTCACCTAGCCCTCCTGAGTCAGGGAGCTGACATCTATGAGGATCATGATGTGGTTGGCATTCTTTTTTTTCCCCCAGAAATATCAAAGAAAACACAAAAGCAAGGCTAATAAGCATTCACAGAGCAAAGTGAATATGAACACAAGTTTTCATATTTTATCCACTCAATGTTTCTAGAGCTCAGCCCTTATTATTTTGGTTGATTAAAACCCCGCCTGGTGACAGCTTTCCTGCAGACTTACATCACTCGCTATGTCTCTCGAAGCCTTGGCAGCTTTGATAGGAATTGCATCAGTTCTGAGATCATAGCCTTTCTTTTTAGACTCTTCCAAAGAAAGTTTGTAGAGTTTCTGTAAAGAGAGGCAAGGAGAATAGGTTTCTTCTAAATAAGAAAGCCTAGGCATTTTTTTTTAGAAGAGTAAACTAGCACTGTGACATCTTTTGAAAGAAAATCTTTTACAAAATTAAACATTCTCATGACACTACCAAAAAAAGTCAAAATTACTTTCATCTTCTTACGTCAAAAGAAGACTCCACTGTTTTTACAATCAACACTTTATAAATATATTTATTTATATAATTATGTGGATTCTATAGTTTAAAAAAAGGCTTGGTGATTCCACATCCCTGTGGAATTCAAAGAAAGAAAATTTTAAAAATAGGTAGGATTAGAGGATCTCCTAGCAACTATGGTTAGGATAAGAAATGAAATGAAACATCAGTGCATTTATTTTCTAGTCAATATGGCACATTCCTTGTTATGGGGCTTGCCCCAAATTCTTCAAAATGTACATCTTCCTATTCCATTTAACCTCTTCTTTAGAACCATCTCAAAAGCCTGATGGAGATGCTCTCTCAAAATGAGGTCCCTGAACTCTAGCTTCCTTTTCCTCTTCTCCTGGCCCCCATGCCCTTCTTGTCCTACCAAGTCTCATAGTTTGACAAAGAGAGTCTGCACCTGCAGCAGGATTCAATCCCCCTTCAAATCCCCAACTTGCTGCTCCAACCCTATTGACAGGCCTACATCAGCTCTTAGCAAATCTCATTTGTGCATTTCCACTGTTGGATTTAAAACATTTACTCTCATAATTGAGAGAGATGTTAGTTAATTAATTTGTTTTTACTGGGTCAAATGGGCTGGAAAGAACAGTAACAATGGGGAAATTATACTTACATCACTCATATTAATTGCATTTGCCTTTGCCAGAATAATCTGGGGGATATCAGGCATGATGTGAACTTTGGTCTTATCAGCCTCCCATGCTTGTTTATAGAGGTGCTGGAGAAAAAAAAAAAGTGCAAGTTAGTGTTTAAAATCTTAAAAGGAAAAAAAAATAAATAAAATCTTAAAAGGAGCTCACTTATTACATATCCATCATTGTGTACATACATGTATATATCAATATTTTGTATATTCTTATTAGCTAGGTTTTTAAAGCAAGTTTTTCATGGAAAAGTTGTTCATTCAAACTGCAGTAGAAGGGCTGTGAGATGGGAAGGACAAGCACACTTTCCCTCATTTTATAGACTGGAGACAGCAGCTCCTGCCTAACATTTTCTTCTGCATAGTCAAACACATCTATAATCCTTTTTAGATATAAATGAGGCCATGTAATACATAAGGTTCTACATCTTGCTTTATTACTTAATAATGTAGGCTGGATGTCTTTGAACCTTCTTGTAATAACTTACTTCATTCATTTAAAGAGCTGCGTAGTATTTCATTAGGAGGTATAAACTGATTGATTCAACCAGTTCTCTGCTGATGGATATTCAATGTGTCATCTCTGGTCTTTTTGTATTAACAGCAATAATGTCATGATCTTTGCAGGGGATATGGAGATGCACGCCCAGACACTTATTTGAGGAAGGACTTGATCTCCTAGCTTTTGGTAAAGAGCCCCTAAGTTGTCAGATGTCTTGCTCAAGAGTATGCCCTTTCCAGATGGCCATATCCAACGACTCATCAAAGTGGGGGTACAAAGGTCTTGCCATTTCAACTCAACTCAGGACACTACAGATAGGCAACACCTGAGAGCCCACCATGGGACTGGCTGAGGTTTTGTGGGGCCTGCATCATAGATTAACTTCTCCCCCTGTCCTGCCCTTTCTCCCAATCACTGAAAAATACCCTGTACCCCAAATTTCATCTCAGCATCCCTTCACAGAAACCCTAAACTTCAAAAAACACTATTTTGTGTATGTATGTATGATAGGTATATCTTTGCACACATTTATAAGGATTTCTATGGGGTAATAAACACCCACCTGAACTTTTTTTTGAGACAGAGTCTCAAGCTGTCACTCTGGGTAGAGTGCTGTTATGTCACAGCTCACAGCAACCTCAAACTCTTGGGCTTAAGCGATTCTCTTGCCTCAGCCTCCCAAATAGCTGGAACTCTAGGCACCCACCACAATGCCCAGCTATTTTTGTTGTTGTTGCAGTTGTCATTGTTGTTTTAGTTGGCCCGGGCCAAGTTCAAACCCATCAGCCTTGGTGTATGTGTCTGATGCCCTACCCACTGAGCTACGGGCTCTGCCTGAACTTTTAATTTTAACAAATATTAACAAGTTTTCCACTAAAAATTCACATTAACATTAACTCCCTTATTGATACTGTGTATAACACAACTTTTTACTCTTTGAAAACCTGATAGATGTAAATGATATCTCTTTGTTTCAGCCAGGCTTAATTAAAACAAAAATAACCTTCTTCTAGACTAGGGGTTGGAAAACATTTTCTGTAAAGTGCCATATAGTAAGTATTTTAGGTTTAGGGGGCCATACTGTCTCTGTCATTAACTATCCTACTCAACTATAGTATAGCGCAAAAGCAGCCGTAAACAATACGCAAATGAATAGCTGTAACTGTGTTATCGTAAAACTTTATTTACAAAAACAGTAATTTTCTGACCCTTATTTTAGATAGTTCTACCCAGTAGAACTTTTGGCAATGACAAAAAGTTCTGTACTGTCAATATGGTAGCCCCTACTCACACAGAGCTACTGAATACTTGACATGTGGCTAATGCAAATGAGAACTGAATTATTATTATAATTTTTTTGAGACAAAGTTTCACTATGTCACCCTTGGTAGAGTGCTGTGCTGTCACAGCTCACAGCAACCCAAGCTCTTGGGCCTAAGTTAGGCTCCCAAGTAGCTGGGACTATAGGCACCTGCCATAACGCACAGCTATTTTTTGGTTACAGTTGCCCTTGTTGTTTAGCAAGCCAGGGATGAGTTTGAACCTGCCAGCTCTAGTGTACGTGACTGGTGCCCTAACCACTGAG
>NW_003852459.1:10701572-10710819 GCF_000181295.1 Otolemur garnettii
CTTGAGCCCAGGAGTTGGAGGTTGCTGTGAGCTGTAATGCCACGGCACTCTACCCAGGGGGACAGCTTGAGGCTCTGTCTCAAAAAAAAAAAAAATTTTTTTAATCAATGCAGATACAAATTGGAACATGTGGCTAGTGTTTATAGTATTGGGCACACACACACACACACATATGTATATCTTTTTTTGAGACAGTGTCTCACTCTATTGCCTGAGGCTAGAGTGCCGTGGAGTCAGCCCAGCTTACCCAAGAGTCAAACTCTTAGGTGCAAGCAATCCTCCTGCCTCAGCCTCCCCAGTAGCAGGGACTATAGGCAAATGCCACAATGCCTTGCTAATTTTTCTATTTTTAGTAAAGAAGGATTCTTGCTCTTCTTTACACTGATCTCAAACTCCTGAGCTCAAGTGATCGTCCAGCCTCGGCCTCTTGGAGTGCTAGAATTACAGGCGTGAGCCACTGCACCCAGCTGGGGACCTATATTTTTGGTGATGTCTATGAGATAGGATGTTTCATTAAATATTTGGGGGGGGGAACTAATTAGGAATAATTCCTATCTACTTTAATCACAAGACTCTTTTCTCAAAGTAAAGCTCAAGTGCGATGCTCTGTGTGTGTCAGGGAAACCTCAGGGTTCCATGTCAGATAGACCTAGATTCTCTCTGATGCACACGGGACACTACAATACTGAAGGACTTACTTCATTCATAATTTTTGCATTATTCTGGGCCAAAACCATGTTCATGGAGTCCATCAGTGTGGAGTACTTCAAAGTGTCTGGGTGCTGGCGGTACTTCTTCTCACTAATAATCTCCATGGCTTTCTTGTTCTTCTCAGCTTCTAGGGAGCCCAGAGGGAGCCAACCAATGCCCTTCATGAAGTCAGCATAGTCAGCTTTGTACTGATTCTGCAGAAGGGAAAATGAAGAGAAGGACAAATCAAAACCATACCGTGGTTGCTTCCATTAGGGCACATACATTATTCCTTGGAAATTAACAGCTCAGCTTTAACATTCCCAAAAAGAAATGCAGGCTTGGTGTGGTCTGCTTTGGATTGGGGGTTAAAATCAACTCCCCCGAACAACAACGGAGCCAAAATCCTGAACCCAAAACCCCCTCCCCAAAACCAATAATCCAAAATGCAAGGTTAGAAGTATTAGAATGAAAGAGGGCTGCAAGCGAAGGACTGTAACTACCAGGTTCTCTGATTTCTAACTTTCCTGTTTATCCCTCTATCAGTAGCCTGTCATGCTTTCGACTATCTTTGCTTCCTTCAGTCTGTTCTTCCTGAGATCAAATTTCATTTGCTACTGCCGATTTCAGAATCCAGCAATGCTCAGGCAGTAGTATTAGAAAATAAAACTTTAGTTCCTAGGATTGATCTCCTTTTGTTAAAAGAAATCAATGGAGGGTTACAAATACAACTCCTCGCTGGAAAATTGCGCATGAATTTCTTTCAGGGTTTTCAAACCATCATTACTATGGTCATCCACGATTTGCTTATCACCCAGAGTAAACACTCAGCAAATGTCACGGCTTTCACGTACATCACTTTGAATCTGCATCATATTTTTGGCCAACTCAAAGTTCATGGCATCAGGAAGCATGTTGTAGGTATGGATGATGTTCCTGTAATTGGCGTTGGTGGCCACTTCCTGAGACTTCTTGGCTGCCACCACACTCAGCATGTCCACTGGGGTGTGGAAGGACGTCTTGGATTTCTCATATGCCTTCTTGTATTCCCGGTCTGACTGCATCTTGGCCACCTGCATGAAGTGCACCAGCTTGGGGTCGTCCTCCAGGCTCCGGAAGCCAATGTGCTTGCCTTTGGCTTGTTCGTAGGCTTGTTTGTATTTGTACTGTGGACGGAGAAGAAACCATGGAGATGAAAAGGGTGAAAGGAGAATGAAATACCTTTCATTAAGCGACAGCAGCTTTGTGATCGGTGAAGGGTGTTAGAGCTACTCTAAAGTTAGACAAGGAGTTGCTTGGGAGGGACAGGGACCAAAGTCGTTTTACTTCTAATTTCCTTACAGACTTCAGTCCCTGGAAAGAAAACAAGCTTAGCGTTAATCAAAAAGATGTGTAAATAGGCTGGTTAAGGGAGATTCAGAAAGCAGATTTTCCTGCTCAGCAGTCTAAATGACAGAAAAGGCTGCAGGCATGATTTCTCATGGTGTATCTTTAAATTCAGCAAAGCCTGGTCATGGGTCCCCTGGGTAAAATGTATAGACCGCATTCTAACATTTGCTTAGAATTTTCTACGAGTGACTTGAATACTCTAGAAGCAACTTATTTTAACAAGATTCAGTCACTTTTTACATTAAATAATGAGCGCACAAGAGGGTACTTGGATTGGGTGAAGGGAAGTGTGTCATGTGTCACGAGGGATGACGTTGCCACCAGCCCCAATGGCACTGACCACAGCTCTGGAATGTACCCAAGGGCCATGCATCTGCTCTATTCCCTCAGCCTCAGGAACGCCCCACGGGAGCACTTACGTCACTGGCAATGTCTCTAGAGGATTTTGCAGCCTTTATGGGGATAGCATCAGGCCTCAGATCATAGCCTTTCTTCTTTTCTTCTTCCCAGCCAGCTTTGTACAATTTCTAAACAATGAAATAGAAAAACAACAGCATCTTATTATTCGTGTTGGAGTGGGGATCCTGCCTCAAAGCAGTTGGCAGGTGAAGACAGATATCCATTATGTGTTAGCGCCCTTCAACCTTTGCCCCCTACTTTTGTTGCTGTTAATCTACTTACATCACTCATGGTAATTTGGTTCATTCTGGAGAGTAAAATATCTGGAGTATCAGGCATGACGTGAATACTGGTTTTGTCTTTGTTCCATTTTTCAGTATAGCGCCTCTGCAACAAAAAAGCCAGGTGCAGGATTACACAGTAGGACAAGTTTGCCATAGGGCTAGCAAAAGGAAGAGCTTGGCATCTCTCTGGTGGAAGAGGTTAGATCTGATACTGGAAATGAATGAAATAGCAAGAAGATGGGCTGAGGAAACTGGACATGCAATAGTAAAAAAAATCATCAAATAAAGGAGCCCTCTTCCACTGAAGCAGCAGCTGCCATCTTGCTCCCACGGCACAACTACGAAGAGTTTTATGGATCCGTCCTGTCCTAACATAGTGTTGAGACTCAGCCAGAGGGGCAATGTGAGAGGACGCTGTCTAGACATGATGGGAGCTACAGAGTTCCCTGCTCTCACCACAACGATCAGAAAGATAAAAACTCTGAAGAAGAGACGAGGGCAACTGCCAGGCTCGAGGGCAGAAGCACCATGAGTGTTCTCTGGCCAAGACTGGCAAGCGAGTCCTCACCTTGTCCATTGTCAGTTTGTTACTTTTGTTAAGTTCCTGCTCCATCGTGTCCATGGCGTACGTGAACTTCAGCTTCTCTGGGTGCTGGCGATACTTCTTCTCACTAAGAATCTCTCCCGCTTTCTTTGCCTTCTCCACCTCCAGGGACTGAATTGGGACCCAGCCAATCCCTTTCATCCAATTGGTGAAGTCAGATTTGTATAAATTCTGTACAAGAAAAAAGAAATTTCATTTCAGAAAGAGTCGGGGCTTGGATTTCTTTGCCTAATGATTTATTCATTGTCGAAAAGAAAAGGGAGTGGGGCGAATAACCTGTTTTTCACTCCTTATGGATTTTTAGGAGAAAATCAATTATAAAAGTGATTTATTCATGGAGATTTTGAAAAGGGAATCCTGACTTGGCATTTCCTTTTAAAAATTATTTTTTTGTGGAAAGAAAAAGTGAATAGAATTTTACACTGGAAGATATTTTATATAGAGATCACCCATTTGAGCCTCTTAATTTTTTGGAGATTACATCATATGTTGGGGCTAACATCCAAAGTTTAAATATATGTAATAATAATAGCGACAATGAAGCTACATGTTATCAAGTGAGTGTAATCCTAAAACTCCAAGTTTTGGAGAGGATCCTTAATTACAGTGAGTGTAGCGTGGTTTAGGATGGAATAAGTGGGCAAGTGGCTGTTTTTCCTTCCTGCCCACTAGAATGGATGACTGACTAACTCCATGCTGACCGCCTGGTGACCGGTACGTACGTCACTCTGAATCTGCATGGCATTCCTTGAGTGTTCCACATTCAAGGCGTCGGGCAGGAGAGTGTAGTTGTGGAACGGTTGTCTGTAGTTGGTGTTGGTGACGGCCTCCTGAGATTTCTTTGCAGTTGTCACGCTGACCATATCCAGAGGTGTGTGGTACCTGGTCTTGCTGGCCTCGTAGCCCTTTTTGTACTCACGATCCGACTGCATTTTGGCCACGTTCGTGTAATGAACCAGTTTAGGATCATCCTGAAGACTGAGAAATCCAATTTGCTTGCCTTTGGCTTTCTCGTAGGATTCCTTGTATTTGTACTATTCGGAAATGAAGGGAAGACATAGGTTTGATAGGGTAGAAGTTTGATATAAACCAAATTCATGGGAAAATTAAAGAAAAGCCAAATTCGGTCTGAATCTAGGTAACATCTAACTCTTCTTAGTAAGGTAGAATTTCCATGGTCTACCACCTCCCTACCTTCCACCTCCTTTAGTGGACCTAATTTTCATAGACTGGACATGCATCACATGTGCTCAACAGAAGTTTCTGATGTTTACCACCTCCGTATGTTGACCAGTTTCTCACAGTCTCTTGGGTGGTCAACTTACAGAGACTCTGTTGTATTTTTTAATTAACAACTTGCAAAATAACTTTTTAATGGATGGTTTTGAGATCTGCTCTGAGGATAATTAAGAACATAATAATTGGTAATTTAAATCTACTTTGTTCATAAGTAGATTCTTTGAATATGCTCAAAGTTCCCTGGAAAGTTTTATTTATTAAGCATTTAATGTATTTTTTATTATCTTTTCATTATTATAAAATATTTGCATAATCATGGGTAAATTTCCACAGAGTTCCAATACAAATTAGTATATTATACTTGAAATTGAATGAGTTTTTACTCTATCAGGCATTATATCAACCTATCAAAAATACAATTTATTTGGAGAAAAATAATTAATTAATTAATTGAAATCCTATTATTTTATCTATAATTCTTCCTGGTTTGCCATATTTTACTCAATTCTTTCATTGTGAAAATTATCCAGTTAAAACATTGTATTCTTTAAAAATACTTGGAAACTTTTTTGATTTAGTGATCATTTAGTATACCAAGACTTTCTTTTTCTTGATAAAATCCAAATAAAAGGGGGGTTTAAAGTTCATGACAATAATGCTAATGAAAGTTCTAAATGTTTCATAGTTTGCAAACAAAACGTTTTCTTCTATGTAACAACTATATTAAGTTTTCAAAGAAATTGTAAGCAGAACAGTATAAAAATCATTGGCACTTAAGACTTAAAGAAATATTTTATATTGTAATTTCTTTACTTGCTTCTTTATATAGTTCATATAGTCTCTATAGCATGTATCGACTATAAATATACAGAGATAGTGTTTACCAGTTTCAAGTTAGACTTACATCACTAGCAATGTTCCTGGAACTTTTTGCCGCAACAATTGGAATGGCATCTGGTCTCAAATCATAGCCCTTAGCAATGGTTTTCTTCCAATCTGCTTTATAATGAGACTTTAAAAGAAAATATTATTTTATTATCTGACATCATTAAAAGAAAAATAAAGCGGGGTGCCAAAATGTTTCTTATAAAATGTTAAGAGGTATCGCCTTTCTATTAAGAGACTCCATGAAGTCAGGGTTATCTTCATCTTCTATGTATCTATTAAAAAGCATCAGTAAACCGTACGTGTAGCATAATTCAATTGATCAAAAAATGTGTATGTTTGCATAAGGAAGCCATGGAAAGGTAATGCTTTGAATGTGAGTTAACAGATTTTCACTTTTTAAATTATTTTCTATATTTCCAACTTTTCTATAACAAGTACATAATACTTTTGAAAAGTTGTTTTGTAATGAAGCGTTTCAAACTTACAGAAATGTACAGACACTCAAATTAAAGATTCACCTGTAGTACTGCCCAGCTTGAATTGTATTAATAATTACACATTACTTATAAAATGAGAAAAAAAAATTAAATGAACCAAAAGCATAAAAATGTATATTTGGAGATAAAACAGAACCTAAAATTATTAGGGAGAATGACTAAGACACTATTTTTTTTTTTTTTTTTTTTTTTTGAGACACAGTCTCACTACGTTGCCCTCAGGAGAGTGTCATGGTGTTACAGTTTACAGCAAGCTCAAATTCTTGGACTTGACTGATCCTCTTCCCTCAGCCTCCTGAGTAGCTGGGACTATAGGTGTCTAACACCATACCCAGCTAATTTTTCTATTTTTTAGAAGGGACAGGGTCTCATTCTTGCCCAGGCTGGGCTCAAACTCCTGAGCTCAGGAGATCCACCAGCCTCAGCTTCCCAGAACACTAGGATTATAGGCATGAGCCACCATATCTGGGTGACCTGTTTTTCTTTTTTGACGGGGTCTCACTGTGCTGTGAAGCTCGTGTGCACACAGTGGCACTTCCTCTTAAATTCTCAGTGCAGGCGTTAACACAACTGGAAAGCTGAGGCCAGTGTGAGCAGTGTCAGGCAGGCTCCAGCCCACATACTCACATCGCTCATGTTGAGGGCGTTGACCTTGGCTTGAATAAACTGAGGCAGTTCAGGGTCTATGGTGTACTTGTGCTTCAGCTTCTCCCCCTCCACCTTGTAGTTCAGCTGAAAATAAAGGAGAGAGCGCTGACTCAATGTGACTTTCACCAAGCACACACTTGTTTCAAAAAGAAGGTTAATAGTTGTGTTTTCCGTGTAGAAGGCCAATGCCTGCCCTACGCCACCACAGGGAAGGGGCTCTGGCAGACACATTCATGTCCTTATTCCACCAATACTTATGGAACGGCACTGCAGGCCAGGGGGTGGTAACTCCTGTGTTAAAAGGGGTAAGGTAAGACATTTATAATTTACTATATTTAGTTATTTTGAAGTGTACCCTTGCCTTGTGCATTGTGAGTAAAGAGATGGTTATGTTAATCAGTTTGATTTAAGTTTTCCACATTGTATATCAAATCATCACATTGCACCCTATAAATGTATACAGTTATGATTTAATAAAAAATTAAATTAAAAAAATGGAAATACTAATTTTAAAAAAGGTAGGGGTAAGGAAGCCAGCTCTTGGAGCATAAAGTCCAGGAGGAGACAGACAATGAACGTGCAAACTACAAACTATTGCTAGAATTTGTGACGTGTTGTCAATAGATAACTATAGCAAAGAAACAAGGCTGGTCAGTGAAGGGTCTCTATAGAGGTAACATTTATACTCAAGCTTGGAGAAAGGGGAAGGGGGTGGGTAGAAGAAGAGCATTCAGGGCCCTGCAGTTGAAAATGGCTTGGCCACCTTGAGGAACTGGGAACAGCCAAAGTCACAGCCAAACTGGTCACGGGTGCCCAGCAGAGGGGAGAGCAGGGCCACTGAGAGGAGGGCCTTTTCAGCCAAGTTCATGAGTGTAGACTTCACATTCAAGGGGAAGCTGCTAAGAGGTTTTACATGTACAAGGGACATGATTTAGGACAGTCTCTCTGGTTGTCATTTGAGACCTCAAGCAGGGAGGTCAGACAACAGCTCATTGCAGCTGCCCATATGGGAGACTAGGAGCTGGAACTAGGGTTGGTGGTGATTAAAGACAGAAGCCCTCCAACAAGCCGGAGGAGAGATTCACAGGCAGCCAACCGGCACAGGCACTGAATGTCGGAGTTCACGCAAGCAGGTGTTAATGGGGACTGCCAAGTTCCTGGCTTGAGTAACCAGGTAGATGTGGGTGCAGTTTATCAGGTTGGGGAAGACTTAACTGTAGTGATACTTAAGTGATACTTAAACTGTAGTGATAATACAGTTTTCTCAGTGAACTGGAAGAACACGAGAAGTGATGCCTCGCTCAGGGCAAAAGAAATCAAAAGAATCTATACCACTTATTACCCATAAAATAAAATTAATCCTTAGATATCTGCAGTAACAGGGGTAACTCTGAGAAACAAAATCCATGAATAAGCCTCAAATCTGAGGGAGCGAAGCATTCCAACAAACCCGGGGCTAAAAACACCAACAGTCGTCCTGTCTTTGCTCTTTCCTTACCTCTCTCTAGGAGGCATTTAAAGAGAACTCTGAAATCACCGAATCATGTGACATCCCGAGCATTGCAATTAGCCTCTACTGAGAGAATAAGAATCCAGATAGATGTGGTCTCAGAATGAGACCCCAGATGACTTCAAACAAACAGCTTATCTCCTCCCAGAGGCCTCAGTCTAAGGTTGCATCTCAGAACACGAACTGTTAAGCAAGGGGACTGGGACTTGATGCCTCTTGCTACAGAGCTAAGTAGAACCACCAAGACTCAGAGCAACAAACGGCGTGCTGTGCAATTGAGACAGAGTTTCAGATAATAGTAACAATGTCATTTCCTATGTATAATGGGCAATCTGCTGATGTATAGCACCAACTATGTTTGGAAAATAAAGGAAATTTGGAAGATTCTCCCCCTTTCTCCCTCTTCCCCCCACCACATTTGAGTTCTTGGTTGCTTCCAAAGTAAAACCTTTCTCTGATTCCTTTGAAAGGAACCTACTTGCTAACACAGGTGCGGACACATGTAGTGAATTTAAAAGGATGGTGAAGTGGCTCGGACACAGGGGCGGGGCTATTCAAGGACAGACTCTTTTGAAGGGAAACCACTTACATCACTCAGCTGCTTCGTGTTCTGCTGAGCCAAGACCATGCCCATGGAGTCAGGCAAACTTGTGAACTTGATGGTATCAGGGTGCTGCCGATACTTCCTCTCATTTAAGGCGTCGCCGGCTTTCTTGACCTTCTCAACCTCCAGAGAACCAATAGGGATCCATCCGATGCCCTTGAAGAAGTTGTTATACTCGTCCTTGTAAACATTCTGTAAAAGAGTCAGCCCCTGTGAGGAGACACCCTGGGGGATATTCACGCCTTTCTGGGATCTGTAACTCTGTCCACTGGAAATGACTAGCAAAGCTTCCGCACGCTCAAGTCTAACTATGTCTGTCCCCGAGTTTATTACCTGAAATCTGGTAATAAGGAAAAGCAGTTCTGTTGTTAGATTTTATTGCACAACACAGAAAGGAATCTAGGTCAGATAATTCCATAGGGACTGCTAAAAAAAGAAAACAAGCCCCTTTTGACAATAAATTGGTAGTCTTTCAATAATGGTTGTTTATTCTAA
>NW_003852459.1:10711492-10732734 GCF_000181295.1 Otolemur garnettii
TAATGGTTGTTTATTCTAATGTGTATTTTTCAAATATCTTATTGTATTATAAAGTCTAATTAACTGGAGAGAAATGGTCATCCTTTAAGTACAAACACTCGTGGGTCTGTTACGTCACATACTTACATCACTCTGAATTTGGTTCGCATTCCTTGTGTGCTCGAAACTCAAGGCGTCAGGTAGGTATGTGTAATGATGTAATGGCTGCTTGTAATTGACACCGGTGACAACATCCTGGGCCATCTTTGCAGCTGTAATGCTAACCATGTCCCCAGGGGTGTGGTAGCTGGTTTTGGTGTTCTCATAGTTCTTCTTATATTCACGATCGGACTGCAACTTCGCCACATTCATATAGTGCACCAGCTTGGGATCATCCTGAAGGCTTCTAAAACCCACGTGCTTTCCCTTTGCCTTCTCATAAGCTTCCTTGTATTTATACTGTGGAGACAGAATTTGATTAGCAAAGCCCTGGGCGTGGTAACATTAGCACAGCGATTATATTCATACCATAAGCACTCAGAACATGGTGACTTTCTGAAGAGAGTGAAAAAAAAAAAAAAAAAAACCAAACACAAAGCACAGCCCCTTTCAGAGTGAAAAACATTTATTTCAAACACTGTTGGGGTTTCAAAGGAATATTGTGATAAATTCAAGACCAGTTTCTTGGTTTTTGCTATGATTCCTATGGATGATTTGCACATTGGACTTTATCTAAAACCAACTGAGTTTTCACACTTCATATTAAGTTCAACACATTCCAAATAAAAGATCAATATCTCCTGGTTTCACAAGGATGTGAATTTTCCTAACCCAACTCATCATCTCACCTCATGGATGTGAGTACCAGCTATGCAGGGAGCTGGGCCTTCACCCACCCCCTTTATCAGCAGCTCCTGTCCAAGTTCACTGCTGAAGCAGCCACAAATGAATTAAGGAGATATAGTAAGGGCAGGAACTGCTGTGGGGTTTCCCATTAATAAAATCCTAAAAGGAAAGATTCTGCTGTCCAAGACCTCTCATAGCCGGGATCATCAAGGAGATAAAGATTGCACTATCTCATAATACGACAAAACCCTGAATTTTTATGCAAGAGAATTCAAATCCACCTAAACACTGCAGACTCAGCTCTTACAATTTAAGCATCAACTCTTTAACGCAGGCTTAGCAAGCAAAAGAATTATCAAGTCATTTTCTAGGTATGTCAGAAAAATCACTGTGCAAGTGCTTAAAAAAAAGAGAAGTACTTAAAAAAAAGGAAAAAGAAGGCATTTATACTTTAGACCTTAGCTCTCTATTTAAACTAAATTATTTCATAGCAATGTGCATTGCAGACAGACCACTGAGGAAGATCATTTCAGTACCATCCCTTTAAGGAAAGTTACACAGTGTTACATCTCTATCTCCTGGAAGGAAAGTTACACAGTGTTACATCTCTATCTCCTGTGTGGTCTGTAAATCTGGTTGGATTCTTTCTTCTCTTTTCTCAGCCCAAGATCGTAGCCCCTGGAATAGTATGTGGCAGTGAACGCTGCAGGGCACGTTTGCTTTATAAAAATGTTGTTTTTCAAAGATGGGAAGAAGTAGAAGAGCATACTTTCTCTTTTATGAATGAAAATGGGCATCGATTTACAAGAATCAAAATTATACCCTAACAAGGTAGGCCTTTCCCCTGCGGTTTATCAAAACCACATATTTTATCTAACATTTTTCAATCTTCTTAATACAATTATGATACAGTCAGTCATTTGATTTTAACACGTTCATGTCAGTCCGGGTGTTCTCACTGAAAATCAATGGGGGCCGTCAGGGAAAGTCTCAGTGAAGATAATTCGGGCTATGAGTCAGAGGGAAAAGCTACTGTCAGACTGATGACAGCATTACCACGTGGGGCCAACCGAAAAGAAAATGTTTAAAAATGACAGATTTTCAAAACGATATTTGGTGGAGAATTTTAACGCCATTAATTCAACATATTGCTTTCAATAAGATATCAATTCAAAGAAGTACACATGTGATTACTTTTTTAAAAGGCAACCACCTAAATGTCACCTAAGATTTTTACTCACATCACTGGCAATGTTTCTCGATGCCTTGGCAGCAGCGATGGGAATGGCGTCACCCAGCACGTTGGGGCCCTTGGCTATCAAGTCATGCCAGTCGCGCTTATAACAGACCTGGACGGGAAAGCAGAGGAGGACGTCAGCATCTGGGGACTAGTCAGCTGAAGTGAGTCCTCCAGGGTTTTGTTCTTTTCTAGATGTAAGTTAAAGGAATCCCCTGTAGTACAGACTGTTTTAGGAAGTCACATTAACAAAGCATCACACTTCATGTGAAGGATGAAGTTATTGGACTCTGTGCCAATGACTCACTCTAAGCGGTTTCGGCACATACTGAACAGGGAGTATGTTGGAAAGCTGGAGTGGATCTAGAGGGAAGTAATGAAGGTTCTGGAACCTATGCTATGCAAGAGCCAACTAAAGAAAATGAAATCTCCCGGTCTTTTTTTTTTTTTTTTTTTGGAGACAGAGTCTCACTTTGTCCCCCTCAGTAAAGTGCTGTGACATCACAGCTCACGCAACCTCCAACTCTTGGGCTTAGGCGATTCTCTTCCCTCAGCCTCCCGAGTAGCTGGGACTACAGGTGCCTGCCACAATGCCCACCTATTTTTTGTTGCAATTGTCATTGCTGTTTTAGCTGGCTGGGGCCGTGCTTGAACCCGCCACCCTCAGTATATGGGGCTGGCGCCCTACCCACTGAGCCACAGGTGTCACCCGAAATTTCCCAGTCTTATGAGAGGAAGGTAAGAGAAGTTCCAGGGGCCAGTGTTAGAAATTTTAGGGTTGTTTTAGGGAAAAAAGGATTTCATTTATTCTTATTTTTTGAAGAAGAATAATCCTTCCTAAATCCAAAACTAGGAAAACTAAGTAGTAGTTTCAGGGGACTAGACGGTGGCTCTATGTGAAGAAGAATGTTTTACCCTCTAGAGTTGTCCTGCCCTTGAAAGGGCCAAGGGGAGAGATTAAGAACCATTACCGTGGGATATGCTCCAGTGGGGGGTATGTAGGAAAATGACCTAAATGATTGTTAATGCACCACCTTACTTGAAAATTCTATTATTTTATTGCCAGGTCGGGATTTTAGACCCCATCAAAGACCCTACTTACATCACTTATATTGTAAGCATTGCACTTGGCCTGGAGAAACTGGGGAAGATCAGGACTCATCGTGTATTTATGTTTCACATCTTCTCCTTTGGCTTTGTATAAGATCTGCAATAAAACGCATTACACACAGTGCAAAAAAAACAGTCTATTAATTGTATGCTTTAAGAATTAGGCCTCGCATAATTCCCTACTATTTTCTGTTGTTAAAAATGCTCCTAAAACAAAAAGCATCTTCGTATCTTTAGGAAAACCTAACAACTATGTAGTAAGAGAGAAAAAAGGAAAAAGAAGGAGAAAAAAATCCTTAAGAAAATAAAAATCTTTGACCACCGAAGATGAATGGAAAGTAAATTCAACTACAAAACCCTAATGTGACTGGCATCATTCATAAAGCCAGTTAAATTTATTCTTTGCCAGTGGTATTGATAACCCTTTAAGTTTTGTTAGTTTTTTTGTTTTTGTTTTTCACTTTTGTTTTTTTATCCCTTGAGAGAAAATAGTACCTAGAATGAATCTTTCACTTCTGCTAAAAACTTTCCAATCATAATTATATCAGCAAAAATGTATCAACAAATCCAGTATACTTAAAAGGCTTATGGCTTTATATTTACCCTAGATTATTATGTTCAAGAATTATTTACACTTTTTACTGAAAGACATCAAAGTAAATGATATAGAAATCTTCCTGTATCTTCCTCGTGGTAGTAGAAATAAATTGCTTTTTTTTTTTTTTTTTTTTTTTTTTTAGAGGCAGCGTCTCAGAGTCTCAATCTATCACCCTCAGTAGAATGCTGTGGCGTCACACAGCTCACAGCAACCTCCAACTCCTGGGCTTAGGCGATTCTCTTGCCTCAGCTTCCCAAGTAGCTGGGACTACAGGCACCCGCCCCAACACCCAGCTATTTTTTTGTTGTTGTTATGGCTTGGCCAGAGCTGGGTTTGAACCCGCCACCCTCAGTATATGGGGCTGGTGCCCTACCCACTGAGCCACAGGCGCTGCCCAAATTGCTTAATTCTTAAACCTAAAATAGAACCAGCATCACAAGTAGATTTCTAACCTCTTAATTGCCATTTATCATATATACCCCATTTCCCAGGCATGTCTACGTGTAATATCATATATAAACTGGCATGTGTGGACCAAAAGTAAAATCTAGAATGGCTGATAGCTAAATTAATCCCCCAATACTAACTAATGTGTTTTAGGAACCCGAGTGTTATTTTTAATTCCTCACTGGCTCTATCAACAGTATCTAAGCATTGACAGAATCTCACAGATTCTACCTCCTAAACCTCTCCTTTCCGCAGCCACTGCCTTAGTTCATGTCCAGCTACGTCTTCCTTGGGATTTCTGTAGCAGCCTTCTAGTTCCTCTTCCTGCCTCCAGTCTCTCCCCTCTAAGTTTCTGCTCTCTTTGCCAGAGTTATCTTTTAAAACACAGACCTGATAATGCAAACTCTATGGATCAGAATCTTCAGCATCTCCTGTTACCTGACCCATAGATCCAGACTCTAAAATGAACACACAAGACACTCACTGATCAGTTATAGTCCTGGACCCTCTACTGTCCTTCCGTTTATTCCTTCTCGATGGTTCCATTATCCGCTTTGCGAGGAATGTGCCTTCCTTTATTTGCCAGGGAAACTCCAGCAGGCAATTCCCCTGTACAGCCCCTTGTGTTTACTTAACATCCCTCTCCGGCAGTGCCCATCTCTCGGCATGGCCAAGGTTTCTTTGTACACATGTCTTTGTCTTACGCTCTTGTCCTATATTCCTGTGATTCCTAAGTGCCACCAACTCTCATCTGTTTCATCTTTACACCAGCAACACATAATACAGTGCCTGGCACATGGAAGGTAGTCAAAGATCATGCATTACATGAATCAACAAGTGAGTGATTTTGATGTCTCTTTAACACTGTTATACACCAAACTTGTTTATTAGAAACTTTGACTTTAGCCAGATCACAGACACTGTTCATGGCCAGGCAGGCAGGCAATACTAATCTCCACTAAAACATAAATTAGCGGTCTCTAGAATGATTGCATATGCTGAATTCTTAGGAGCAAACACATGCTTTCGTGTGTATTATTTCTCTGTATTAATATTTGATTTGTGAAAAGCAAATATGAGCCACTTAACATATAGAATTGAACACAATAAGTGTGTCACGGTAAAGTGTCTGGAATGGAAGCTTCAATTCTGTGTATGTGTGTGTGGTCCTAGAATAGAACTTTTCACATCACGTCAAATAGATCCAATAACATAGCACTTCAACAGCAGTCGAAAAGGAAAAGAATTTTAAAAGGAAGGTAAAAAGAAAATGAAAACGTTACTGACTAAACTAAAAATAATTCTGATTTTATTTTTAAGTGAAGGAAACAAAATAAAATGAGAAGATACTGGCCCAGAAGAATAAAAATGCTGAACCGATATTTACTTTTCTAAAGCGCTTCCCTCCGTCTCCTCCGCCCTCCCCCGTGTTGTACTCACGTCGCTGACTTGCTGAGTGTTCTGTTTCGCCTGCACCATGACTGGGGAGTCCACGATGCTGGTGAACTTGAGAGTGTCTGGATGTTGCCTGTACTTCTTTTCATTCAGAGCATCACCTGCCTTCTTAACTTTTTCGACGTCGAGACTGCCTATAGGAATCCAGCCGATGCCTTTCATCCAGGTGTTGTAGTCTTCCTTGTAGGCGTTCTACAGATGGGAGAAAAGAGGAGTGAGGGCCCGGGCAGTGGGTCCCTTCCCGGCACGCTCTGAACTCACAAGGGGATTTCTTGCAGGTGAATGCCACTTACATCACTCTGGATGTGCATCATGTTTTTAGACAGCTCCAGGTCCATGGCATCAGGCAGGTAGGTGTAATGATGGAGAGGATGCTTATAGTTGACATTGCTGACAACGTCCTGAGCTTTCTTAGCTGCCACCACATTGAACATATCGTGGGGTGTGTTGTACTTAGTCTTGGTCTTCTCATAGTCCTTTTTATACTCCCGGTCAGACTGTATCTTGGCCACGTTCATGTAATGAACCAGTTTCGGATCGTCTTGGAGACTTTGGAAGCCAACCATTTTCCCTTTAGCTTTTTCATAATCTTTTTTGTACTGAACCTATTGGCAACAAACGTGGGAGTAATTTAAAATGTCACTTTGAAGGTTTTATGGAACAATGAGAAGTGATTGAAGTGATTGAACTTCCCAGCAATGGTTTGATATTTCAATAATCAAACCATTAGCTATTCAACCATATATAACTTGAAATGTAGCCTGTTAAGATTAAAATGTTACTTAGAACCTGTTCCATTGTCTATAGCTGCTTCTGTTACCATAATTCATATCAGTGAAAAAATAAATCTCTACATTGTTTCTTTTTTTTTTTTTTTTTGCAGTTTTTGGCCAGGGCTGGGTTTGAACCCGCCACCTCTGGCATATGGGGCCGGCGCTCTACTCCTTTGACAGGCACCACCCATCTACATTGCTCCTTTTCACTTAAACACTAGTGGAGAAAAATGAAAAGGTAAATATTTCACAATCTCTACCAGTTGTACTGCGCTGCTTGAGCCCCAAATAGTTGGCTATTTGATTAGTCATAGAATTTTAGTAGTGGTAGAATTTTAATAAAAGAAGAATTTTAATGAATCCTCAGTTATTCAAAGGGACACCCAGAGCCATGAGTGGTTAAACATTAATTGGCTCTGAATAATAAAATAAGGGGGACTGAGACTCTCTAGGGGGATGGGAAGAGCACCCCATAAATACGGACAATTACAATGCATCAAGTTTAAAAATTTTAAAAGAAAAATTAAAACAAAAAATAAAACTCTTAACTTTAATGGAACCTAATGACTCTTAGGGGCAGTGAAACTTGGAGCCAATTCACCAGTCTATAGAAGTAATGAAGACAAAAGAGAGAGACAAGAGGAATAGGGAAATCATATAAGTTAAGAAAGTTTGGAAATAAAATGTTACCATCAGGAGGCTATTATGACTTCAGTGGCAAGTCACTTTATAGATGACAATTTTAAATTAGGGGACTTGATTAGAATTGATTAGTAGAAAGTTACACAAAATCTTTTCTCCCAAGAATATCTAGATCTATTTGGGGAACTTTCTTTCCTGAATGGTTTTCAGGCAGACCTGCTTCCAGCTGGGGACAGCACACAGAGCAACTTTCGGATCACAGTGCACCTGCCCACATTCCCTAGTTACACACGGGTGACCACAACCGGACTTACATCACTGGCCGCCTGCCTGGCAGCTTTGGCGGCTTTGATGGGAATCGCGTCGGTTCTCAGGTCATAGCCCTTCTTGCTCAAGTCTTTCAAGTCTGCTTTGTACATATTCTGAAAAAAAAAATGCCATTTGAATATAACTCAGAGGCCACATTAGTGAGGGCTGGACATGCCTGTGAGTCCACATACGCACCTCACTGATATTGTAGGCATTAACTTTAGCCTGGATGAACTGGGGCAGGTCTGCCGGCATGTTGTATTTGTGGATAATGTCCTCTCCTTTGGCTTTGTAAGCGATCTGGAAAGGAAAAAAATGCATAAATAAACAAATAAATAGAGAGAAACATTTCATAATGCCAGAAGACAATGTCATAGTTGATCATGTTGCACAGAGATGGTTTTAAGGGACTCTCTGCAAATTCCCACATTATGTACAAATATCTGTAGGCATTCAAGGTCACACATACAGTTGCGTATGAGGGTCCTGCCTTAGTGCTGGTTCAGTCTTGCAAAGATCCCTTGGTATGCACTAGGAATCCCTGGACCTGGGTAGGGACTCCTGGTGGAAATCAACCCAGAGAGGTGACCCAACAAATATATTAACCTACAGACAGTTTCCTGAGCATAGGGAAGGTTAACAGGGTGCAATACACCAACCACCTACATTATACTGTGTGGACGGTTAAAGTGACTCAGGGGTGGCTTTGATTATGTATGATTCTTGGTTTAGCTCTGACTTAAAATATAACCCCTCCGTTTCACGTAATGCCAATATTCATTCATTCTAGTGTTTCCTAGAAATAGGCTTGTGGTTTTTCTTGTCAGTGAAAGAAATTGCTTTTGCCTTTTCCTTAGAAAGCAATGTCCAATGGCTAAAATAACAGAGCAGTACCTGGTACACATTGCTCTTAAGGACCACATTACCATGTGCCTTGGTAATGAGCAGCTGGGAGTTACACAGTTGCTCATAATAACTGCAGGTGATTGGTACCTTTGAGATACAAATTTATTTGTGTTAGTACTATTTATTAATATATATATGGGATTAACACTTACATCACTCCTTTGGGCCTGGTTAATTTTAGACTGCACAATAATTGGATCGTCTTCGATTGAAGTAAACTTGAGTGTGTCCGGATGTTGGCGATATTTTTTCTGTTTTGCAAATCAAAAAGAGAAAGACAATTATATTATTTTTCCCTATAAGGGTAACATGTCAAATCCTTGAAATTTATTTTGGAGGGGCAAGGAAGATTTTTCCTAATTTTACAATGTAAAAGCACTAGCGTCTTGATTGGTTTGATTCATACAATACAAAAATCAGCATGTTAAAAATGGATGTACTTTTGGATGGTTTGGGGCAGTACAGACGCGTGCAGCTCCCAGGAATCAGACAGACTCCTCCCTTAATTTCTTGCCTGTGACAACAGAGAAGGTACTCTCAGCTAAGAAGAATCCCGAAACATCACAGGGTTTTCCAAAGGATTAACAGAAAGGCAAGCTAGGAGATCTGGTGTGTCCTCACATGACACTAATTAACACGTTCTCATGAACGGCATCTTCCCTGTCACTCCGTCAGCCACTGGCATAGAGAAGCTCTCAGCTGACGGAGCAGGAATTGAGGAAGTGGGGCAGCAGCTAGGGATTATTGAAAAGAAGGGCATGACTTCTGCTTTTTGAGCCTTAATATAGTTAGTGCATAGTTATCCCTGCAGTGCTGGAGAGACTCAGGCAGCGGACCTGGGAAGGTGTGCCAACTGGGAGCTGGCAACTGCTAGCCGCCCTCGTTCCTGTAATCTTTTCTATTTATTTGTCCAGGCCTCCTATCTCACCTGTGCTTATACAGTAACAACTTTTTCAGCTTCAGACTTCTGAAAACCACCCACCCAAAAGAATGTTTTCTGAATGATCTCTCAGCAATCAAATGGTTTTTGCCAAAACCAAACAAAAGTAGTAAACAAGAACAACAAAATCTTGCGCGTTGAAGACAACCTTCGTTCAGCTCGTCCGTCCTTTATACAATCGATCCTCCTTGCCTATGGGTTCTCGCGACAACAGCAAGAATTTTCAGCGGTTAGTGGAGGAGGGACAGAGAACTGTGCTGCTGCATCAGCCTCAAGATCATCACCGCTTTTTCTTAGACTGAATAAGAATTTATCTACTACTTCCAAGTCACCCAGAATATGATATGGGGTATAATTTTTCAAAGGTTTCTTTCACAGCTGAATTATTCATAATCACCCAAACTGGAAACAATCCACATGTCTACCAACTGGCAAAGAGATAATAAAAATGTGTTCTGTGTAGCCATACAAAGAATTGCTACTCTGGAACAGAAAGGAATGAATTACAAACACATGCGGAATTGGGGGCGAACTTCCAAAACGTCATGCAGAGTGATAGAAGCCAGATAAAAAAGAAATCTCTAGAAAAGGTAAAACTGTAAACATAGAAGGCAGGTTACTGGTTGCGAGTCTGAAGATGAGAGCAGGAATGTTCTGATGAAACTGTTTGGGGTGCCAGCAGTATTTTTAAAATACACTGTGGTGATGAATACATGATGATAAGAATTTACTAAAGCTAGTCAAGGTAACATGGATGAATGTTACAGTACGCACATTCGACCTCAGTAAAGTTGTTAAAAGTATTTCTGTCATGAATGGTTAACGTACGTGATTTTGGTAATAGAATGGTTTGTTTTTGTCTGTCTGGGTGATTTATGCATCTGGCTAAATTCTTTTCCTCAGAGACAATGACTAGAAAACAAACCAGTGAAGGAGGCACTTCCCACGGCTTGGAGGGTTTTGACACAACACATCCCAACGCTTCTTCCAAGGCCCCGTGGCTTTACCTCGTTGAGGATGTCTGAGGCCCGCTTTGCCTTTTCCATTTCTAAGGACCCGAAAGGCACCCAGCCACAACCTTTCATCCAGCTGTTGTAGTCAGCTTTGTATTCGACCTAGAATACCAAGAGAGAGGTCACATTTCTCTGCTCAGTGTCATCCTTATAAAATCGTTACCATTTTACCCAAAGCGATGTTTTTAGGATTTCTGACCCCTCCAGACACTAAGGTTATGTGACCCATTTCTGTGATGATCCACGTTAACCACCCATAGGTTTTCACTTTTCTTATAACCGGAATGCGTTCCGTTTCATCCTTATTTTCCAACTTAACGGAAGTATGTGGAACTCTAATTCCAATCTGGAAAATGCTCAATTCAAAGCTGCATTTTAAAGAATAAATGAAATTGTTGTATTTAGATCATCAGATATGAGAGGCTTGCTCCCTAGAACTCCATTTTGTTTCTATGGCCACTTATCTGCAGGCTACGTCCCAGGTAGATAATTTGCTCATTTTTTATTAGATAAGACTTGATAGTAGTTATTTGTACTAAATGTTTGCAGGCTTGGTGCTTCATGTGTACTGGTCAACTTCAGAGGGTTTCTATGTTGCCTGATAAAACACTTTCAAATACTTGCACTCATTAGTTCACTTAATGAAATAGTTATTATTTGGAATTGGTCCTATTGGGGGGACAGTTACTGGATACTATTAAAATAATGAGCTACTCTAATCGTCTGACAATAGATGATACCTAGAACTTACACCCTAAATGCAAAATTTGAATTGTTCGTTAGTGTGGGCCTTTTAACTGAAATGAAAAATTAAGAATGCAATTCGGTCCTGCCCTTGAGAGGCTTACAGTCTATTTGGGATGAAGAAACACAGCAAAGTAAACAAATAACAAACAGGATAACCACGCATAAAATACAATTATTGGTGGGAGAAATGTAAAATTGTGTAGCTGGCATGGAAAAGAGTATGTTGGTCCCTCAGAAAATTAAAAATAGAACTTCCATATGATCCAATAATTCGCCCCCATAGAACTGAGAGCCAAATCTCAAAGAGGCATTCGTAGCACCATTATTCAAAATAGCTAACAGGTAGAAGCAACTCCAAGTCCACCAAGAGTGAATGGATATACAAAAGGTGGTGTATAGAGACAAAGGAATATTATTCAGCCTTTAAAAAGAAAGGAAATTCTGACACAGGCTTCAACATGGGTGAAACTTGAGAATATTATGCCCGGTCACAAAAAGACGAATACCATATGATTTCACATATACGAGGTATGTAGAGAAGTCAAACTCATAGAAACAAAAAGTAGAATGATGGTTGCCACATGCTTGGAAAGGAGGCAAATAGGAGTTGTCCTTTAATGAATGTAGAGTTTCAGTTTTAGAAGATGAAATTGTTCTGAAGATAGTCGTACAATAATTTGAATATACCGAACTGAACTGAACTGTATACTTAAAACAGTAAACATGATAAACTTTGTTATGTGTATTTCACTACATTTATAAAAATTGAGTTGCAGGCTCGGCACCCACAACTTAGTGAGCAGGGCGCTGGCCACATACACCAAGGCTGGCGGGTTTAAGTCTTTCCCAGGCCTGCTAAATAGCAATGATAACTGCAACCAAAAGAAATAGCTGGGCGTTGTGGCAGATGCCTATAGTCCCAGCTTTGGGAGGCTGAGGCAAGAGAATCACTTAAGCCCAAGAGTTTGAGGTTGCTGTGAGCTATGACGCCATAGCACTCTACTGAGGGCAACATAGTGAGACTGTCTCAAAGAAAAAAAGAAATAGATTTGTTAAGATAGCGTATTCAGTGGTGAAACTTAGACTAATTTGACTAAAGAAGTTTTGATCTATGGAAAAAACCCAGTTATAAAAACTGATATTATAAATGATATATTTTCTTTTTAGATAAAATAGTGATCTAAGTAAAAATTATTGATAATGATGAATGCCATGATTACATTAATGGTGATGGAAATAACAGTGAATGTTTATTGAGAACTCACCAGGACCTGGTACCACACTAAGTATTTTGTATGTATTTAAATCCTCCAAAAAAAATTTTTTTTTATTTCCATTTTACAGAGGAGGACTCTAGAATCGGCAAGGCTGATTACTTTCCCACCAGGAAATAGTGATGGAGTGCATGCCAGACCCAGGTCTCCCCAACCCTGAAGGCTGCAATCTTACAGAACCATATGGGACATTTTCCTATTACGTACTTGCTTACATACAAAGGGCAATGCAGATCTCTCTGAGAAGTGACACAAACCTCACTCAATTTAGAAATCCTTGTCAGTTTCCACATTCAAAAGAGGGCGAGAGAAAACCTGGCTACTCACATCACTCTGCAGTGCGTAGGACTTCTTGGCGAGGTCCACGTTGATGCTATCTGGGGGGTAGCTGTAATTGTGTAAGACGTGCTTGTAGTCCACATCACTGGCGATTGCCTGAGATTTCTTAGCCTGGGTGACTTGCAGCATATCAAGAGGTGCTGTGTAGATGGTTTTTGACTTTTCATAGTCTTTGCGATATTCACGCTGTGAATAGGAAATGAGCATGTATGACCACAAATTCTCCCGCAATGCATTTCCAGAAAAGCACAGAGATCTCTCACGAACAATAAATACAAGTCACAGAAACAGATTTAAACATCTGAGTAGTTACTCTGCCCCCAGATTCATTCACGTTACACACCATTAAAACAACCTGCTCCCCGAAAATCACTCATAGAAGAGCTTCCCAAATCAGAGAGCCAATGTCAGAGAGTCACAGCAGACAGACAGGAGAACAGGCACAGCTTCTGTTTCCACCTGGAATTTTATTTTTATTTTTATTTTCTCCTAGTACAATAGCTTTTTATTTATTTTATTTTTTCTTAAAAATTTTTTATTGTTTCAGGTTAATGGAGGGTACAAAGAATTAGGTTACAATATTTGCATTTTTTTAGGTAAAGTCCCTCTTATAATTGTGTCTCATGAATTTTACTTTATTTTATCTTTTTTTTAGACAGATTCTCATTATGTTGCCCTGGGTAGAGTGCTATGGCGTCACAGCTCATAGCAACCTCAAACTCTTGGGCTTAAGGGATTCTCTTGCCTCAGCCTCCCAGATAGCTGGGACTACCGGCACCTGCCACTATGCCTGGCTATTTTTTTGTTGTAGTTGTCATTGTTGTTTAGCAGGCCAGGGCTGGGTTTGAACCCATCAGCCTCAGTGTATGTGGCCACTGAGCTAAAGGCACTGAGCCAGGAATTTTATTTTTTAAACAATGTTTCTCAAGGACCACTAACAAGTGTTACTTCTATTAATGTAATCTAACCTTTGAATAGTTTTCCAATAAATAAGCTTGTTTAATTAATGATAATCACATAAAATATGATTTTATAAAATGACTACTTCCACAGAGGGGTTGTAGACTTGTTGGCTTTCTAGAATCTTTCCTTTCTTTCTTTTCTTTTTTTATTTTTTGAGATAGCCTCACTCTGTTGCCCCAGGCTAGAGTGTTGTGGCATCATAGCTCACTGCAACTTCAAACTTCTGGGCTTAGGCAATCCTACTGTCTCAGCCTGCTGAGAAGCTGGGCCTACAGGCACCCGCTACAACAAGCAACTAATTTTTTCTTTTCTTTTCTTCTCTTTTTTTAAGTAGAGACAAAGTCTTGCCCTTGCTCAGGCTGGTCTCAAACTCCTGAGCTCGAGGGATCCTCTTGCCTCAGCCTCTCAGAATTGCTGGGATTACAGGTGTGAGCCACTGTGCCTGGCCTACAGAATCATTTTTAAATGGATAGTTACTGATTTTTCAATCTATTATGTTCTCAACAGTAGATAACCCCTACTGAGAACCCCAGAGGTTTTTTTCATACCAAGTTTAATTTTGTAGGTACATTAAGAAGCTTCAGATTGCAGCAGTTAAAAGACCTCAAAGGAGAATATTTGGAATATCTGGACTATTTGCACAGGGTACTAATTAGATCAGATTCCCAGCTTCAGCATTTCCACTCACCAATTACCTCAATAGACAGAAAAATTCTGACCCACTGTCCTTAGAAAAATTCTAAACTCATCTCCCCATAATCACTATGTGTTAAAGACAGTGACCCAAGCAAGTACATGTTACAAACCTTCCGTAGCAATTCCTTAGGCATTTCATCTATCTTTCAGCTTTCTTAGGGATATTGATCTTCCTTCTCATATTTTATAGGGAGTCATTTTCACTGAATGCACTTTGCCCTTAATTTAAAATCTAGACCATGGTTTATGAAAATTAAAGATGGTAACTTTCTGATAGGGAACATCCAAAAAAATGTTTTTATTAGGAACAAACTGATAACACAACATTGCAACAGCAGTCAGTGTGTGGAAGTGTTTTGGACTAATCTGTTTTGACTCTTTTGCTCATGTTCGCACCAGTTCACACATAATCACATACATAAAATGTTGCCAAGCATACAAATGGCTGTAAGAGGTTCTTTTTAAAAAGCTACACATGTTTTCTACCTGCAGCTTAGGATCAAGCCTGGATATTACAGGAGGATGGCTCGTTTACTATCCCTTTTGGTCACCAACATCAATCAATTCACAAACTTTGGTCGAACAGTTATTATGTGCCGACTGTTGGGTTCTGAGACCGATTTTGATGGGCTGTGTGATTTGTAAGCACTTTAGACTCAGTGTAGAGTTGCTAGAGAAATTACTGAGTTGGATGTTTTAAAGTGCTGTGTGACTATCAAGGAAATGCAAAATGAGTTAAAGAAGGTAAAGCATTCTACAAAGGCCTGGGTAAAATTCAATGTTCGCA
Source organism: Otolemur garnettii (assembly GCF_000181295.1). Lineage (NCBI taxonomy): Eukaryota > Metazoa > Chordata > Mammalia > Primates > Galagidae > Otolemur > Otolemur garnettii. Next base: position 10,726,554 of record NW_003852459.1, read on the forward strand.
CCACTCTTGAGGGATTCTCTAAAACAAAGCATAGACTGTAATTTGCAGTAGTAACTGTTCATCTCTCTGTGATGAGAATTTTAACTGGGAAATGATATATGACCTATAAATAAGCCTTAGGGAAGTCATGGGTTCCCTGAAATTCAGGTAAAAGGTATGGGAAAAAATGTTCATTGACAGACAATCTAGTTTTTCTTATCAGATTCTCAAATGAGCCTATAATTCCTTGATTCACAGAGTATTTGTCTTGGATCTAGGCCAACACCAACTACTAAAGTCAACAAAGAGCCAGGATTGCCTGCGTAGTGGCTCAATATAACCCTAGTACTCTGGGGGGCTGAGGAGGTGGATCATCGGGCGTGGTAGCTCACTCCTGTAACCCTGGCACTCTGGGAGGCCCAGGCAAGTGGATCGCCTGAGCTGAGGAATTTAAGAGCAACCCGAGCAAGAGCCAGACCCCACCTCTACTAAAATTAGAAAAACTAGCCTGCGTGCCTGTAGTCCTAGCTACTTGGGAGGCTGAGGCAAGGGGATCTCATGAACGTAGGAGTTTAAGGTTGCTGTGAGCTATGATGATGCCATGGCACCCAGGGCAATAGAGTAAGACTCTGTCTCAAAATAAATAAATAAAAGTAAAGAGCAAAGATAGCTATATTAAGATCATTTTTAAAATTTGACTCATGAATTTCTTCCAAAGTAAATATAGTTTTAAAATTATCATCTAAGGCAGGAGGGAGGGGAATTGGCGGGATCTCACTGCCCTGTGCACAATGTGAGGGTGTTCAGCATTCCACCCTGGGTGAAGGATTCAACTACAACTTGAACCGTATCTTAGAATTGAAAGCAATGTAACCTAAAAATTGGTACCCTCGTATTAATTTGAAATAAAAAATTATCATTTAAAACCTATTTTTCAATTAGAAAAAACATGAAAATATCTATCTAGTGATTTTTTCCCAATGGTTTTGAGAACTATAATCAATATTCTATTAAATACTTTTTTTATTAATGTACACAGCTATGATTTAATTAAAAAAGATACACACACGGTATGCAGTTAATTATGAATAATTTGGATGAACAATACATTTCTGCCTGTAATACTCAGATCAACGATATCTTTAAACTCTTTCCCCTGCCTGGTGGCAGTAAGTACTCTAAACTGTTTAGTTACTAAGTGATTGGAAAATGATTTAGAAAACATGGGATTTCAGTTCTTAAGCTTTGGTTTGTTAAATGGAAAGAAAGTTCCAAACAGCCAGTTGTTGTTATCATGTGGACAATGCTGAATCAGAAACTAATGATCACACATGTTGAAAACAACCCCAGGATGTTCAGCTGACCACGGCAGCTCTGCCTTTGTATTTCTGCATCAGATCGTAACTTTTCTTCAGAGCGACTTCGAGCTGAACTTCTGTTTTGAACAATCAATAGATATGCCAGTCCCCAAACTCTACTATTTGCTTCCTAATGCAAAGAAATAATTATTTGAGAGTTGCATCCTTTTATGATTTTTTGGGGTCAATCTTAATGGTAAGTTAAGGATAAAACTATTTCTTATCACTTAAATGCCACGTGTATTTAACAATTTTCTGAGTTGTTTTCCTCTGGCATTGTGAAATGAAATCCACGTTTTCTTTTTTTATGGAATTACATGCCAAAGTATTATAAAAAATCAGTGTTAGAAATCAATTCAAATGTTAAATACAAAGGACATTCTTGGCTTGTTAAGAAAAAAAACTCATTTAATGAGCAAGAAAGCACTGAAACACACTAAACCCTGACACAAAGTGAATTATTTAAGTGATAAATTATATTTTATGGGGCGTGTAAAAGTTAATAATACTCAGGGGCACGGTAATAAATGCAGAGGTGTAAGGAACTTCATCGACTGCTTTACTTACAAACATGCCATATGTACTTAGTTACTTGAGATGATCGTAAAAAGACAGAATGCACGCAAAGATTCATACAGCTGTAGTAGTGCAATTATTCTGCAATGCATTGTTCATATCATATTATTTTAAGAGATCTTCTTTGTTTTGTTTTGTTTTTTTCTTTCTTTTGCAACATTCTGCTCCCTTCATTTTTGTTTTCACTTTTGGTCAAGTTTTTTATTATTATTATTAAATCATAGCCGTGTACATTAATACTATCATGGGGTACAGTGTGTTGTTTCTACACACAGTTTGAAATACTTTCATCCAACTGGTTAACATAGCCTTCATGTCATTTCCTTAGTTATTGTGTTCAGACATTTATATTCTACATTTAGTATTCTATTAAATATTGATGGACACATTTTTCAAAGTGAAATGGACATCAAGTCCAAATTAGTAATTTTTCTCCTCAATGTGAGACGTGCAAGAATCCGAGACATCGTTCTAACATACTTGACAGCAGATGTCGGGGAACATGCTAGAGCCACGGGGGTGGAATCCCTTTACCTAAACCGACCCTTGGGCATCTTAGTAGGGAAGCCATCTTGAAAACAAGACGGGTTTGCAAAGACACTCACATCACTCTGGTTTTTGGCTGTCTTCAAGGAGTGCAGAATCTTGGGATCGTCCTCAACGCTGAGGGCCCCAATCATTTTCCCTTTGTTCTTTTCATAGTCTTTCTTGTACAGCACCTGCAAAGACACCACACATGCCAGATCCCACAAACCAGGAAGGTCCCTGAGGCCGTCCTGCCCAGCTGCTCAGGCCATACTCACATCACTGGCATTCCTGCTGTTGGCTTTGGCTGCCAGCAGGGGGATGGCGTCCACTTTGATGTCAAACTTCTTGGCTTTGCTCTTCTCCCAGTCATGCTTATAAACATTCTAGATAGGAAAAATTCAGCAGAGGAATTGTAAAAACAACATGAACACAAATTAATCCAGTACAAATAAACAAATCAAAATGTGTACATATGGACTTATTGTACCTATAAATACTGTATTTACCAAATGGTAGCACAACCATTGATTTATCTGTCATTCACTTTCTTTCTCCCTACCACTAAATAAGTATAATATACTCTTTTTTTTTTTTTCAAGACAGAGTCTCACTTTGTCACTCTGGGGAGAGTGCCAAGGCATCACAGCTCACAGCAACCTCAAACTCCTGGGCTCAAGCTATTCTCTTAACTCAGCCTCCCAAGTAGCTGGGATTACAGGTGCCCACCAAAACAAACACCTGGCTGTTTATTAGAGACGAGGTCTTAATCTTGTTCACGCTGGTCTCAAACTCCTGAGCTCAGGCAATCCACCGGCCTTGGCCTTTCAAAGTGCTAGGATTACAGGCGTGAGCCACCACGCCCAGCCAATATACTCTTTTTAATGTTCCGTAAGCATTCTATAGACTCTGCTATCCTTAAAATGACAACCGCTTGGCGAGGGCAAAATGTGACATTTACACAGGATCTTGTAAAGCTCTGGGGATTAGCAGAGGTAGTTGAGAGAATGCTTCTGACAATAAGGACTGTGGGAAATGAAATCTGCTCTAAGTAAGAGTCTGAAGAGCATTGGCCTTAAAAGCACAACATCTCCTCTGGTAACAACATCAGGAGTTGTTTATTTACATCAGTCCTCATCCTATCTTTTTAACGCCTGTAGTATTTTCTCTTCCCATGTACAGCAAACCCAGCCTCTGTGGCCCGGCACGCACATCACTCAGATTGTAGGCATTGACTCTGTGCTGGATAAACTCTGGAGCATCGGCTGGTACATGGCACTTGAACTTCTCGCCTTCGTGTTTTGCTTTGTAATTCAGCTGAAAAACAATAAATGACATCCACACGGTTTAGGGTTGGCAGGAAGTCTTAGTGTGTACGTGACAGACCCCTCATGAACAAGTAAGATGTTCCCACCAAAAATCAGTGAATTATTGGAGAAACAGTAGTCCCTTTTATTATCGTCCAACACTATTTTCCTCAGGCTACCATTCAACTTAGCGGCTTCCTTTGGATTTTTTTTAATGAGCTAATCTTTAAAAATGATATCACTGGGATGGCCGATAAGTCCATGAAGATTAAGCACGTAAATTGAGCAAAGCACTCTGGGTCACCCACACTTGCACTAACCCATACACTTACGTCACTAAGATGCTTTGTGTTGAGCTGGGCTTGCAACAGTACGGGAGTATCAGTGACTGCCGTGAATTTGGTCTTGTCTGGATGAACTTTGTAGGTATGCTAGAAAAGAAGATGCTCTTAGTGACATTTCATCAGGTATCTTTATATTCTTATTTATATACACACTAACATATAAAAAGTTTCCTGGCAAAGGTGCTTGGTTTTATCACTGAAAACTTGGTTGAACTATTCTCATTTCCTTTCTCTCTCTCTCTCTCTCTCCTTTCTTTCCTCCACCCCTTCTCCCTCTCTTCTGAAGTTGCCTTGGACGCCCTGCTGTAGCTCAGCAACCAGATTAATCTTCCCCTGCTGAAGGCTTCCCATGGCTGTCCACAGCCCAAAAGGTACCTTAGCTTGGGAGCCCTGCAGACTCCTTCCCTCCTTCCTCTCCTACCGTTTCATTCCATGCTAAGGCCACTTCCCAACACCTCCTCTTCACTGCAGAGCTTGTTCTCACCTGTCCCTCCTGCTGCTCTTCCTTTGATCCTGGCATGCCCGCTGGACATTCCTATCCTATCCTAGCCCTCCCTTGACCACCAAACTAACACGCCCATGCAGTCTCTCTCTCTGTGTGTCATCATCAGCATCATCCTATTTCCATTCTCTACATCCCCCTACATTAGCTTTTGCATCTTTGCCTGATATCCTTCTTGTTTGGGGGCTTGGTTTATTGTTTTCTACTCCACTGGAAGCTCTGCAAGGCAGCCCACTCATTCCCTATTTTTTCTTAGCACCAAGGACAGTGCCTGGCACACGCTAGCATCGCCTATAAAATTGTTGAAGGAAGAACACCTATCTCTCACAGACCTGCTCTCCCTGCTTTTACCCCAAATCTAAGTGTATACAAACTAGTGCAAATTAAGATTCATAACCCAGGAAATTATTTAACAACAAACACATCTCTTTCTAGGAATCCTTGTGTTCCTTAATTCCATGCTCCCTCCCCACCAAAAACAAATTTTTTTTAAATTGCATATCTCCTGCTAGCAACGAGATGTTAGCATTTATACTCCTGCTAAATTTACCACTAGATGTCACAAGAAACCCAGACCCAACTGCAGGAATCCAGGGCAGTTGACTCACATCTTTACACTGGTCTAGCTTCTTGATTGCTTCATATTCTTGCGTTATTGTCTGAGGGAAATAGCACTTGCCTTTATCTTCTTCATATTCTGCCTTGTAACCTTTCTACAATGAGAAAAACCAAAACCAGATCATCACTGTTAGTGCTCCCTACCAATGCCACTGCGAAGCGGGAAGGGCTGCCTTCAGACTTACATCACTGTTCTGAGCCGAAACCTTCATGCAGTGTGTGTAATGCGGATCCTCAAAACTGCCCACATAATGTCCCAAAATGTTCTTGACATATAAATCTTTATATTTAGCCTGAAAAAGAAAACACATGTCCGTGAAGTCAGACGGTAGGAAAGCCCTCCAGCCCCAGAGGTGCCCGGGCTGCTGCCAACCTCGCTGAAGTTCTTCAGCAAAGTATCGAGCTGGTATTTAGGAGTCTCGCAGTAATTCATGCTCTTTGCCTTTGTCTTCTCATAGTTCTCCTTGTACAGTCTCTGTCAAAGGGAAAAGAAAATGTAGCAAAGAAAATAAAAGAAAAATCAGCCCAGGGAATAACAGCCTATTATTAGCCTATTATGTCTTTGCTATTCTTTAACCAAAGAAGCAAAATTTGCATTTTCTCAGCATCGATTTTCCATAAAGCAGAAACCAAAACAGATGGGGTCGAGGCTCATGGCTTGAATTATCTCATCATCTAATATTTTTTTAGATTGACTAAATTAGAGCACACCAGTTCTCATCTATTTAAACAAGTTTTTGTCTTAAAATAATTCTTGGCATTTGAATGGTTGAAGAAAAATGAATTTTAAGCTCAAAGGTGGACCTTAAACACCTAAGCACAGTCCTGAAAAAGTATCCAGTTTAGTACTTGGTCAAAATACATTTTGTGGCACCTCTGGAAGTTGGCTTTTATCATCAAGACCTTCCTTTTTTTTTTTTTTTTTTTTTTGAGACAGGGGCTGGGTTTGAACCTGCCACCTCCAGCATATGG
>NW_003852459.1:10732754-10781121 GCF_000181295.1 Otolemur garnettii
AGTGTCTCACTTTGCTGCCCTTGGTAGAGTGCCACGGTGTCATAGTTCACAGCAACCTCAATCTCTTGGACTCAAAGGTATTTTCTTGCCTCAGCCTCCCAAGGAGCTGGGACTACAGGCATCCACCACAACACCTGGCTAATTTTTCTGTTTTTAATAGATATGGGGTCTCACTCTTGCTCAGGCTGGTTGTGAACTCCTGAGCTCAAGCAATCCACCTGCCTTGACCTCCCAGAGTGCTGGGAATACAGTCATGATTACATTTTTTAAATAGTAATAATATCATATGCTACATTGTAGATATCGTATATTTCTTCACTTTGTTTTAATTCTCTCATCTAGAAATGCAAAAATAAACTCAATAAAACAAGACTACTTGCAAATAATATGGAATGACAGGGAGTATCTTTTTTGCTAGAAATTAGAAAAGCAATTTCTGTAAACAAGTATTATTTTTTAATAAATATTTAACGTCTTTAAAATGAAATCAATATTTTACAAAATTCTTTTTTTAATTTATTTTGTTTTATTTATTTATTTATTATTTTTTCAAGACAGAGTCTCACCATGTCGCCCTCAGTAGAGTACATGGCATCACAGCTCACAGCAACCTCAAACTCTTGGGCTTAAGTGATTCTCTTGCCTCAGCCTCCTAATTAGCTGGGACTACAGGCGCCCACCACAACACCTGGCTATTTTGTTGTTGTTATTGTCATTGTTGTTTCAGCAGGCCTGGGCCAGGTTCAAACCTGCCAGCCCCAGTGTATGTGGCCGACTCCCTAACCATTGAACTACGGGTGTTGAGCCACAAAATTCTTAAAATAAAATACTTTGCCTTTGAGCTTCATTTATTTTTTCCTACTTTATTTGTTTTTTAACTTTTTACTTTCCTGAATATATTTTTGTAAGCTATGATACTTTAATCAGTTCAGGACATTAAATGAATACAAACATGTACATATACATATATTTATAGCAACTGACATATTGAGTTCATTTCTAGGAAAAATAATAAAGAAAATGATATTACTAGTACATTTTTTCTCCTAATAAAATAGGACATTAAAGAGGTTAGATGCACTTTTGCAATATTCACTGGCATCTCAAGGTACAGAGATATCAACAAAAATGAAGAAGTTCGCTTTCCTTGACCACTGGGATGAAGGTTTCACATTTGATTTGTCATGCTGCAGCTGAGGTTTCAGTTAGGCTAACCTCCCCTCCTATCCAAGGTTATAGCGAACAGCAAATGTGGCTACATCTGAAAACAAGACGGATTTACAAGGACACTCACATCACTCTGGTTTTTGGCTGTCTTCAAGGAGTGCAGAATCTTGGGATCGTCCTCAACGCTGAGGGCCCCAATCATTTTCCCTTTGTTCTTTTCATAGTCTTTCTTGTACAGCACCTGCAAAGACACCACACATGCCAGATCCCACACACCAGGAAGGTCCCTGAGGCCGCCCTGCCCAGCTACCCAGGCCATACTCACATCACTGGCATTCCTGCTGTTGGCTTTGGCTGCCAGCAGGGGGATGGCGTCCACTTTGATGTCAAACTTCTTGGCTTTGCTTTTCTCCCAGTCTTCCTTGTAAATATTCTGGACAGGGAAATTTTAGCAAAGGAATTGGCAAAAGTGAGAGGCATGTCATCATCTTTAAAGACTAAAAGGGTAAGTAAATACCCTGTCGTAATGTAAAACAAACAGATCCTTTCCAATGTCCAGGAAATCACGTGTATTTTAGGTAACTCTCTTCAAGCTGGACGTCTAATTCTCCAGGATCAGCTTTCTCTACTCTTTACCAGAATCTTTCATCAAATTAACTTAATTCTACTTATCATACTAATATTTGATGTCTAATATTGAATATTTTATGGAGTGGCACAAATACTTCATAGTTAATAGACTTTTATGACATAAAGGCATTACTTTCATTTGATCTCTAAGTTCCCTGCAAAGTTTACTTTGTGAGTCAGTGTAATGCTCACAGATGTTGGATAATCTTAGCATTCATTTACAGAATAGTGGAAGAAATTGAGATCCCTAAGGATAATTTGACTTTTTTATAAAATCAACTTTGAAAAATGAAAGATAGTAATAGATAGCTGGCCTTCTGCCCTTTAATACTCTATATCTTCATTAGAACAAGTTCTCTTACATAGCAAAATAAGTATCATTTGTATGAAATAAGGGACATTATATGCCTATGAAGTAAATGAAATAAAATTGTATCTTATAAAAATACAATTATAGGATAATGAACATATGACTAAAAGATCTAACATTCAGATCTGCAATTAAGCAATAATAAAAGCATTTTGAGGAATGGTTAAAATATATTATCTAACTGTATGAAGTTGTTTCCAAGATTGCTGCACACAGTTTATAAGGTGAATTCAAAGTGATATTGGCAGAGACATGGGAAGATGATAGAAATGTCAACAGTGCTTCCCATTTTAGCATTAAAATATTCCTTGAATAGCAATGAACCAGTTAAAAAATAAAGCACAGCTTGTCGGTGTATCACACGCTACAGGGCATAAGGAACTCACATCACTCAGGTTATAGGCGTTGACTTTGTGCTGGATAAAGGCAGGAGTATCCGGGGGTATATGGCACTTGAACTTTTCACTTTCATGTTTTGCTTTGTAATTTAGCTGACAAACAGAGAGAGGAAGAATTAGTTCAGAAGGAGAATTATTCTAAAATACAAAACCTCTTATGTGGTACATTTTGTAAAGTTGTTAAGATCAAAAGAGACATCCCAAGCTTGCATAGGCCACTCTGCATTGCTGAACCTTTGTGCTAGACACTTGACACCTGTCACTGTGGTAGGACCCTAATGGAATAAGGCAGCTCTTTCAGGCACCCTCCAGCATAGCACAGTGGGCCCTGTAGATTCTGAAAGAGACACAGCCCTGTCGTTCTGCTCATTGTCAGAGCTCACTGAGTGAAGAACCTTTCTTTTCTTTTCTTTTCTTTTCTTTTCTTTTCTTTCTTTCTTTCTTTCTTTTTTTTTTTTTTTTTTTGAGACAGAGTCTTATTATGGCACCCTCAGTAGAGTGCTGTGGCATCACAGCTCACCACAACCTCCAACTCTTGGTCTTAAGCGATTCTCTTGCCTCAGCTTCCCAAGTAGCTGGGACTACAGGGGCCCGCCACAATGCCTGGCTATTTTTTGTTGCAGTTGTCATTGTTGTTTAGCAGGTCAGGGCCAGGTTCAAACCCGCCAGCCTGGGTGCACGTGGCTGGTGCTGTAACCACTGTGCTAGGGGCACCGAGCCTGGAAAACCTTTCTTAACAAATCTGGTGCGTGTCCCCTCACATACATCATGGCTGTCAATACTCCAACTGAAGCCTCCATTTCTAGCCATTAATCTACTGAGGTTACTTTGACTTTTATTCTTTTGGTTCGACATAAACTTGGAGATTCATACTTAAAGCTTATAGGATAAAACTTGTCTCAAAGACTCCATTTTCCAGGAATGTATTTGGGAGAGGAAACCCATGTACTGAATATCTGCTCTGGCCCAGGCCATGTGCTATGCAATGTCTCCCTTCACCTCACCTTCAGAACAGTGACAAATTAGGAAAGAGAAATATAAGGCAGAGAGAGGCTAAATAATTTGGCCACCCAGACCATACAGGACACAGCTGGGATTTGAACGCAGTTTTGTCTGACTTTAGAATTCACATTCTTTCCAAAGCTTTAAGCTACCTTTGTTTCCTTCACAGAATCATTTTCCTGTAAGCGATATCTGCCTAAGACAAAGGCAACTAAATAGAAAAATATTTTAGGTGATTATAAACATATGCAAGTGAAACTTGCTGAAACTTAGCCTTTTAAAAAATAACCATGATACATCCTTGGACTTTGTGTATAGAGTTACAAAATGTTATCCCTTGTAATTGGATTTCCTGGCTATGGAGAGGAACTTACATCGCTCAGTTGTTTGGAATTGACTTGGGCTTGCAGCAGAACAGGAGAGTCGGTCACTTGAGTGAATTTTGTCTTATCTGGATGGACTTTGTAGGTATGCTGTGGGAAGGCAAGGAATTGCTTTAGAAATATCATCTGTCAAATCCAAGTGGGCCTACTGGTTGAGCAAGCAGAACCTCATCCCTGCCCCCAAAGAAAAGAAACTTATAATGAATAACAAGCATTTTTTTTTTTTTTTGGAACTAGACTGCAGTTCCTTTTAGAGGTGATTTTGCAGCTGCATCAATATAATCCTGTAGCTTCAGATTCCTGATAATTCTTCTTTAGAAAAATGAGCTAGAATTAATTGCTGAAATGTAGGGATGCCAACAGGAGAAAACAGTACAAAATAGGGTTGGTTTCTTACAATTCCCGTGCTTACACTTGTGCTTACACATTTGTAAAAGTGTCAGAATTTTAAACATATCTTGACCACAGGATGCTGTGGAGGCAAAGTCCAGACAACAGACTCACGTCTTTGCACTGGTCCAGTTTCTTGATTGCTTCATATTCTTGAGTTATGGTCTGGGGGAAGAAGCCTTTGCCTCTGTCTTCTTCATATTCTGCTTTGTAGTTTTTCTATGAAGAAAAGAAATCAGACATGAGGTTGTAACCACTGTATTTATGCCACTAAAATACATCTGGAAAATCAAACAGTTGTCTTAGAACTTACATCACTGTTTTGAGCTGAAACTTTCATGCAGTGCAACTGGTGTGGATCCTCAAAGCTGCCCACATAATGTCCCAAAATATTCTTTAGGTAGGAATCTTTGTATTTAGTCTGAAAGACAAAACAGATCTCGGTTAATAATTGGTGAAATTATGGGTGTTTTTTTGTAACACAAGAAGTGACGGTGAGATTGCTTACATCACTACTGAAGTTCTGTAGAACTGTATCAAGCTTGAATTTGGGGGTCTCACAGTAATTTATGCTCTTTGCCTTTGTCTTTTCATAGTTTTCCTTGTATAGTTTCTGCCAAAGGAAAAAAAATCAGTTAAAGTAGATTGTCACTCCCACGCTGATTATAACCGTTGTATTTTCTAATGCTAAACAAAAGAAGAAGAAAAGCTGTCAACTGTCAACTGTCTTGAAAACCGGCAGTCTAACATGAGTGTCATGAATCATATGACTTTTCTATCAGCAGTTGTTGTGAGGCCTAAGTTTTTATGCTCTCAAAACATTAAGAAGCCATCGTGCCACGTCTGACCCAGCCTTTGGTTGCAGAAATCCCGTGTGTTTCTGAATCGCTGCCTCCTCTGTCTCTTGACTCACATGCTCTTTCCTCACTGGTGGAGTCACAGAAAACAGGGAGGTTCAGAGCAATAGCAAATTATTTGTTTTTTTAAAAACAAAATGCCACGAAAATGTTAATATCAGCTGAAAAATATTCCTCTTTCTGCCAACAAAAATAATCTCTAGTTATATACAAGGAGCCTTAAAAATAAGGTGCAGACAAGAACTCAAACTACGAGTTACGATTAACTCTTCTTCTCTGCTGGATCTGCCTTTAGCTTGACTAGCAATAAGAAACAATTATCGGTTTTAAATATACAACGGATACAGCCAACCATTGTTACTTTTTCGTTTAGCGTTTTCACAATGTCAATGAAATTATTCCTCGTTAATATTTTTATATTCCTGTCTTTACCAACACAGTAGATTTGAACCGAACCTTTTACATGTTTGAAAAAGATGCTTTCATTTAGAAAGCAGAAGTGGTTGGCATTGATTTCCCAGAAGAGCTGTTCGCACAGATCCATTTACACTTTGTCACCTGGCACTTCACCCCTCCCAGTACCAGCACACATTTCCTGTGGTGCTGACTTAATTCAAGGGACAATGGAAAGATAACAAAAGCACACAGACAGCTCCATAAAGTCCTCAAATATTGGGAAAGCTTAGTACAAACCTAATCATAAGAGAAAAACTCAAACGATCACTCAGTCCGCCTCTCTCCGTCTATACACACACACACACAGAAATTGGTCCCAGGCAGACAGTGTTTTAATACCAGCCCCAGTCTCTTTTACGTAATTTATTTATTTATTTTTATTCTTGACATCTTTAATAAATTCTGCAATGCAGGATTATCAATCTTTTTTTTTTTATTATTGTTGAGGTATCACTGAGGATAGAATGAACCAGGTCATACTGTTTGCATTTGTTAAGTAAATAATTGTGTCCTGCCCCCAAGAGGTGTGTCGCTCACTGTGACCCCCTATGCTCCTCCCTATGTAATTTATTTTAAATCTGATAGCTTAGTTAAGATCTCAACAATTCCACAGTGGCAATTCCCGTGAAGACACAGGGAACCATCTTTTAAGTTCTATTGTCTGCAAATGATGGTTTCCCAGGACAAGATCTGTCTTTAAATATCTCCTCTCCCTCCGCCTCTGTCAAATACATCACAGCTACAGTGTGGTTTCTGCACATATGGAGGCCCAGGTACCTGGAGCTTATAAGCAAATGAGGAGCTCCCTGCCCACTGAACTGAATCTACAGGCTCACCCAAACCGAGGCACGTCGTACTCAGAGGCCCTCAGTGCCTTCCTGCGGTGAGACAGCACCAGTGAAACTGCCACGCCACGACTTGAAGGTATGTGCAAAGTTATACATCCATTTAGTAATTACAGAAGCAGAAAAATTTCACCACTCTGACAGCGAGGGTTTAAAAAACACTTTTGCCAAGAATAAACTTACATCACTGAGCGCGTTTCCTGCCGCCTTCAGCTGCTTGAGCAGTGGGTTCTCTGTAGCGGGAAGCACATTATAATCTGCCTTCCCCTTATTCTTTTCATAGTCGTCTTTGTATTTTACCTGTGGGAGTGAAATAAAGTGATGAAATAACTCTGCGGGTTATTTTTGCCCTTCTCTCTATTATGGATATTGTGACATAGTTCACAAATCAATTTTCTCTCTAGAAAAATGGCAGCTTGACATTTTACAAACAAAATACTCATAGTAATTCCTAACAGCAGTTGAGGAACTGCATAAATTGCCAGAATGCACTTCTCTTCCCATTCATTTCTTCATTCAAAGTTATCCACAGGGTGTCAATCCTGTGCCTAGCTCTGGGACTGGTACAAGAAAGAAGAACACGTGGTCCCTAATTCCCTGTGTAAACCATTTATTCAGGCCACAGAACCACAGAAGTTCAAGGAATCCTAGATAAATCCAACATGTAAGAACCTCAGCAACCAAAGCCAATCGGGGTGGTACCCAAGGACAGAAGATGCCCACAGCGGCACACAGACACACCAGCCCTGCAGCCCGCACAGAGGAGCACTGGGGTACTCCACAGGAACAGAAGGCTGACACAACCAACATTTCCACCTTGTAGAAATGTATATCGCCTTGAAAAATGAAAATGAAACCTGCTATCCCCCTCCCTGCACCTGGGATGCACAGCCTTTTCCTCTGTCACCTGGGTGAACTGTCAGGGTGTGTGGCAAAGCCACCCCCTCCTCTTAAGCATCACCTCTCTTCCCCTTTCACCTGCCCCACCACGACAGCCCAGCCATTCTTCCTTCTCCAACATCATCACATCTTCCCTCTTGGCAGGATGTATTCAGCACAGAAACATGGCATTTTTGTTGACCAACTTAAAAAATTCCTCTTACCCACTTTTCCATCAGCTACTACCCATTTTCTCCTTCTCCTACCAGGAAAATACTTTGAAAGAGTTGAATATACTTATATCTTCCATTTCTCTCTTCTCATTCCGATGAACCTTCTCCAAACAGACTCAACCAAGTTGCTCTTGTCAAGGTCACCAGAGGGCAGACATTGGTACATCCGTTTCAGAAATTTTGACACATGTGACTACGCTCACTCCCTTGATGCTCTCCAGTGCTGTGACATTAAATACTCGCTGTATGCTGATGACTCCCACATTTACAGAACCCTCACCTATGTTTCCCTTGAAATTTCAGACCTATACCATCAGGTGACCACTGACATTTCTACTTGGATGTCTGACAGTCATCTCAAATCTAACATGTCTGAAAATGAGCGTCTATTTCTCCTCCCAAAAAATGCTCCACATCTTCTACCACCTTACCTATCTCAATAAAGGGAAACCTCATTCATCTAGCTCCTTAGATAAAAACCTTTCCCTCATACGCCATATCCAATCCATCAGCAAATCAAGTCATCTCTGCTTTCAAAATATTTCTCATCACCTGTGCTGTTACCTTCCTGGTCCAAAACACCTCTATTTTGCACTGGGACCCTGTGCTAGCCTTCTAAGTGACACAATCTTGCTTTCTCTCCTCTAGCAGAGCCAAGGTCAAGATTGGAACCAAGTGTGACTGGCTTCAAAGTTTATGCTCTTTTTAGTGACCACCTACTTTAGGATCCTAAGGAGTCAAACTATTCCCCAGAGTCACTCTGTGGAACACATGAAGATGCCCACGGATTTATGAGCCTTGTCTGAGACTAGGTTTCTTCCTCAATCAGTGGGAAAATAAGAAAAGCAATGACAGTGAAAGCGTTGGGTGTGGACGTGTCTGTTTTTGTAAAAGGCTGCCAATTGTCTTTTCCGGGGGAAGAAGGCCTGCTAACTGCAATTACAGCCTTTCTCCTTCTGATAGCAAAAGGCCTTTTACTCTACGAAATATTAAGTTTGGTAATCAGGTACTGTTACTGCTCATACACTACAAAATAACAAGATTTGAGTAGCCCTGTTATAATTCCAAAGTACTTCTTTGGTTGTTCTCATTTTATTTCTACTCTTCTTCAAGGCCTGGGATACACTGGTCTCAGTCTTGATAGTTTCCCCCTAAACCATACCCCCTCCCCATATTCATGACATATAAGAGCCAGAGTTATAAGAAATTCACCCACACTCAAACCATCAAGATAAAGGCAAAAAATGTCCTCGTACCTTGCTGGCTGCCACCCCAGCCTGTTTATTTGCTTTGTACTCTGGGGTTTCAGTCTGCATGAAGTAAATCTGGTCTTTCATGCTCTCGAAGTCTTCCTGGTATTTCCTCTGCAAGACATTAAACGCGCTGGAGGACTGATGGAAACACACTGTGCGGGGCTGATGTGGGAGACTCAGGGATTCAGAGAAGCCACCCTCCCTGGGTAGCCAGGTCAGATTTCAAGTAGAGAACGTGGTACCACTGCAAAATGCGGAGCAATTTAACAGAGATTTGGAACAATTAGAACAGGCTGAAGCATAATTAGAAGGTTTTTCTTGGCCACCAAGAAAGAGCTCCTGAAGGCTAGGAGCAGAGAATTTAAGAAAAAAGAACAACAATTGCACTTGTGTTTTCCAGTAAGAAGAAACAGTACAGTTTGGTTCTCCAGGAAAAGAATAGATTTAAAAGAGCCTCTTTAATTTGTACTAATTACACTTTGCACTTTCCCTATTGCTCCAGTGAAAGTTGAGATAGAAATAATTAGGATCGGCCAAAATAATAGTTCTCAAAGGGAAAGAGAACGTGGGAAATTTCTTTCTTAAGGGGATCTCTACACCAGCTATTGACCCTAGGAAGAGGGGTCTCAAGGGTTCTGTGGCACAGCAGGTAGTATCTCCCCCACCCCCAGGGTATCAGGAATCCCTGTCCTACTCACTGCACTTAAGTTATCCGCATTCATTCTGGCGTTTGCAACTTCAAAGCAAGGCGTCTCACTCCACTTGCCTTTGATTTTATTGTCATAATCTTCTTTGTATTTTTGCTAGGAAAAGAGAATAAGACAAGTCCAACCCAAAGTCAATAAATAAGACAACAAATTAAGTAATAATGATTAACCGTTAAAAAATATCTTGAGCTGGCCATTCTTAGGTCCTAAATCCAGATCTTCAAAAACTCTTCGAGTGTAGGCTCAGTGCCTGTAGCACAGTGGTTATGGTACCAGCCACATGTACTGAGGCCAGTGGGTTAGAGCCTGGCCTGGGTCAGCTAACAATAATGACAACTGCAACAGGAAAATGGCTGGGTGTTGTGGCAGGTGCCTATAGTCTCAGCTGCTTGAGGCTGAGGCAAGAGAGTCGCTTGGGCCCAGGAGTTTGATGTTGCTGTGAGCTATAATGCCACAGCACTCTACCAAGGGCAACAAAATGAGACTCTGTCTCCAAGAAAAAAAAACAAAACTCTTCCAGTGTAGTGTCAATTCACCCAATAAGAAAGTTAGGTGAGAGGGGACAGAGAGAGTTTTCCATGCCAAATAAACTTAGCCATTAATTTCTAAGCTTTACCCAAACCCCTAATTATCCAGAAAGCAAAAATCACAATAAAATTTGACTTGCACGATAATAAATAAGACCTTCTAGTGTAGACTTAAAGACGTTTTATAGGAACTAGAAAACAATTCAGAAATTAAACTACTGGTCCATTTACTCTCAAATACTACCCACCCGAACTCTAGGACGTAAGCTCCTTGAAGAGAGGTGTTATATCTTCCTAATTTATATGTCTTCAGAATCTAACACAAAATGCAGCAGATGTTGCATCATAAATGTTTGTTTAAATAAATACACTACACTGAACTTAGACCCTGATAGATGGTATTGAACTACCTTGGTCTAGGTGTTCTTGGAACAGAATTCATCTAGTCAACCCCAAACATGAGCCCCTGGGCCAAAACCTGAGCTGAGTTAGAGCAATTTTCCCTCCATGATTCACAGAAATGTGCTAACAGACATGACAATGGGTCTCAAGATGTTTGTATGTAACACTCCAACACATCCTTCAAGGAGAAAGAAAGGTTTCCTAGTGTGCTTTTAGCAGAACAAGCACTAAGGGTAAGTGTAATGCGCAGCCCATGAGCTAGAGTTCAAGGAAGCCCAGCCATCTATGAAATGCTCCATTTGCTTTTTCTCAAAAAGTTAATATGCAGGCCAGATGTGGTGGCTCACACCCATAATCCTAGCACACTGGGGTGGCCCAGTTGGGTAGATGGCCTGAGCTCAAGAGTTCAAGACCAGCCTGAACAAGAGCAAGACCTTGGCTCTACTAAAAGTAGAAAAACTAGCCAGGCATTGTAGTTCCAGCTACTGGGGAGGTTGAGGCAGGTGGATCACTTGAGCCCAGGAGTCTGAGGTTGCTGTGAGCTATGACGTCACAGTACTCCAGCTCCAAAACAACACAGATGCTGTCTCAAAAAAAAAAAAAAAATTAACATGCAAATGAATGGTCAAGCGGGTTTTATAGCTATGCATTTTAAAGCCCCAAGCCCCCAAGCCTGGGTTAAGAAACTCTGGGCCCAAGACTTAATCCCATCATTGCAAAGGTTTGGTAGACTCCTCAAGCTTCAGTGTTGTCAGCCACAAGTGCAGGCAACGATACAGAGGACTGGGGGGCGGGGGGGGGGTGATAAGATTCCACACCAAAGGCTGACTTGCCCATGTCACCAGTGCTAAGCAAATCTGGGGTTTAATAATCGTAAAAGTAATTATCCTTATTATCATCAGCATAACAGACAGCTAGAAGCTCTGCAAAAAAAGTCAATCGTACACGTTTGGGGAGGACAATTCTTCGATGGAAATCTTTGCTGAGATAAGATTTGCATTATACTGCCAATTAATTTATCTTCTTGTCTTTGGAAGCTTTAAAGAATGGAAGTCAGTAATACTGATCTTTAGATTTTCTAAGACTGTCTGTGGAAATGTGTCTAATTTGTTGTGGAACCTCTTCAAGATTCCAAGAAGATACTTCACAAATGCAACTTCAGAGGTTCCTGATGTACAGGCACCTCCAGTTAAGATCTCCTGATCTACAATTTTTAAAGGGATAGTGCCCTTCCTCCTGCTTGCTGACAAAGAAGAAAAGCTCTAGGATGGGCAAGGAGCAACTGGTCCTGCTGCATACAAAAGTGGGAAACAGAGACTTCGGTAATAGAATAATTCAAAGCTGAGGAGGGTTAAATTCTTAAGGAGGTCTAAACACTGGGCTATTACAGAAAATGTATCACACATGTAGATTTGCTGAGGAAAATAAGGTAGGAAATTAGTTCCTACAGTGAGAGACAGATGTCTGATTTTTAAAAGATATTAAAATAAGATCAAAACAAGAGTGTAAGACCACTCAGTCCCCACATCCAAAGTGCTGCCTTCCTTTTTTTGTTTTGTTTGTTTTTTTGAGACAGAGTCTCACTATGTCACCCTGGGTAGAGTGCCATGGTGTCACAGCTCACAGCAACCTCAAACTCTTGGGCTTAAGCGATTCTCTTACCTCAGCCTCCCAAGTAGCTGGGACTACAGGCGACGACCACAACACCTGGCTATTTTTTTGCTGTAGTTGTCATTGTTGTTTTAGCTGGCCCAGGCTGGGTTCAAACCCATCAGCCTCAGTGTATGTGGCCGGCACCCTTGAGCTACAGGCACCACCCAAAGTGCTTCTTTCTTAACCCTCATGAACCACAGCTTGGTATTTCCCCCTGCCCAGCAGCTGACACGGGTCAGAGTGGAGACGCATCTCTCACACGCCACTCCCAAGTACTACCGAGTCTGGGAAGTTTTCACTACACAGGAGGCTGGAGGTTATTAGCCACTGGGGAAGTTATGGGCTTCCCTCTCACTTGTGGGTAGGAGAGAAGCTGAAAGAAAAGAAGGTGTATATCTGAGTGGGACCCTCTCTGCCATTCAGGGGAGTCTCCCTCTGTGTGTCTGGGAGCACAGCCTGAGTTTCTGTAAAGTACAAGATGATGGGTCACGCATATCAGGGGTCCAACCGCCATCTGTCCCCGACCCCAACCCCAAGAATGTCCCCCAACACTTCTCTCCAACTCTGTTGTGTTTGGAGTTGACCAATGGAAATCTGGAGGAAAGAATCAAGCTAACTTCTAGAAATTGTTGGTTTGTTTAACAGAAAAAAAGTATATTGAGTCAATTACAAGCTTTGGGACACCTTCTGTGGGCAGTTATAGTAAGATGACTTCCCTGAACCATGGTCCCTTGTCCTCCGCAGAGGTCAGATGAGAGGGCTTCCGCTGGGGCACAAATCAGGCACCCCAATGTGTGACATAAACACATGGCTTCATTTTCTGCTCTCCACTGCTGCATCTGTAGTTTTTACATGGTTATTGAATAAAAAGAATATGAAGCCAATTAATGGCCCTTCTCTTTTCCTATGGGTAGCTAAACACTGAGACTGTTGATGCTCCTTTCATAGAAAAGTTATCCTTCCAGAATGGGTGTAAAGGATCCCAGTTGGTATTGCCTACAGTGGGCCCAGGACCACCTTCCTGTCTCAACTGAATTTCTTCTGGTGAAAATCAATGGCGTCTCCCTAATCCTCTGTGATAGGAGAGTTTCCATGGTTTCTGAGAGCCGATCCTGGCATTTTCATGCTGTGTAACAATATGTCACTACAAGAGTTTTTTGTTTTTTTTTTTTACTTTTAAATTCCAGCTAAGCATCCACTAGAGATTCCAACCTGAAATCCTCTATTTTTCCTACTGTGAATCTGGAAGGGAGCAGAGAGGAAGCACAGAGGGAACTGGTGGGACTTCCCAGCGTTGCAGGTCAGGCTGTGCTGTTTCCTCACCTGTAACACCTGCACATGTGAACAACTCTGCCTGTCCATTTATGTTAGAGCCACAAAAGGCAGCCGAGCCAGGAGGAGGTGCTGCCATATAGACAATGGCTTTGGCCAAAGACCAAGGTGACAAAATTGACTGTGATGGGTAGATAGCAAGGAAGGCCGATAAACAGAGGGTAACATTAACACAATCATTGCAGATAGGTGACCGTTACTATCTGAACTAGGAGCTGTAAGGCAGAGGATGGATCTGGGAGGCACGGTTTCAATGCATGTGAGTGAGAAGATAAAAGAGGATATGGTGCTGCTGAAACAGGAGTCATATATGCTTGAAAACGGGAAGACTTTACAGCAGCAAACCAATGGGGGGAGTCAGGGACGTGTGAAAACAAATGGTCCCTGACTGCCCTCATTGGTAGGTGACTGTTAAGAGAAGGGAAGACAGTCCACAGGTAAGTCACTCTCAGATGGTTTTTCGGATGGGCTTCTACCAATCATGAGCATTTCTTCCCAACATGACTATTATTTTGGATGCATACTAGTCATAAGGAACTTTGAAATTAGGTAAGACAGAAATGAATATCACCATGGGCTCAGCACCCACAGCACAGTGTGGTGCTGGCCACGTGCACCCAAGGTGGTGGGTTAGAACCCAGTCCAGGCCAGCTAAACAACAACAAAAAATTAGCCAGGCATTGTGGCAGGTGCCTATAGTCCCAGCTAGTTGGGAGGCTGAGGCAAGAGAATTGCTTAAGCCCGGGAGCTTGAGGTTCCTGTGAGCTGTGACACCACAGCACTCTACAAAGGGCAACATAGTGAGACTCTGTCTCAAAGAAAAAATTAATAATAATGTCACCATGGTCAAATCTGTTAACCTTCATCCACAGCCACCCTTCCCTTAGCTCATTATTATTCCACAAGGGCAAAGCCAGGTCTGGCAACACACCCAATGCTGTCACCCTACCTAACAAGAGTGGTACAGTATGAGGAACGTATAATGCAAGCTCTCTTATAGCTTCCATGTAAAATGAAACAGGTGAGAAATGAACATTAATAAGACATTATTATATATGTAAAAATACTTAGTACATCTAAGAGTAGAATGTGAAAGTTTTAAAATAATAACTAAGAAAATGACACGAAGGTTATGTTAACCAGTTTGATGGAAGTGTTTCGGATTGTGTGTGAAAACCCCACACAGTACCCCAGAAGTGCATTAATGTACTAGTTACCATTCAATACAAAAAAAAATACTTAGTACAAAATATATTTCACTTAACTCAGTAGATACAAAATATTAACATGTAATCAATATACAAATAACCAACTATTTCACATTCTTTTTTTTATAGTAAGCATTCCAAATCCAGAGTATATTTCTTATATACATATGTCTCTGAGTGTTATGAGGTGAACTTCGTGTCACCGTCAAATTCATATGCTGAAGCCCTAACCCTCAGTGATATGCTATTTAGAGGTGGTGCCTTTGGGTTTAGATGAAGTTTTAAAGGTGGGGGTTTCCCTGACAGGATGAGTGTCCTTATAAGGAGAGGAAGAGACCAGAGCTCCCTCTCTGTCTCCATTTGTGAGGACACAAGGAGAAGTCCCCAACAGAAAGGGAATCTTTGATCCTGGACTTCCAGCCTGCAGAACTGGGAGAGATCAAAGTGTGTTGTTGGAGCCACGCAGTCTGTGGGGTTGGTTTAGAGAAGCCCAGGCTGATTGACATACTCAGGTTGTGTTCATCAGATTTCCAGTGCTCACCAGTCACCTGTGGCTGCCGGCTACTATGCTTCAGCCATTCTAAACTAACTGGCCAGTCTAAACTGGGGCAGAGAACAATTACAGAAGAGGATGGAAGCAATTTTTAAAAAATCACCTTTCAGGACCTACACTGCACACTCCAATAAGGGAAAATGTATCTTTTACAACAGGGTTTAAATAAAAATTTAAACATAGATTATTTTTTATTTCTAAATAATCACTTGGAAACAACACCTTTTTATTTTTCTTCCAAAAAGACTGTCTTTCTCCCCAATCTTACTTACAACATCCACACTTCCAATAGACTGTCTCTTTATACACAGTTCTAAAATTGGCATCTGCTTAGCCCTGAGCAATATTTCAGGTTGGCGCATTTCTATTAGTGAAATGTTATTGTACTTCCTAGATCTTCTGGCCACTCAGCCCCTGGTTACGCAGTTAGGTAATCTGCAATATCAGACACTAAAAAATGTCTGTATCTTTTCCTCTACTAGACAAATACTTTCCCCAAAAAATACTTAAGCAAGATGAAAATCTTGAAGTCACATCAAAATTCAAGCAGGCAACCAAACTGAGACTCAACTCCACGGGCAGCAAAGAAAGGTATTTCAAAGCAGCTGTATCCCAGGAGAAAGAGGCCTGATTTGGACCAATTCAAAATAGGAACTTAGCATGGGCATTTTCATCAGTTGAACATCTGTTTCTCTGCTTTCCTTGACAGGGCTGCATTCCTCAGAGCTAGTTTACCAGCCTAAATATAGCCAGACGAAGCTGTTTGTTAGGGCCTTAAAAGTTAGGCGGTGCCCTGCCCACTGCCATCCACCAAGCTCTGTATGGGAGCCCACTTGGGCTTTCCAACCTTCCTAAGTCAGACGGACAGCGTCGAACTGTATGAATTCTCCACACTGAATTAAACCAGATCCTTGGGTAGGCGTGGTGGCTCACATCTATAATCCCAGCACTCTGGAAAGCCAACGGGGGTGGATTGCCTGAGCTCACAGGTTCAAGACCAGCCTGAGCCAGAGTGAGACCCCCACCTCCAAAAATAGCTGGGCGTTGTGGTGGGCACCTGTAGTCCCAGCTACTCAGGAGGCTGAGGCAAGAGAATCGCTTGAGCCCAAGAGTTTGAGGTTGCTGTGAGCTATGATGCCACAGCACTCTACCAAGGGCGACAAAGTACGAAGGATGTGGTTAACTTGCTTACTCTGTTAGCAGCACACTCTGAAGTGAAAATGTCAAGTGACATTAGGACCTGGGCTCTGTTTTCAGAAGGTAACTTTCACATTTTTCAATTACTAAGCCCTCAAGCTGGGTACACATTCATTAACATAATGACCTTCCTTGGCATATTGCTTTTGTGTGGAGTTTTTTGGGGTCAGATGTGAAAATACTCTGTGTTTGTGTTTTGTCTTTAGGTTTGCCTTTAGTTACTTTTTCTGATGGTTGAAATGATTAAGCCGAGTTTTCCAGGGAGACAGTGTCCCAGCCCTATTTACTTACCTTGCTCACTTGTCTGGTTACTTTTTTTGCAAATTCTATATCAGGAGGATCGGCCAGAGGTGTGAACTGAGCCTGCTGTTCAGCCAGACCCTTTTTGTAGGCAACCTGATAAAAAAAGGCAGGGATGCTTATGAGCCACTGAATATTATTTATGTCCCATGTCCCACACGTAGGCTTTTTTTTAAAAGACTCTATTTTCATCTCTATTTGAAGTCTGAAATTTTACTACACCATTTTGCCTCACCTTATCCTCCTAGATGTGACACTACTTGCTGTCAATACTACTAGTGATTTCTGTTTCTTTGAGTTTTTCCTCCTCTCCTGGGCTCCTGGCCCTAGATCTGTTTCCATCTGTTTCCATTTGTTGCTGTGAATTCCAATTGCAATTATTTTCTTATTCGGCATCTTCGACTCCCACTCGTCTTTTTATCACACCCACTTCACAAACCCCCAGCTTTAGATCAGCTCAGCTCAACCAAGTACTTCTGTTTCTTATATCTGAAATGCCACCGAAGAAAATCACACACGCTATGGATTGGGCGGTGGTAAGTATGGCTAAGAGGGAGGCAGAAAGAAGCCCAGAGCAGGGAGCTGCTGAACTCAGACACTTAGCCTGCAATCTATGCGCCTACCCACTGGTATGTTGTAGGAACTACAGCCTGTTGGGGCTCTGGGCCTGATACTCCCTGACTTCAGTTGTCACTTTGCCTTCATCGAAGTTTGAACATCCCGTGATGAGTTTCTGGTCAGCTCCTACCCACAGGGGCTAACAGAAAGCCCATCACTGCCCATGAGTCCCCAGTTAACACCATCGTACTCTCAGCTTCCTCTTCTATACAATAAAGAAGGCTGTGCACCTGTCCCCTCCGTGCACCTGTCCCCTCCGTGCTCCCCTCTGCCTGTCCCACCCCTCACAGAGCACGGCTTGCACACCAGGGTGCCATCCCCTCTGGTACCTCCTTTTGTACCCAGCTCAATCAGTCATTCCTTCTCTTCTCAGAGCTTCAACCTCCCCTCTTCTTTAGCCCCTTCCCGGCCTCCTACGAGAGGCCTCTACCTTTCACCTTCCCTAAGTCTGCTGTCCCTAAATCACGCATCCCCTTCACTCCCGCTCTCATTTCTTTCTTCATTACGACTCCTTTGGCTTTTTCTTCCATCAGACATGACCCCTGCCTCCCGCAGGCACAGGAAGCCCTAAAATGCCTCAGGATCTCAGACATGCTATACTTTACGTCCTCTCCTCATCTGCCCGTGAGCTTTGCTCCCTCTCCACGGCTCAGAACAGGCAGGATTTCCCCTCAGAGCCCTCCCTGAGTCCTGCGGCAGATGGGATGGCCTTCCCCTGGGATCTCACTCAGCTGGCTCCAATCTTTCTAAAACGAGTTTTGAGATGACACTGTAGCTGGCTGCTTACCTGCCTGCCCCTCCTTAGACTGTGAACTCTGGGATGGCAGAAGGCAGGTCTTCTCCTTGGGAGCCCCATGGCCCCCATAATACCAGACTACGTACGACGGGGATCACTGAGTGATTGCTAACATGTGCCCTACGCACTGTGCCACAGGGGTAGTCTGCAGAGAAGAATTATCCTCCCATCTCTTCTACTACACAAATTCTACAGATTATTTTTCCTTCCACATGGCACTAATCTTATTTATAAAGTAAAAGAGTTGGATAATTTCAGGGTCCCAAGCATCTTCATGTTCTGACCAAGTCTGACTGAAGCTTATCCTAATACTATTTACCTAGTGCCTAGGACAAAAGCTTTCATGAACATTAAATCAGTTGAAATACAAAACATAGATTGTAAAATGTGTTTATATAAATTCAATTGCTTAACTTCTTATATGTAAGTAAAGACTTTATTTTAAGCATAGGACAACTTGATTTTCCATGGCTGGCTAAGTCCTTAGGGACAAAGCCACATTTGAACAAGAGAAATGCTTATGAAGTATGACATTCTGTCAAGAAGTTTCAGAGAAATCAGATCCAGAAGTCCTAATTTCTCAGGAACCTTGTTCAGAATTCCATCTAGTTAGAATTCTGTCCTCTGGATCAGCCTAAAGATTCTCTTAGTGTGTGCAAAGTAGTTAGTCTCTACTTGGACAATAAGGAAAACCTGATAAGTAAGGTTAGGGGGACACAGGAAGAAGGAGCAGGAGAGGGAGAAGGAACCTCTAAACTCAAGTCCACAGCCTGACATCCACGTCTACCCAGTGGCATGCTCTGTGAAGGACGGCTCGCTTAGGAGTCTATGCCCAGGAAGTGGGGAAGCTCATGGTGCTGACAACAGTATTAATAGGCGCGTCAGTAATCGGAGCCTGAGCACATACCTGGTCTGCAATAAAAATAAAAGCCCTGCCTTTACTGCCAAGTCTCTCTGAGGAACGGTGGGGAAGGTTTCACTTCATTATTGTATACTCCCCTTGATTATGTCTTCTACTGTAATAGATCAAAAATCAGGGCCAACCTTTCCAAGTCCACAGTGCTGGAATGGCATGGGGGGAACCCTTTGTCCCTCCTTTTGTGGATAAAGGGAAACCGTGGGAGATTAAGTGTCTTCTTGGAAACCTCTCCCTCGGCTCACATGACATGGCCTTTTCTGGTTCCCCTTCAGCTTCTCTGTTTGTTCTCTCATCCTTTTGCTGGCCTCTTCCCAGATGGCCTAAGGATGGATGTCCTCCAAAACTCTGCCCTTGGCTGTGCACTCTTCTGCCTCCCTCATACATTTTCATGTCTTTCGCTATCACATTCGTTCTGATGACTCTCTGATATTAATTTTTGTCCTGATCTCACATTTATACGATGCTACTAAATTTCTAATTTGTCCATTGCATGCCTTAATCTGAAAATCCCTTCCTTTTTCTCAACTCTGTTTCTCTCACCATTGATCCATCTTCACCAGCTGAACCACTGTTTGCCTAGACTACCAGTCTGTGGTCACAAACAAGCTCCTTTGGGGCTTCTTTCTCTCCTTCATATCCAATGTGCAATGTCATTAACACGTGTTAATACTTACTACCTTCAGATTCCTTTCTTCCTCTCCTTTGCCCCCATCGCCTCTCTCATACATCTATATTACTAAAATAGACTACTACAGATTATGTTTTCTTCCAGTTTTTCCTAGTCCCAAACCACCATGCTCCCCATTAAAATTCCTCCAGATTCCTCTGTCATCACACTGTTTTCTTCTCCAGAATCTTCTGCTGCCTTTTATTGTCCACTACACTAATGTCAGAGCTATTTGTCTCATTTTCAAGGTCCAGCTGCTGCACGCTCAGAAATGCCCTCCAAACGAGGCACATACATCATCACTTACTTTGTCCCCTAAACCTCCAGACTCACGTCACCTCTGTCCCCTTTCCGAGGACTCCCTCAACTGGAAATGCCTGCCTTCCTCATCACCACCCTCCCCTAGGGATCACCACCTCCACACGGCCCTCTCTGGTGACTCACATGTGTCCTGTCTTTCTCAGAGCAAGAATTAGACTGTTGAGCTTTGTCTGGGTCTTAACTTGTTTACTATACAATGTTTTTATTTTGCCATCCTGATTATAAGTTCTCCTAGGAAAGAATGAAAACTTCTTGTAGTACTTTTCTAACTTGCCAGATATGCATTCATAATAGAGTTTCAATAACTACTGATCATTTGATAAAGGCCACCCAGCAATATTATGAATCCATGAGATACAGAACCCAAAAGCTAATCTTAAAAGAGAAATAAGAGGTACCCACACCCAAAAACTAACCATGACTACCTGACTTCAATTTTTCTTTATGCTTTCTCTATTTCCTAACCTACTTATGGAAGAATAGGAGTGTATCTGTGCCATACATTAACCCATTACATGGAAAATGGGTTAAAAAATATATATTTTAATACGTATTTGATAACTCTAAAATACCCTCTATGTACACTGATAGCAAGAGCTCTTTGTGGGAGAACTACTAAAACACATTTTGACAAGTACATCAGTCAGGTCCCCTAAGTAGGCAAAGGGATGTACGCACAATTCAGCCTTGGCAATTAGGATGGCAAGGCAAAAACATTGTTTGATAACAGTGTTTAGTTAAGAGATTTGGGAAGGTGTCCATGATGCTAATGGTTTTTTTTTTAATGCCATTCCATTGTCACAGAACCACTTCAACCAGAGCAAAGAAGGACACACATTCTAGTGGGAAGAGTATTGGTATCACAGATCTGACTATGTGACCTTAGACTCAGGTTCATCACCTATAAGAAGAGAGAGTTAGACTAGATTATATTTAACATAAAATGTAAATTAGATATCATAAATCACATTGATTTTAGATGTACTCTTACACAACACGGCATGTAGTCTTTTCTAAAAAGGAGCTGCAGTGAACACCTGGCCAGAAGTTGTAATTCAAGTTTTCCCAACTCTGTACACCTAAGTGGCGCCTATCATATGTCACTTACATCACTGAGAGCTTTCTGGGCTTGGGCAACCCTCCTCAGTTCCGGGCTATCATTGTAGGGGTAAAACAAACTTTTGTCTGCTTCCCAGTCTTCAGTGTACAGTTTCTAATCAGAATAGAGTGGAAAGTTATAAGAAAGTGTGATCGTGCTTTCACAAAATACATACATACTTTAGAATACATCCACCAATGACATAAAGAACCAAGGGCAAGGTGAGAGCCTTGGTAAGTGAAATCCACAGATAACCTCCCACTTTCCATCCGATCCAAGTCATTTTTATTAATAGCATGTCCTGCTTCTCCTGACAAATCTTATTTTCAGAGGGGCAGAGTGTCTGATTTTGTTTCATTTCTTCTCTTCAACTTCACCTGCCTCCTGCAACAAGTGCTAGTTCAAGTGTAAGGAACCAGGAAGCATTTAACATAGTTTCTATCACAAGATAAACCTCTAATGAGAGTAAGAGCCAGGGAAGTCCAAAGTACAACACGGGTCTACAGAAAAATTTAAAATATCACTTTGTAGATTTCTCAGCAGGTTCTCAGATACACAATTCTCCCCACGCTCCACCCTTATCTTGCTCAGAAGTACCCTCTCCACCACTCTGCCCAGATTTCCTTCCCCTCCCAGCCCGCAGCCCGCAGTCATGTGGGGAACTACATTCCAGATTATCAAGAGTTTCCCAAGAATCACTGTAAACTATATAGTGGGATCACAGAGGAAGCAGACATGCGATGAAGCAGAGGCTCTTACCTTACTGAACATGGCTGTGTTCTTAACAGCCTGGACAAGTTCAGGGGCATCAGGGGGAAGCAGGTACTTATCCTTGGTGTCTTCCCAGTTTTGCTTGTATAAAACCTAGACAGAAAGAGCAGAGATCTGTGGCTTGATGTCCCATCCAAGAGCATGAGGATTTAAAGAACACGCGAGGGGGAACTTACACAATGGCTGCCGGTGTGTTACTAGGAAAACATTAATCATGTCAATGTCCTATACTACTTCCCCTGCAACAGTAACCTTTGGTTGGGAAATTCTAATTTTTTGAAAGAAAGTCACGATTCCCTATAGATTCCTTTCAAATGATGCAACTGATCAGTCATTGACTGGATTTGGCAGGAAGACATGTTTCTTTTGCTTTGCATGGTATTTAAGAATGTTTTAAATTAGTCGCCTACATTTGAAATATGGAAATTTTTTATTAAAAAAAACTTAGCTCCTTGACATCTTTGAAAAATAAATAAGAGACTCTGGTGATACTGGGACTGCACTCTGTGTAGCAATTGCCTGGAGCTGAGCTGCGGCTGCCTCTCTGGGCAGGGCATAAACTCTTTTTTGTGAGACAGAATCTCACTTTGTTGCCCTAGGTAGAGTGCCATGGTGTCACAGCTCACAGCAACCTCAAACTTTGGGGCTTAAGCAATTCTCTTGCCTCAGCCTCCCAAGTAGCTGGGACTACAGGCACCCACTATATATATATATATATTTTTTTTTTTTTTTTTTGGTCACAGTTGTTATTGTTGTTTAGCAGGCCCGGCCACATTTGAACTCACCAGCCCCGGTGCATGTGGCCAGCACCCTAACCACTGAGCTGCAGGCACTGAGCCAGGGGGCACGGACTCTTTAATCCCCCCCTAGCTCCTCCAGGCCACTTCAGCTGTCTGTGCAGCCTCCCTGAGTACGGGCATTGCGTTCACACTGCCCAGGACCTGTCCTATTTTCTTCTCTACAGCAAAGGTAATGCACGTGGTATGGAGCATCCCCGCCAGCAGCACCATGGCCTTACCTTGCTGACTTGCTGCGACACTTTCTTTGCATGTTCAATATCCTTGGCCTTTTCATCTACATGACAGATAGTTTTAGCGACATCGCCATCCATGCGATACTTGACCTGCAGAAATATTGTATAATTAGAGTTCCTAACAGGCATAAACATATGAATATATTAAGGAATATCTTACAACCAAACAGCATTAAGCTAATGACGCTTTCTCTGTACTTTAGCTAGAAAACTGTGATCCCCAAAGATCCCCAAAGCACCTACTTGTATGATTTTCAGGCTGAATTTCCAGCCTGCGGCTGCCTGGCCTCACTGCCCTCCAACACAGAGGACCACGGTGGGTTGGAGTTTCTGTCTCACAGTCTCCTCTTAAGATAACTTGCTAAACCAAGCTTTAAGAAGTCTCTCTGGGTTCACATTTAGAGCTACACAATCTTTGGCCAATGCTGTTTTTAGATTTCTGGACGAGCTCACATTAATTCTACTCCTAATTCTTATTACCCATATTTAAAGCCCTCCATCTCCAGTGGAGGCATATTTTTGAAATGTCTCTCTCCTTCATATTAGCACTGCAGCCCACCTCGCTGAGTTGATCCTGTACTTTCTTGATTCTGCGGAGTTCTGGGGTATCGGTTGTGCTGGCGTATGGCTGTCCTTTTGCTTTCTCAAACTTCTCCTTGTATTTATTCTGCAAAGAATATCAGATATTAGCCTAAAACCTGACAAGACAGTGGCAGAAATTTCAGGCAACACACACAGCCCTATTCGATTAAAGGAAAAATCCTTCAAGTTATAACAATTATCAGTTGTAATAGCTTTCTCTTTGTCCCCTACCCTGACTCTCAGCAAAAACTAAAATAGATTTCTTAATTGTTCTTTCTAAACATGGTTGGATCCTGGGAGCAGTACTAATTTATTATAGACTATTGTCTTGAAAATGCACTAAAATAATTCTCTCGATTTTCTTTGTCTGATGCACATATAAAAAGCCTGAACCTCAATTATTTTAGAAAATAAATATAGAAATTAAGTCTGAAAAGATCTGATTGCTAATACAATGCAAAAAATTTCCATTCAGAAGTTGCAGCTAAACCTCAGTGGTTTGGATAGCGGAGACACCAGCTGAATTAATGGCAAGTCTGAAGGATGGAGCATTTTGTAAAGAAATGTGGTTTTATTATTTCAGCTAACCATACAATGAATTCTTGCTTTAATAATGTGTATAATTTATCATTATAAATGTTTTACAAGTACCCTTAGGTGAAGTAGTCAACAACCTAAATTATACTATTGACTTAGTTACTTAACCACTTAAAAAATACTTTGTCAATATTCTGTTCAGACTATCAGAAATTCTAGGTTCATAGCATATGCATTAATGAGATTTTATGGCAATAAATTGACCAGAAAAATTTCTGTCTTTGATAAATACTGCAGCAGTTAAGGAAGCAAGGAAATCTTGCTTTTAGTAACCTAAAATCTTTAGAAACCTTAGATCATTTCAAGGCTCTGAACTAGAAATTCACCAGATAATCTCCAGGAATTAACACTTAACGAAAAGCAAATATTTACTGGCCAAATACAACAGGATGCTTTTTGACATAAAATTTAACCCTACATAATCCAGTGTTCCCCAGAGCTACATTTCCTTTCTCTAAGCCTCCAGAAGACACACTATTGAGCCACCCAGTGAGACCTCAGCCCACAGTGGACAATCAACAAATTAGGTCCATTGAAATGGGTCTAAATCTGCTGGCAACCAGTGTGACCTACAGAACTGTTCATGGAGATTTAAGAAGCAGGGACCATGAAGAGCAATGTCCCTTAGCCCAGGCTGCACATTAGAATCACATGGGGAGTTCAGAAAAATCTTTGTGCACAGGTTCCAACCCCAGACAAATTCAACTAGAGTGGGCTGAACACCAGTAGTTTTAAGGCTACCAGATGGTTCCACTGTGCAGCCACCATTAATAACCACTATTCTAAGTCAGAGTGGAACATTCCGATCCTCTATTCCAAATGAGTTCTTAGCCTGATCTTCATTTTTCTAAACTACATGTTCTTCATCACCACATATCTCCTAGAGATCTTTTTATATACTGTTAGCTAGTTTACTTAAAAGACTATTCTGCTCATAAATGTTTAAATATGTTATGTAGTATCCATGAACTGACTTCAATTAAATCTACATTTCTGATTTCATTTTTCTAGACGGGCAAATTAAGTGATTAAACACCAACAAATGTTTTATAATCGGCCTTATAATGCTTATTTTGCAAGAATAATCTCATTAATTTTAATAATAATGATCTCTGATGCTTTAATAATATAGAAGAGTTGCATAAAAGGAAAATTCAAAAGCCATAAGAGCCTATATTTTTGCAAAATAAGTTTTGGTTTTTTTTTTGAGACAGAGCCTCAAGCTATCCCCCTAGGTAGAGTGCTGTAGCACCACAGCTCACAGCAACCTCCAACTCCTGGGCTCAAGCAAGTCTCCTGCCTCAGCCTCCCAAGTAGCTGGGACCACAGGTGCCTGCCACAGCACCTGGCTATTTTTTGGTTGCAGCCGTCATTGTTGTTTTGGTGGGGCCGGGCTAGATGGGAACCCACCACCTTAGGTGCACGTGGCTGGAACTTTAGCCACTTGAGCCACAGGCACCAAACTGCAAAATAAGTTTTTGATTCACACAAGGCTAAGAAACAAAATCCAGCCACCATTCAAAACAGAGTCAGTTGAGATCAGTTATCTTTCAATAATGTAACCAAGTTAGCAGAAGTTGTTTAAAACTTACTGGGCTAAAAAGATCCTGCATTTTCTGACTGTGTGCAATGTATGGGGTCATGAACTTGGAAGGGTCCACCTTCTTCCGGATGACCCTCTTCCTCTCCACTGGCTGTGCCGACACAGGCTGTGCCGACACTGACTGTGCCAGCGCTGGTCTGAAAGTTTCTGGTTGCTCATAGTCAGATGTTGTTGTCGTAGTTTCATAGAATGTTGTTATTGTCTGAAAATTTAACATGCAGTTTAACATTGTGATGGAAACAATCTTGGTATGTATTATTAACTCCAAGTCATATTTACATTCCTGATGTTACGTCTCCATATCTAAAATAGGCCAAAGCAGGAAACCACACACTGTATCCACATGAAGGCACATTATGTTCCACAAATCTAAAGGCTGATTGTTAGAGATTGTATGGAGTGAAAAGGTTACTCCTTATTAGTTTACAACATTGCCTTAAAATGGCATTTGCAGAAAGATACTCAAATACTTCAAGGTAGAATAAAAATTTAAAAAAAATTCTTAAACATGTGAAAATATTCTTAAATTGCCTAGATAAAGTAATAGCAAACTTAGATTGGGAAACAAAAGGTTAAGACAATCAGATGAAGCTCAAATTCTTGACTTCAACTTCTAAAAGACTAAGAGAAAAATGATTGGTTGTTCTGCAGGCATTTGAGGCTTTCTCCATAGTAACAGGAGACAAAGAATAATGCACTTTAAAAAGTGAATCACATCAATATCATAAGAGATTACCATTCTCTTGACTTAGTTAATTAATGTGAGCAGGGGTGTCATTTATACCAATAAATGTTTACTTAGGTAGACAAGAATAATAGTGACAACATACTGGGATAATTAGCTTTGGAACAGTCCTAACTATGTTCTCTATAGGAAATTACTATTTCTTACAATAGGCTATAGTAGAAGAAACCAAGATTCAAAGTTGGGTCTAGTTCAAGGTTAAAAATACTGTCTATTAGAAAAGAAGACAAGGACCCAAGTCTTCAATCCATCTCACAGTATCACTTCCTTCTCAGCTAGTATTATCTGTACAAAGGAAGAGTTGTAGCATCAATTATGCAGAGAGAACCTAATAAGGAAATTGTGCATCCACAAAAACTACTTGTGGAGCTGTCAAATCATTGCGAATAGGGGGCTTTCTGCCAATTACCCCCAATGCATCATTGACTGTGATAAACTAACCAAGTCACAGCATCCACAGATGTTAGCTTTCACACAGTAAGAAGTCCTCCGAGCAGGCTTCCCAGTGAACCATCCATAGCACTCTTTGTCATGCTCAGAAAGAAACAGCTCCGTGCACAAAATAAAGTGTAAGGGAGGTATTTTACCGTGACAACAAAAAACTTTCAATTTGGAATATTTATGGAAATGGCTATCTCAGAATTAGTAATGTGCTAAAATCTGAGTAGCATTTCAATGCCTTATCAGGAACAAGGCCTTGGAGGCACCATCCCTGCTGGTGGAGGTATCGTCCTACAAAGTACAACTCTACACAGTAAGACTGCTGGTCCCTGTGCCAATCACAAGGCCAAGGCCATCTCTTTTGCTGCAGTCAGAGAGTGATGATAGCCATTGATGTTATCCAAATTAGCATCATCTACACAAAAAATATTATATAAGCAATGGGGGGGGGGGAATCCCCTGCCTTCTTGTGTATGTTGAGTAGCAAAAACAGTGGAGTAACTTGTCAAACAGGTAATGTTTGTGCTTTAGCCACCAATTTCTGGGCACAGGTGGAAAAGAATGAACCTCCCTTGAATAATCTCTTTCGCCATCGTGTGGCCTTGGGAGTCTGGGAGAGGAGAAGGCTCCTGCTTTACTGAGAATGTAGGTCACACAGGTGTGGGCTGGGCCTTACCTCCCCTGGCACCTCTTCATAAATTGTCTCTTCTGTGTAGTACTGTGAATAGAACACAAAGCATCGTCATGAGAACCAAAGTAGAGTCTCCGCTGCTTTGCCTCAGCTGAACCACTGAGTTTACTTCACTAGCTCAGTGGGCTGGGTGTATCTGCGGGCAGGAAGTAGGAGAGGGAGCCTGTTCATCACCGTGTGGCACTTCAGGAAGGCTAAAGTGAGCACCTTCAGCCTGGGCACAGAGACGCAGAGGGATAAGAAAAGCGTCTGAGGCTGCTTTGTAATCAGGGGAAGCTCTTTTACTGGGACAAGTAAAAATTTTCCCTACGGTCCCCAAGATAGAAGTTGCTGACTAAAGAATGCAATAATAAAATCCTGAGTGTGTGGGCTGGGCAGAGAGGAACTCACTGTTTACTAACTAACAATAAAACAAAACAGAAACCCCAGGGTGAATAAAGTTTTGGATGGATTGCATCATGGAAACAACAAGCTCCAAAAGATACACATCTTTGTTGTTCTTATACCTGTCTGATTATTAAGTAAGAAGAGATTCTTCTGGAGCAGGGAGTGAATCCTTTGCAAAAGTACCATGGCCCTAAACGGGGGGCTAAGATGAAATGCCAAGGGAAGAAGGAAAAATAAGAAGATTCCTCACTGCAAAGTGTGGGAAGGGTAGGCTACAGTTTGCCACTGGTGGCCCAAGGTGCCTGCAGCCTGGACCTGACACTGAGTCTACTTTTGTTCTGCTTCTGACATCACCAGGAATAAATAGATACAGAGAAGAACTGGCTGACATTTTGTTTCAGATGCGTAAGGAGAGAGGAATCCTGACCCCAGCCTTACCCAGCCTTTCTGGGTGAATCAAAGGAAAGGCTCCTTTCAGTTCAGGCACATGGAAAAGGGATAAAAATGAAACACTTGGTTCATTTTCCTAGTCAACAAAATCTATAACACTTTTTGCTTCATTTTTCTTATCTCTGACACCAAAACATGTACAGTACTTGAAGGAAGGGAGAAACCCCGAGATGCAGAATTTCCCTCTGTAGTGTCCTTTCTTCTGCCCTTGGTTCAGTGAGTCATCGTCAAATTATCTCACCACTGTCGATAGGTCACCTTCAGGGACAATCACGTAAAACTTATGGGATGTCCTCCGTTCTCATGCTTTCTTTGCTCTTGAGCTGTTTTTTTAGATTTAAAACCTAATTTTGTCTGCATGTCTTTATACAAAGTGACAGAAACCACAAGCTCTCCCAGGACAGAGACTTGTTCTTTTATAGTTGTGACTTCAGCCTGTGAGAAACACCATTTGGACACTTTGGGGAAGATTGTTGGATGCTGGCGCCACATGGAGCCATTCCTCGGTCACACAAACCATCAGTGGCTGGACGAGAAATATTCAGCTAAAATGAAAGATTCATGACTATTTTGGATTTTCTCAGCAGCCAAGTAAAAGCTTTGGGAACTATCCAATTTTACCTTTGCTGAACTCTCACCATTCGTAAATATATCTTAGAAATAAGCTTATAAAAAAGGCAACAGAATCCAAATGGTTGGCATTAACTCATATGCCAAATCTCACTTTTCTTTTTAGAGCTGTGCCACTAATTAGATAGTACATCCTTGCTTCTTTCTCTTTCTTTCCAAGTTTGAGTAGAGAGTGACAGTAATATTTTATTGCAGATATCCAAGATCCCTAGGAGATATATTTTTAAAGCTAGTTTCTATTTTCTGGACTCTACCCTGCCCATTTTTTCAAATCTGCTATCATCCCAGTCTCATGATCTTTTTTGGAGATCAAAGGGACCTCAGTTCAACACTCTCTGGTGGACAGTCTATTAGTTTATCACCTGCTGGTCAGACCCAGAAGCAGTAATAAGAACAATGGCAGAGATGGGACACCTAAAAATAACTCTTGCATTTTTATGCCATCTAGTTAAATCACTCAAGTCTAGCACTAAGGACAATTTCCAGTGGCAAGTGGACACAATTATGTTAAGAAGGACAAGTGATATTTAAGTTGGAGGCTAAAAAGTGTTCCTGGTGTTACCATCATAAGGAAAAAATTTAATTTATAGTGTTAGTGATTGACAGTGATTATTTCAACCATTGGGAACATAAGTAAACTATATACTAGTGATGATATTGAACAGGAAAGATGTGACCAAAGAGGATGAATGTGGCATTGTATGAGATTCATGCTGGTTTTTTATTTTTTTTTTTTGGTATATTTCTGTAATAAAAGAAACTTTATTCATAAATAAAATTAATTCTTTTTATCTAAATATAAACTGGTCACTAAAATAATTTTCCAAAAACAAATTTTGGCACCATCATCTGGAATTTGGTCCTGGGCATCCCTGTCAGTTAGTGTCCGTCTTTAGTTAAAAAAAAAAAAACAAAAAAACCAAGGTTTTCAAAACTACCTTCAAGTGTCTTAGGCAGTTAGAAATGCTATGTTAAGATCATCCTCCGTAATTGGTAATTGTTAAGCACATTCCAATCCA
The DNA here is from genome assembly GCF_000181295.1 of Otolemur garnettii. Taxonomy (NCBI): domain Eukaryota; kingdom Metazoa; phylum Chordata; class Mammalia; order Primates; family Galagidae; genus Otolemur; species Otolemur garnettii. The sequence goes on from NW_003852459.1 coordinate 10,762,866, forward strand.
TAACAATGTATTTATATGGATTATAGTTCCAAGCCCATAGATTTTCTTTCTAGAATGTGCAGTTAAAGGTAAGAGCTGCTGAGGAAAAACCAAAACATAATAAAAAGACAATGATTATATATATAAGTGACAATTAGCAACTTTGTAAAATGGGTCAGATGTCTCCTAATAATCCAAAGGAAATTTTTCAAGATACCTACTGTGGGCTTTGTTCTTTTTCAAAATTCAAAAGCAAAAGCTGGTCTTGTTCCTTTGGGCAAATATAGTGGAATTGGTGGACAAGTGTGGCTCTGACTGTCACTGTGACCTCTATGAATTTATGTATGTGTACATTTGTGCACATGCATGCACACATACACATATAATCTCATAATTATGATGATTCTGAACCTGTAGCCCACATTGCCCTATGGATTATCAACGAGTTGAAGCAGAATGAGAAGTAACTCTCTTCCCCTGCCCCTACGCAGACACTAAGAAACAGACTTCAGTTTCTAGAACTTTTTCTTCTTCGCCTCCATCCCTTTGATCATTGGGAGAAGAAAGTCGTTTCAGAAGACAAATTAAAACCCACTTTTCCCTCCCTGCTTTGTTGTTTTTCTAAATGTGAGTTTAAAGAAAAGCAAAAGTGGGAAACAGTGATACTCCCTTTCAGTTCTAAATCCCACGTAATTATAGTGAAACGGAACGTAAAATATTCCCTTTTTACGCTTCAGCGATGACTCTTGGTGAAGCTGTAACAGACAATGCATGTTCTCCAATGATTAGCCCTGCTACCAGCTTGGATCGTCACTACCCGAACCGTGGCTGTCGGCTCCTCCGTACTCTTACTTACCTCCACCACCTCCTCGTAGTCTTCGTCATCTGCCATTTTCCCAGAGTCGTAGCGGCACCTACCAACTTTTCATATTCCACACAAACGGAATGAAAATACATTAGAATCTAGTCCCACGACAGAAATTATCTGGTGACATTATACAAATAGAATCTAAAACTCATCTATGCTACGCATTTAGTTATTTTTGCAGGGTAAGGGAGAGAAGGCGTTTAGAATCCAGGTCTAAACCACAGAAGCTCCTGATTTCTTTCTCCTGAGGCCGCTCTAACGTGTTGGGCGTTTCCACTCTACATGAGCAATTTAGTTAAAGTTGTAGAAGGAAATTGAGGTGAGGAAGGGAAAGGGTTTGGACTCAAGGAACAGAGAATTAAAATTTTTAAACGCTTGGAGGAAAAAAAAAACATTCTCCAGCAAAACATTTAGGGAAAGGAAGGTCAGCTCAGCTTTCAGAAGTTGCTGGAATTTTTCCTCCGAGCACCAAAATCCTAAGAGGCCTGACTTAATTTAACACACTGCTCGAATCCTCTGTCGGCGGTATATTTTATGCTTCAAATTAGAACGCGTAAAAATATATGGGCTGATAGATTTAAAAGAAAAGTAGAAACCTCAAGGCAATGGGGTTATTCTCTTCCCGATCACCATTGGCTCATACGGGCTTTTTCTTTTTGTTTCTGTAGCTCGTTCAACCCTGAAAGATAACAACATTTTAAAAGCATTGGTGGAAGTGCACATATGATTGTAGGTCTCTGGCCTGAGCTTCTAATTCAGGAAATACCAAAAAGATCTCTCAAGGCCTTTTCTGTTTGCCGCCGGAGAGTGGGACTCTCCACACGAGTTGATGATGACTCGAAGCAGCTGTCCCTTGGCCCAGAGATGTTTGCCATGTAAACCAATACCCCGTGGTGGCTGGTTTTGTTAAGCTAGCGAAACAGCCACTCCTGAGGCAAACCGAGTCCAGTGGAGCAGGATAAATATAGGAACAGAGCACATAGATTCTTTTCCATACTAATATATTTGGGTGAGGGGTACAACCAAAGATAAGAAATGAAAAAAAAAAATGGTTAGACCAGAGAGCCAACTCAGCTAAGCAATACATCGGTTAGTATAAGACTTGACGCTAATCACACTCTCTACATATCAGATACAGGGCCTTAGTAAGGTAATGATGGGGTCACAGACTTTCTGAGCTACATTTCCACCACGAATTTCCCCAGTTAGGACCCCAAACCTTCAAAACTACTTCAAGGGAAGTTGAGGACTATCTCCTGATAGAATGTTACCAAAAAAGCCAGAAACCGGCCTTACCTTCAATCTATCAAATAAATTTCCTCAGCAGCAAAGCCTCTCCTAACTCTTCCCTCCTGAGAACCCCAGGCAAGAGCCGGAGTGGTGTCTGGGCTCCGAATTATCATGTGGCAAGAGTGGCCAATCAGCTCTTGAGTTGCTCAAATTTCAGAAGCTAAATATACTGAGTGATCTTCTGAAAACCACCTGTTCATCAATTCCACTAAAGGATAAAGGGTAACAAATTGCTTGCTTAGAACTATTCAAATGTGATGGAATTTCACCTAATTTGCAGCCTATGGGCTTCAAATTTAGGTTTAATTTCTTATGTACTCCAGCCCCATTCAATACCCTATTCATGTAAAAGAATTTAGAAGACAATAAGCGTGATTTGAGAGGCTTTGACTCTTCCATAACTGCTGTCTTTGTGTCAGATGTCCAATTTTCACAGAGGTAAATAAACATGCTCACCCTCTTAGGGCTCAGCAGGCAAGTTCTTAGTGTTGATTTGGGAGAAATTGAGGAATAAGATGCAGAAACCCTCGAATTGGAAAAAGTGATTTTTAAAAATGTGATAAATAAAGTTACAGGTAGAAATATTTGATGGTGACATTAGCTAAGATATCCACAGGGCGTAATTAGAAAGATTAGCCCCCATCATATTTCTGTTACTAAACCAGAAGAGGTTGCCAAAAATCACATGTATTACTTCTCCCTCCCTAGGTAAGGCTGGCTGCTAGGAATGCAGCACTTCTCTTACACATAACCCAGTTACTGATTTTCTATTAACTCAGATGACTCCTGGCTCCTGGAAGCCAAGTGTGAATGCAGACACAAGCAGGCCCAATTTCTGAACACCAAGTGCAGACAGAACGGAAATCAGTAAATTACAAGGAGAAAATAATGCTGTGTTAGATAAGTCTACATGTAAGACATGTACTTTGTAAAAATTATCTAACAGTTTTCTTAAAACTTGCCTAATGTCCCTCACTCTTGTACTTTCTTTGCTTCTGAACAGTTTTTTTAAAAAAATTTGAAATCTAATTCTTCTGTATGTCCTTACACATAGCAATAGGAATCACATCTCTTACAGAACAGAAAATTGCTCTTTCTCTGGGTTGCTCCCGTACTGAGGAAAAATCCCTGTGAGTCATCTATGTGCACTTATGGATTCAAGATAAACATATTCTAATAGTTTGTTTTCAGTTAAATGTTAAAAAGTAATCTCATATTTCAAACATATGTACCTGGCCCCCTTCCATGATTCAGAATGGTGGTAAACAAAATTTAACACAACTTTATCACCTTAACTGTGATAAAGGTTGATACCTGTTCATCTTGAGTGTTCTTACAGGTTGTATGACCATAGGGCATTTAAGTAATATGAGATCATTCACTTGCTAGCTGCAAACTAGAAGAATTGTGACTTACTATTCATCTCATGCTTTATAGGATGTTATTGAATTGAAAAAGAATACAGACCGTTTTCTATGAAATAGTACAAGATTGTATAAACATATGAACACAGACCTTCTTAAAGGTAGTCAATGTAAAGACTCAGATATTTTCAATGTAGATATTGACATAAATTTATTTATTTATCCATATGTAATGGGCATATTTTTTGAAACTTCACATAGCTATATTATACTCTAATTTCCACAAATCATTCTATTGATTGGTTAGAGTATAATTTGTTTAATTATTACATTACTCATGAACAATTAGGTTGTTTCAAGTTTTTTGCTATCAAAAAATAAAGCAAAACAACATAAAATAAAACACAGTAACCATCTCTGTACATTATTTTTGCATTCTTGTATATAATGTATACCCGTAAGATGAATTTCTGGAAGTAGAATTGTAGGCAGAGGTATATGCACATTGTGACAATTAATGGCTATTGTCCAATTGCCATGCAAAATAGTTGTACCAATTTGTGTATTACCAGCAAAGAATGAGAATTTCTGTGTCACACATCTCAGGGTCTTTACGTATTATCAGTTTTCTATAATCTGTGCAACTGGATGGGAGAATATTCACTCTTCTGTTGTGGGCTGAATGTTTGAATCCCTCCAAAAATTGATGGGTTGAAATTCTCCCCTGTAATGTGATGGCGTTAGGAGCTGAGGACTTTGAGAGCCCTCACAAAGGAGCCCCGGAGAACTGCCTTGCCCTGGTCCTGCCATGTGAGGTTTCAAGGAGACAATAACAATCTGTAATCCCAAAGAGAGTCCTTCTGAGAACCCAACTATGCTGACACCCTGCTCTCAGTCAACCAGGCTCCTTAAATTCAAGAAGTAAATTTCTATTGTACATAAACTACCCAGTTCATGGTATTTCTGTTATTGAGGACCAAATGGACTAAGACATTCTTTATATATTATTTTTAAACTCACTATAGCATAACAAGTGGGATTCTAGATAAGCAGAACCCCAAATTCCATTTATAGTGAAGTGTATATCCCAGGAACAGGATTTTAAAAGTTAGGGGATCGGGGGTGCCTCCACATGAAAACACCCTGGATAGACCGCTTGGGATCACTCCCTCCTAAAAGAAAGCCCCAAAGCCTAGGTAAATTGGCTTGCTGAAAGTTGCTCTGAAAATTTGCAAAGAGAGGTTACACAAGGGCAGCTTACATTTTTTTTACATTTTTTTTAATTGAATGGTACGTTAATGCACTTCTAGGGTACAGTGTGGGGTTTTCACACACAATCTGAAGCACTTCCATCAAACTGGTTAACATAGCCTTCGTGTCATTTTCTTAGTTATTATTTTAAAACGTTCACATTCTGCTCTTAGAAAGATTTACTTGTAGTGGGATTGGAGGGATCACTTCTGAGGTCTTTCTTACAGGGGTACAAGTGAATCTTTCTAAGAGTAGAATGTGAACGTTTTAAAATAATAACTAAGAAAATGACATGAAGGCTGTGTTGACCAGTTTGATGGAAGTATTTCAGATTGCATGTGAAAACCCCACACTGTACCCCAGAAGTGCATTAATGTACATAGTTACCATTCAATAAAATAAAAAAGGACAAAAAAAAAAAAAAAGATTCACTTGTACCCTTGTAAGATAAACCTCAGAAGTGATCCCTCCAATCCCCCTCCCTCAACCCATTCCCCCTCCCCTCTCCCTCCCCCCTTCCCATATTCTTAGGCTGTTATTAGGTTATAGTTTACATATAAAAGGTATAAATTAGTTTCATAATAGGAGTGTGTACATTGGATACTTTTTCTTCCATTCTTGTGATACTTTGCTCAGAAGAACATTTTCCAGCTCCATCCATGTGAACATGAAGGACGTAAAGTCTCCATCTTTCTTTATGGCTGCATAGTATTCCATGGTGTACATATACCACAGTTTGTTAATCCATTCGTGGATCGATGGGCACTTGGGCTTCTTCCAAGACCTACACTGCTGGTGGGAATGTAAACTAATACATTCCTTTTGGAAAGACATCTGGAGAACACTTAGAGAACTAAAAATAGACCTGCCGTTCAACCCTGCAATTCCTTTATTTAGCAGCTTACATTTTCCTCCTAATCACCCTACAGAAAAACCCTGCCACTGCCTTACTAAATTCTGCAGATGCTGATCTGGAATTACGCCCTCTAGGGATGAAAGAACAGCTCTACTTTCCTGGCCTCTTGTGAAACAAGACTAAATTGTCATCTTTATTTACTGGTGGGTTCTTATTACATGTCTTGTCCATAAGTACCCGATACATGTTAGATACTATTGTTTTTATTATTACCATTTTTAAATTTCACTGGAGTCTTAACTCTTTACTCTGTATTAAACTGAAACACCAAAATATCACAAAGCTGAAATCAGTACTTCATCTGAGAATTTAGAATAAACAGGAGTTGGACTAGACGCCTAGGCAGTTGACTACATAACAAGGCAGGGTACAGGCAGGTGACAATAGCAGAACTTCAGACAATGTTCTAAATATCTGTGCAAAAGCGTCATGCCTGGAGACCAGAAGAGATTTAACGAAGGAAATAGCACCGTGACAGACTCTTTGTTATTGTAATTTCTTTAATAGCATTCATTATTTTGATCAAATTATATATGCACATAATTTAAGAATCAAATAGTTGTTTGAGGTTTTTTATTTAAATCAGCACTCCCTGTTTCTACTATTCTTCCCCTTTTCCCTTCCAAGAGACACCGATTTGACCCTGTTAGCTGAGACTTTTTTTTTTTTTTTGCAGTTTTTGTCTGGGGCCAGGTTTGAACCCACCACTTCCGGTATATGGGGCCAGCACCCTACTACTCCTCTGAGCCACAGGCGCTGCCCATTAGCTGAGACTTTTGTAACAGACATCTACATATTTAATAATAGCCAACACTACTTTTTCCTGGTTTTTCAGTCATAGGCATCACATGTTAAGTTCCCACTGGGGAAAGTAAGACTGTAGCTTTCTTTCAAATAAACTTGAAAGAAAAAAAAAATATATATATATATATATAGAAAAGCATATACTTTATACATATAGAAAGTATACACACACACACACACACACACAGAGAGAGAGAGAGAGAGAGAATTCAATGTATTATTGTGATTAGCAAAAGGCTATTTGCCACTGAACCCCATAAATCACAACAAATCTGCTTTTCCTGCACAAAGTTTGGTTTTTCTGGGAGCTGATATTTTTCTCTGTCTCTTTTCTTGTCTTCCTTGGTTTAATTTTTCTAGGCAAGTAGTGTCTGGGAGAACTTTCATCAGTGGTGGAAATGTTCTATACCAGTGCTATGGCCAGTAGGGTAACCACCAGCTGCACATGGCTATTCAGAATGTGATGAGTGGGACGGCAGAACTGATATTTTAAATTATTAAAACTGAATATGACATCACTAAGAACACCAGGAATTATTAGATGGCTGAAAAGTAAATGAGAATGTACAAATGGAGGGGGGTCAGGGGACAATGTGTAGGAAGCAGAGAATGTGTGATTCTCTGCTATTCAGAAGAGAGTCTGTAAGCTCTCTTCTTCATTTACAGAATTCTGAAAATTCGCCTCCCTTGGAGTGGGTCTAGTTTTACCCATTGCTCATGGCACTCAGCAGTCCGCAGATATGTCAGTTCTGGGAGATTGTCTAGAATTATTTTCATATAAACTCCTCTTCTCTCCTCTCTGGAATTCCTATTATTCAGATGTTGTATCTTCTTTTTTTTTTTTTTAGATGGAGCCTCAAGCTATCCCCCTGGGTAGAGTGCCATGGCATTGCAGCTCACAGCAACCTCCAACTCCTGGGCTCAAGCAAGTCTCCTGCCTCAGCCTCCCAAGTAGCTGGGACTACAGGTGCCCACCACAACGCCCGGCCATTTTTTGGTTGCAGCCATCATTGTTGTTTGGCGGGCCCGGGCTGGGGATTCGAACCCACCACCTTAGGTGTATGTGGCTGGCACCTTAGCTGCTTGAGCCATAGGCACCAAGCCATGTTGTATCTTCTAACTTTTCTCATCTCTTCTCCCTTATTTTTGTTGTTTATTTTTTTATTTTTTGAGACAGAGTCTCACTCTGTAACCCTCTGTAGAGTGCCATGTCATCAAAGATCATAGCAACCTCCAACTCTTGGGCTTAAGCGATTCTCTTGCCTCAGCCTCCCGAGTAGCTGGGACTATAGGTGCCCACCACAACACCCAGCTATTTTTGTTGCAGTTGCCACTGCTGTTTTAGCTGGGCAGGGCTGGGTTCAAACCCACCACCTTCAGTATATGGGGTCAGCGCCCTATCCACTGAGCCAGGGGCACCGCCCTCCCTTATTTTAAAATATCTTTGAGTCGTTGCTCTTCTTCCTGGAAGAGTGTCTCAGCTCTACCTTTCAGACCTTCTACTGGGTGCTCTTTTCTGCTATTGTGAGGCTTTTATTTTTGCAATTTTCTTGTGCTACTTGAATTTTCCTTTTGAAGTATCTTTTTCATAAATGCAATATCTTCTTCCATCTCTTAGAGAATATTGATAAGAGGATATTTTAAACAGTTTTGTTCACATCACACATTCTCTGCTTCCTACACATTGCCCCCTGCTCCCTTCCATTTGTACATTCTCGTTTACTTTTCAGCCACCTAATTATTCTGGTGTTCTGAGTGGTGTCATATTCAGTGAAGAGCTGCTGGACCATGCTCTGAGTCCGTGAATGGGGTTTCTTGAAGCTGAGGTTCACTGTAGAATGATTAGCCTTGGCCACTTCCTTGGGGGGCTCCTGGTGCTAGAATGTTTGAGTTTTTTCTCTTGGACTAATGGTATTCTCTCAGAGAAAGATCTCCTGCCTGGTGCGAAGAGAGCTGGTTGCTAATAATCAATAAAGAAAAAGAGCTGGAGCAGGCAGTAGGGGTGGAGGGAGTCTCAGCATCCAGTGTGTGCAACGTGCCCTTTGTCACCTGTCTTCTGTAGGTGATGGTGGCCTTAACTGTGCCTGAAATACCCCCGTAAGACCCCACACTCACCTTATCCATTTAATAAACATGCCATTTTTTGCTGTGGGAAGAAGCAGACATTCATGGCTCTGCGAAGTACAAAGGAGGAACTGCCTTTTAACCAGTTCTCCTGCCTGGGATCCACTTCCCTTCCCTTCTTCTGAACACCTCTCACTGCATCACTTCGTCTTTGGGGGAGGACGCAGAGTAACTAAGTTTGCATCTCAAAATCAGGTTAGAACTTGTTCTGCCGACTCAGTTCTGCTCCTCATTCTGTGTTTTACCTTCCAAAATGTTATGGTGATGACTGATCTTTCCTCCTGCTCCTTTTGTCTTTTTTGTTTTTGCCCAAAAGTCCAATTAAGGACATTTTAGAGGGGTTTAAAGGAAAAATATAAATATATGGGTGGAACCCATTATCTGTACTTAGTGGAGTATTTTTTTTGAAACTCTATATTGAAAAGTTACAAATATAGCAAAGTGAACACGGTGTGAATATATATCTCATTGCATTTTTGCAAAGTAACCATCACTCACCTAAGTAACCAGCACCCAGATTAATAAACAGACCACTAACAGCATCTTAGGAATGTGGATTATGTTCCTTTCCAGTCCCTACCTCCACCATAGGCTAGTGCTATAGTGTAGTTTATATAATTTAATCATATTTTATGTACTTTTCCCATTCTTCTTTCAGTCAACAATGTGTGTGTGAGATTCATCCTCTTTATTCAATATGGTTTTAGTATGTTGATTCTCATAGCTGTATAGTGTTTGTCATGGTAGATTCCAGTTTGGGGCTATTATGATTAATTTTGGCCGTTTTTTTTAACTTTCACCAAAGTGTGGCATACACACAGACCTAGACCTCCAGTTCTGAAGCTAGACTCTCATCCAAAAACACCCTGGTGAACTGGGCATGGTGGCACAGGCAGGTAGTCCCAGCCACTCAGGAGTCTGAGGTAGGAGGATCACTTGAGCCTGGAAGTTTGAATCCAGCCTGGGCAATATAGCTAGACCTTGTCTAAAAAGAAAAAAAAACAAAAACAAAAAACTTGAAGATGGGGAGTAAGGAAGGAAGGAAGGGAGGGAGGGGAGAGAAAGAAAAAGAAAAGAAGGAAGGAAGGAAAGGAGGAAAGGAGGGAGGGAAGGAAGAAAAGAAACGAAAGGAAAAGAAAAGGAAAGAAAAGAAAGACACCTGGTGGCTTCTGAGATCTCACTGAATGCTGGAATATGGGACTTGGGACTTGTGGCTGACCCAAGGGACTGGACATGGCTTGCAGGAAATGTCTCCCTTATTTGGGTGCTTTATGTGATCATGTTTGGGAATTACATAAATAAACCTTTTTATGGCAGAAAGCCTCTAAGATGATCCCATGATGATTCTTGTGTCCTAGTGATCATATTTTTGTGTAATCCCCTCCCCTTGCATGTAGGTGAGATCTGTGACTTACTTCTAACCAGTAGAATTGGGCAAACTTGTTGAGAAGGCACTCCTGTGATTACATTTCATTATATAAGACTCCGTCTTGCTAGCAGTCTTGCCCAAGGGACTCTGCTGGCTGGCTTGATGAAGTAAGCAGCACTGGTGGGGAAGCCCACATGGCAAGTCACTGCTGTAGTCCTCTAGAAGCTAAGGCCAGGATCCAGAAGAAGCCAGAGAGAAGCTGGATCTCAGTCCTACTATCAAGAAGTGTTCCTGCCAATAACGAGCATAACCTGAGAAGGTGATTCTTCCCCAATCAAGCTTGCAGATGAGAACACAGCCTGGTCACCAATTTTATTGCAAGCCTTGTAAGACCCTAAAGAGGGCCCTGCTAAGCCATACCCAAATTCCTAACATTCAGAAACTATATTTATGATACAATAAATGTGTGTTGGTTATGTGGCAATAGATAACTAATATATCCCTTGTTTAACACATGTTAAGAAAGAGATTAAGAGTATACACAAGAATTCAGGCTTTTTCTCTTTTTAATGAGCTTTACTTTTTAGAATAGTTTTAAATATACAGAAAAGAATTAAGACAGTACAGAAAGTTTCCATATACCTTTTATCCAGTGTTCCCTATCATTGACTCTTCACATTAGTATGATACATTTGTTATAATTAGTGAGCCAATCTTGATATGTTATTTTCAATTGAAGTACATTTTTTATTTAGATTTTCTTAATTTTAGTTCTTATTTAATATCCTTCTTCTGTTTCAAGATCCCATTCAGGATACACATTACATTAAGTTGACAGGTGTCCTTAGCTGTAATTTCTCGAACTTTCCTTATTTTTGATGGCCTTGTCAGCTTTGGTGTAGTAGCCAAGTATTTTATAGGATGTTCCACTACTAGAATTTGTCTGATTTTTTTTCTTATGGAAATACTGAGGTGTATGTTATTGAGAAGACCACAGAAAATGATAAAACGCCATTTTCTTCACATCATATCAAATGCACATTATCACCATGATTCATGAGTGTTGATGTTGGCCTTGATCATTTGGGTGTAGTATTTATCAGTTTTCTCCTCTGTGAAGTTATTCTCCCCCTACCCCTGTGACCATCAGAGCTGTTGTCATGCATTGAACTCATCCTAGAAAAAGTGCTACATACTTCAAAGTATTCCCCTTGGCCATCTGGAGACTCTAGTAATATTCAGCAATGAGGTATATAGCACTTTTTCTAGGATGAGTTTGCAAACTTAATTGTCAGGCCTTGTAGGATGACAGCTCAGATGCCCAATCCAGAAAAAGTTCCAAAATTGCTTTGAAAGGTAAACTAAGCACTGCCACCAGTGCATAGCTTCCCAAGGGAAGTAACTTGAAAGTGATCATAGTGATATTCAGCAATAAGTGATGTAGCATTTTGTGAACTTAATTGTCTGACTTCATGTATATCATTTTAACAAAGAAGAATAAATTGCAGAGACATGACAAGATAAAGAAAAAAGGACACCTTTTCCTATAAGAAATTTATGCTCTGATTTAGGTAGAAAAAGGTTGGTCAGAGAGCCCTTCAGCATCTTTTTTTTTTTCTTTTTCAATTACTTTCAGTTCAAAATAATCAATGTGCCAAAGTAGCACATACAGCATGTTCCAATTGTCTTCAGGGCTCATCAACAATTAAATTACCCAGGTATGCAAGTATAAGTGGAAATTGTAGGTTATGAATATGCTTGTCCTCAATTTCATTAAATAATTCCACCTGTTTATATTCTCATCTTTTGTGCCTGCTCCTAACCTGGCTACCATTTAAGATTAGGCTTCTCAAAGTTTGCCTTTGTAATGAACGTATAATAGTATAATTGTGTGGCATTAATTTGCATTTCCATAACTGCTAATGAGGTTGAACTCACATCATATCTTTATTAACCATTAAGGTATTTTGTTGTTCTTTGAAATGTATCTGTTTAAGCCTCTTGGACATTTTTCTGTTGAGTCATTGACTTTTTGTTCATTACTCTATAGACCTTCTTTATTCTGAATACCAATCCTTTCGTGCTCATGTGTGTTGTAAAATCTTCCTCTCTTCCTTTTCTTTTCACTATTTTCATATTGACATTTGGTGAACAGAAATTCTTAATTTTCATGTAGTCAATTTAATCAAACTTTTGTTTTGTGACTCGCAGTTTCAATAAAATATCTTTTGAGCCACAAGATCATGAAGATATGTACTACATACTCTTCAAAAAGCTTTAGAGTTTTGCCTTTCAGTTAAGTCTTTAATCAATCTGGACATTAATTTCATATGGTATGAAGGAGAGTTTTAATTTTATATTTTGTATATGGATGTCCAATTATCCCAGTACCTTTTTTAAAGAATTCCCTTGTTTCCCCACAGGCTGAAGTTCCTCCTTTGCTGTCAGTTTTGTTTGGATGTGCATGAGTTCTTTCCTGGTTCCCTATTCTATCTGTTTGTCTAGCCTTGCACCAATACCACACTGTTTTAATCCTTTTGCTTTATGGTATGTTTTTATTTCCAGAACAGCAAGTCCTCCCACCTTATTCTTCATTGTCAAGAGAGTTTTGTCTATTGCTGTCTTGGATAGTTCATATAAATTTTACAAATAGCTTATTAATTTCCCCAAAAAAGTATCATCTCTTTCCCTAGTTACTCTATTTCACTGTTCCTAAGTCAATATCACATTGTTTTAGTTACTGAAGCTTTTTAGTATGCTTTACTATTGATAGGACAAGCTGCCTCCATTCTTCTGAAATTAATTTGGCTATTTATTACACTTTTGTTCTTTGAGAAGTACTTAGTCTATCAAGTTCTTTAAAATTATCCTTAGATTTTTTTTCTTTTTAGACAGAGTCTCACTCTGCCACCCAGGGTAGAGTGCCATGGCATCAGCCCAGCTCACAGCAACCTCAACTTCCTGGGTTCAAGTGATCTTCTTGCCTCTGCCTCCCTTGTAGCTGGGACTATAGGTCCCCACCACAACACCCAGCTAATTTTTCTATTTTTAGTAGAGATGGGGTCTTACTCTTGCTCAGGCTCATCTCAAACTCCTGAGCATTAGCTATCCTTTCACCTTGGCCTCCAGAATGCTAGAATTACAGGTATAAGTCACTGCTTCTGGACTATCCTTAGATTTTTTTTTAATTGCATTGAATTTACAGATTTGTTTTTATAAGAACTGACAATTTTTCAAAGTAATCTCTCCATCCAGATCCTTTTTTAAAATGTCTATCAGCAAAGTTTTGTGGTTGTCTTTATGTAAGTTTTACATGTTAAATGGTGAAAGTATATTCATAGGTATTTTCAAGCATTTGTTTTCAGTGTGAATGAGATAATGTGTAGAAGTTCTGGTAGATACTAATAATCAAGCTCTTGTTTATTGCCATTATTGATGTTTTCATTTATTGCTTTATTAACTTGTTCACAAAATTATTGAGATTTTGAGAAAGATCAAACATTTGACATTTTGATAAATGTCAGCCATCTTGAATCCAAAGCATGCAGCTAGCATTTAAATGAATTTTTTTTTCAGACAGAGTCTCACTTTGTCACCCTCAGTAGACTACCGTTGCATCATAGTTCACAGCAACCTCCAACTCTTGGGCTTAAGTAATTCTCTTGCCTCAGCTTCCTGAGTAGCTAGGACTATAGGTGCCCGCCACAATGCCCAGCTATTTTTCTGTTGCAATTCTCATTGCTGTTTTAGCTGGCTGGGGCCAGGTTCAAATCTGCCACCCTTGGTATATGGGGCTGGTGCCCTACCCACTGAGCCACCGGCGCTGCCCCTAAGTGAATTCTGGGTAGGATTTTGAGAGCTAGAAATAACAGGGGGAATAATATTTCAGAATTAGTGGATAGTAGGAACAACGGCATGAAAGTGGAAAGGTATGTGGCCTGTTTGGAGAATAAAGATTAAGCTGGTTTAAATCAAGTATAAGGTATATGTACAAAAGAAATGGAAGCCATAAAGTAAAAGCCATTGAACCCCAAGCTAAGCAGTAGAAAATGTAATATTCTGGCACTGTCATATTGCTATTCTCTTTCATATAATGCAGAGCTTTAGGTCAATCAGACATTAGCAAACAAAAATACATAAAACACACATGACATGTGTGTAATTAAACATATTCAACTGTGAGACATGCAGATTCAATAGCCCAGCAGGAATAGAGGTACAAATAAAATTTATGTTAATGTTGAAAAGAGCTTTTCAAAAAGTATCAAGCCTCCCAAGCATTATCTGTTTTTCAAAATCGATGCTGTGCATAAGTTTCACCAATGTTGCCCACTCATCCTTCCAAATACTCCTACCTCCTCCTACTGATGTTCCCTAAAGTCAGACCCCATGAAAAATACATAAACATGCAAAAGAAAGGAATTTAAAAATACTCAATTACCCTTTGACCACTTCTAGGTTCCTTTTCTCCTATCCCTAGTTTTTTATGGAACTTGGATGTAGATTTATCATCTAAGTGAGATCTTCCATGAGGTTTTATCATTTAGAGATCCTGACTCTTGATCTTCATATTGAAATCAAAATAGCCAAGGGTTTTCTGTGTTTTGCTTCTACTCTTTTTCTCTGCACGCCCAAGCCCCAAATTGTTTTCAATCCATCATCCCCAGTTATTCGATTGTTACAGAGTAAATTATCAGAACTGATCACAACCTATTACCGGTCTCCAACCAGCTTTGAAAATGATGGGTACTGGCCAGTATTAAATTACTGACTCTTGTTTGGCTTGTGAACTAAAATCACAGGCCATTCCTCCAACTCTGACCCTCACACACAAATTATGTAAGTGTGTGAGCACATTTGTGCATATTTTTTCCAGGAAAATATCTTCCCAAATATTTAATTTGAATCTATAAGTTTTTACATTGTCATTAATAACAAGTCCTAGCGTTTGAAAATTATACACTATATGTATCTAGTTATAAACATTCGTGTAAATCTGAACAGAGGCAGCCACAGAATTTTCAATACAAACGTGCCTCTAGCTCAGTTGACAGTTTTTTTAAATTGCATGTACATTTCCACGTTCATTAGTTTTCATATGAGCTGGTCTTGGGGGAGGAAGCTGTCACGTAACTCTCTCAGCTAGGAAGAGAAGGCTGTGTGGAGGAGGTGATACTTTATGAGGCCTTTTATATGCCAAAGTAAACCACCTAAGCTGGCCTTGAACAATAATTTATTAAATAGGTCTTTTTTATTTTTTAAGAAAATAGATTCAGTAGTTCTTAACATTCTGTGTGAGGTAAAAATAGTCCAAAAATGTCTCACATACACGACAGAGTTCGAACTAGCATCTAACTCATCTTTCTGTGTTTGTTACTGAAGGTATCTGGGACCAGAACAGGTTGTTTCATAAGGAAGAAAGTGAAGAGGCGAGAGTTGTCAGCAATGACTGTTCCTGATCAGTTGTACAGCATCTGAAGCTGCAAGTTTGGTGACAGCACATATGAGCAGGTAAATAATGAGTAACAGTTGTCTCCTTGGGTCCCAGATCCACTGTAGTCTCTGGAAAGTTGCTGAAATGCAGAGCTATTCCTGAAGTCCTGTTCAACAGGGAACATGCACTCTGGCTGGCCCAGTAACCATAAGTAGTTTGGAAGTCATTGAAAAACAGGTTGGTCTTGTCATCTCCACTGACCTAAGATAAAATTTAGGGAGGGCAAAGATAGCACTGTGGATCCTGGATTAAACAGGTGATCTCAGGACCAAACTGAAGTCTACTCAGTGCATCTCTGAAATGATCATTTCAGTAGACAGCTGCCCAGGGTGAGAATAATCTGGGACTTGGTTAAACTTGGAAATAGCTTTTTCCAGAGTGGAAGCCTACATCCTATACCACCTCTCTCTGGTTTTCTTTCCTCCTAAACAGACAAGGGAGTTGGGGCTGGCCTTTCCCAATGTGAGTTCTTGAGAGTCGCTGGTGTCACAAGGTGGTCCATGAGAAGAGGGTTCCATTGCCAGCAAGTGTGGGAAATGCTAAACATTATAATCCCCTCTGAGATTTGCATATTCAATATGTAATATGCAATATGGCTCCATTTCTTGGAGCCTCCCAGTAAAAATACTCTGCTGGCTTTTTTTCACCTTGCATGTCTGAAAAATTAGCAAGCTCTAGCAAACACAGGTATAGAACAATATTTTTAAATGACGTTGGTTAATTTTGTCCTATAGCATACGCTTTGTGAATCCTTAACACTGTCAAGAATGGCAACTCCAGACCTGCCCTGGTCTAAACCCAGATCCTTAGGGCTGGTGCAGAATAAAATTGGCACCCAATTCTGGGAAGACAGGCTCAGATTACCACCCTCCCATCTCTGACCCGCATGCCATTTAATGGACAAGTAAATGTGTTACCCTTGGAAATCACTCCCCTACTTTGAGACTCATTTTCCTCACCTGTAAAATGAGTGAGCTGTATGACCCTTTAAGCTCTATCACTGCTTGAAATACCTTTTCCTGGGTGAGGTTTACTTTAGAACTTGACCTCGCCACAGGGCTGCTGAGTGACAGACACTACAGCTAATCCTCCATAAATAGATGTTCCAAATCTTGGGTCTCAGGATGAATTTATAGCTGAAGATTGACACTTAGTAACTTTCAAATAAGACCGATATGACCTCCAAGAAAAAAAAAAGTCATACCATTTTTAAACCATTACGTTATAGTACATTACATTGCAAAGCAATGGTATATGTTTTATTTAATAAATATGAATGGTAGTCCTGATTTTTATTTTTAAAAATGAATTTAAAGTTAGCCAATACTTATTGGTCAATTTCTCTGGACAGAAATATATCCAAGAGGAAGTTCAATGAACCTTAGAGCTATAATCAGGAGCTACTGGGGCAATAATGACTTTTTCCTAAAATATTCCTTTTTCTGTTTTTTTTTGCATTTCCTTTGTATGAAAAGCAATAGAAGACCTTTCAATGTGATTAGTACATTTCTTGTTTGGTTGCAGGTATGCCTCATTCAGTCACCCCAGGAGCTTAACAAGTAGCAGAAATATTTGGTTTCTCTGTCATTTTGCTTAATTCTAAATGGTGGCAAACAAAATATCGGTCCAGGTGATCTAAAAATGAGTCCAAGGCTGCAGAGACTGGGCGGAATGAAAAGGAAAACACAAGTCCAATTTCGATGCCCAGGACAATGTGACTTTCAGGAAAGGGTATTTGTTATGAATGGATGTTTGTGTCCCCTCCCAGATTTATGTGTTGAAGCTCTAGCCCCCAATTTGATAGTATTAGAAGATGGGGGCCTGTGGGCAGTAACTAGGTTTAGACAAGCTCATGAGGAAGGCAATGCCTTGATGGAATTAATATCTTTATAGTAAGAAAAAGAGGCTAGAGCTCTCTCACTGCCATGCGAAGATACAAGAAGACAGCCATCTGCAAACCACAAAGAGAGCCCTCCCTTGACTCTGAATCTGCCTGCAAGTTGATCTTGCTTTTCCCAACCTCCAAGAACTGTGAGAAGCACATTTCTGTTGTTTGAACCACTCAGTCCGTGGTGTCTTGGTACAGCAGCCCAAACTGACTAAGACAGTATTTAAAGAAATACCCAGGCAGGCACAGTGGTTCATGCCTGTAATCCTAGCACACAGATCAGGACCAGCCTGAGCAAGAGTGAGACCCCACCTCTACTAAAAATAGACAAAACAAACACAAACAAAAAAACTGGCCCAGTATGGTGGCAGGTACCTATAGTCCCAGCTACTTGGGAGGCTGAGGCAATAGGATCCTAAGAGTTTGAGGTTGCTGTGAGCTATGATGCTACAGCACCCTACTCAGGTAGAGTGTCTAAAATATAAAATAAAATAATAAAATAAAACAAAATCCAAAGTCATGATACTTTGGGGAAGAAAAGGCAATAACGAGAAACCATGAGATAATTGACTAGTAATGTGCTAATCTCAGGCGAATATCCAAATGAAAATCCAGTACCCCGTTAGCTGTTTGAAACTTGCCTGCTTTTTGAAATAGGCAAAAAGAAAAAAAAAAAAAATAGTTCCACATATAAGGTAGACTAAAATGCACTCTTTCCAGAGACTATCTGGCATCCTTAGAACACCTTTTCTCAGCTCACCTCTACTTACCTTGTTGGTTTTCTCTTTCTTTAGTTGCACAAAATGGGAATCAACACAGAAGACTAATCGTTGCTTTGTCACGGCCACCTAAAGGCCCAGACCAGGAACCTTCTCCGAGACCACAACTGGCATTAGCTAGAGGCTAGCC
>NW_003852459.1:10781535-10783383 GCF_000181295.1 Otolemur garnettii
GAAGGACCCACATTAAGACTCATTATGTCCAATGGCTATTTTACAATATGAGCAAGGGAAATTCTCAAAAACAGATCATACTACGAAGGGACATGTTTATTAAAAAAAAGTATCATCTTTACTACACCAGGCCCTCCCGAGACTGCGGTCTCTCTAACGGCAGGTCCTTGCTAGTCAGCCCTCCTAAAATGCTTTCCCCCATCTTCTCAGCCAATCTTTGTCTAAATTGTTCCTAGAAGCTACGTCGACCCTTAACTACACGAGTTGCTGGTTGTGAGAGTGTGTTGCCCGAACCAGCAGCATTTGGATCACCTGGGAAGTTGTCAGAAATGTAATTTGGGGGCCAACCCAGCCTACTGAATCAGTTCGCTCAGGTAGGGGCCCATAGCCTCTATTTTAAGACGCACTTCAAGTGATTCAGGTACATGCTAAAGTTTGAGAACACTGCGCTCTTTCCTGCCACCTCCAACCTGACTGTACGAAGCCCCAACCCTGCTCCCTACCGTCTTCCACTTTCGTCAGTGTAAACTCTCAACACTACCTCCTAATTCTCTCTCACTCTGCCTCTTTTATTCTCCTCTGTTGTCACTGCTTTGATCCAGACCAATTAGTATTTCTCACCTGAATTATCAACCAACGAGCTTCCCTGACTCCAGATTTCCAAACCAAAGCTGCTCAGTGATCTGCCTAAAATGCAGGTGTGTTAAGTTCCTTGAGCGTTTCAAGGAATGCCTGAAATATTTCTAACACCACTTCATTCCTTAGGGTCTAAAGGCCCCGCCAACCCTCAGGCAATGTCAAATTTTGAAGGGGATAATACCCAGAAGCAATTGAAGCTGCAGCAGTGAAGAGAAGAGAGAAGGAAGAAGGATGGAGGAGGATAAAGGTTGATTTTTCTCTTCTTTAACAGTTCAGCAGGGTAGGTTTTATCCCTCAACATCAACACTGAAATACCCGATTGGGGATTCTCTAGTTCTCCAAGTGTGGTCCTCAGCAGGCCACCTGGCTGCTGCACCAAGTGGATCTCTCATTTTCTCAAACTCTTTGAGATGAACGCCTCCTCTGTACATTAGATGTAATACTTGCCTTCTCTATCACGGGAGACTGGTGATAGAAAGTGAGAAAACATTTATAAGAAGCTTCGAAAGGTTAGTGGTACAAAATAAAAAGTATTGTTGGCAAATAATTGTAATGATCATACTAGCCAACATTTAGAGAGCGCTAGTTTTTTTTGCCAGGCCTTAGTCATTTTAGTTAATTCTCTTACAACCCATGAGTAAGACATTATGATAATCTCCCCTTTTTGCATAAGAGGAAACTGAGGCATGCAGATGTGGGAAAAAACTCACCCAAGGTTACGACAACTTGGAAGTTGTGGAGCTGAGATTCAAACTCAGATAATGTCACTCAGGAGCCCAAACTCATAACCCCTGTGTGTCGATGCCTTGCTAGCTTGTCTCTGACTGTGTGTAAGACAGTACTGAAGGCTTGACATATCCTTGAGCAGGCCAGCTGAGCTCGCCCTGCAGGGGGTCAATCTATGGCCCTACTGTCCATTCATTCATCTACTCACTCCTGGTCTGTTCATCCACAAATCATCTTGCATAGGGGGGGCTGATGTTTCTATCCCTCCACCCCAATTCACATGTTGAAGCCTAATCCCCAATATGAGAGTACTTGGAGGTTGGGACTTTGGGGATTGATTGGGTTATGCGGCCTTCCTGGATGGGATTACTGCCATTTATAAAAGACCCCTAAGAGAAGACCCTTGCCCCTTCTGCCATGTGAGTGCACATCAAAAAGATGACTGTGAACCAGAAAGCAGGACCACAGCAGACACCAAACCTG
>NW_003852459.1:10784481-10794002 GCF_000181295.1 Otolemur garnettii
TATTGGGAAATACAGTCACTGAAGACGTAATTAGTTAACACGAGGCCATAATGTGGCAGTGTGAGTCCTTGATCTAATATGACTGGTGTCCTTGTCCAATGAGGAGAGACAGAGAGGAGAATGCCACAGGAGAGCAGATAGGGGTGTGATGTTGGAGGCAGAGCTGGACTGAGGTGTCTGCAAGCCAAGGGTGCCAGGGATCGCCAGCAAACCTGGAAGGCAGGAGAGATGGGGAAGGATTCTCTCCCACAGCTTCCACAGGGAGCCTTTGTCACAGCAGCCCAAGGAAACTAATCTACAGGGTTAGTTATTTTCTGTTGTTTTCACAGCCTCTGTTAGGTGGTCTATGCATCTGTTAGAACAGGGGGCTCTGCTTTGTATTATGTAACTCAGTCTCGGTGTTAAGTTCTTTGGAGCTTCTGATCGGGGACGCAGGGGAAAGAACTGCAGACGGAATAAATATTCAAGGGAGACCGGACTCCCTCTGGTCGGCGCCCCGCTAAACTTTACTGATTACCTTATATACTTTCAAACATTCAGTAAGAATTTAACACATATACAAAGAGGTGAAGTAACATTAGAAAGCTACCATTTAAGATTACAATTTAGTGTGAAGGCTGAGGAACACTTATACAATTGATTTTGTTTAAAGTAAAAACATTAGGAAGCCTGGCTGTCTGTTCTTGCTGGCCCAAAGGGAAGTTACACATTATAATGCTAATGAAGGAGGAAGACAGAGAATAGAACCCAATGCTCGATGACTGGTCTGTCCATCCTCCAGCTTACACCTCAGCTGTTTCTCCACACCTCCTAGGGCGAGTCACTCTGCATATTACAGAAGCTCAAACCTCAAGGAAATGCTTCCCAAAAAGCCCCTGAAGGAGCACATTGAGGCGAACTGCCATGTCTTGAGCAAAGGGAGCTTATCTCCTACAACTCAGCATATAGTAGTTGTTCAGTAAATGCACATTTGCATCAGTGAATGGATGTTGAACAGCCTCTGGGATTCACTTGGCTGTCTGTGCACCTCAGCCTCCAGCCCAGAATATTGAACCTATTCCCAACTGAACAGGTATGTACAGGTGCCAGAGGTGGAAACCAGGGCAGCAGCAAACGGCCTGGAGGACAGTGTGGAACCTGAGATACTGAGCTGCTCACACGGCCTGGGCTCAGACCTGCTCCTTGTCTCTGAATAGCCTTGAGCCTTGGGGTCTTTTATAGAGGCAGGGTCACGCAATGTGGCCCAGCTGGCCTTTAAATTGTGGTCTCAAGCAATCCTCCTACCTCAGCCTCCAGAGTAGCTGGGGCTACAGGCTACCCCTGGCCTCTTTTGGATCCTATTAAAAGGACTGACCTTATTGATTTGCCTGTGAAACAACTTGCGATCAAAAATGGTTACCACTTTAATGTTAAGTGCACATTTCAGGTGACGAAATCTATAATTCATTGTTTCCTCTCCATATACTATGCACACGCACGTGCACGTACACACACATTTGGAGCATGCAGGTATAAACTTCTGATATTGGTGCCTACACCATTTGATCTGAAAATAATACTGTTATCATTAAACATATCTGTTACAGAGAAAATGACATGTATAACAAAAGGACAAGTAATACAAAAATCAACTCTTTAAAGTTTACATGTCTTCAAAAGTACTGGGCATTTAAATTTCTTTAAAATGTGTAACTTCAAAGATACCCAACTTATGACTCACTAGAAAAAGTTGTATTTTGTTATTTATCCTTAGATGTAAATTGAGTTATTTCTAACAGAGAACCATCGTGACTTCAGCATTGGCAGCAGCCAGTCAGCCCCAGACAGCTGCCGCAAGGCTCAGATGGGAACCAGAATGACTATGCGCTCACCATCTGTTTCTCATTTTGCCTGAGAAAGGATCCAGAAAATCCAGCTTCTCAGGGCTGCTACCTTCAAACCACTCTCTGGAAAGTGAAGTGCTTTCCGCCACCTCTAAAGTGACCAAGGTACAGTAAACATATCCGTGTTCAGCGGTAAGAATCTTCCTTGTCTGCTGTGGTTTCAACAACATGATGCCAAGAAGTCCAGGGAACTCTGACCTATCTACAGGGTGTCCCAAAGGTCACTCATAAATAATACAAACAGGTGGCCAGTATGTAGAGAATGTTTTGCAAATATTTTGTAAGATTTAGAATGAATATTCTGTAAATAAAAGTGCATTTAGCTACAATTTCCCATCTTCCCTAGGTATGGAGACCTTATGGGCGACCTTTAGAACACTTTGTGGTGCACACTTAGGGGCACACGTGTTTGTGATATGACATTTGGTGACTGTCAGGCCTTCCTTTCTTTGAAATGGCACTCAGGCCTGTCTACGTGCCAACCAGTGTGAATTTCAGTAGCTTGCCAGAAGGATTACCAGATTCTGGGTTAAATTGGGGCCATGTTACTTAAAATCAGGTATTGATATAGATCCGATATGAACACTTTTTCTTTAACATTGAAAAGTACTCTTTGCCTAAGCAACATAATGAGACCTGTCTCCACAAAAAATAGAAAATATTAGTGTGGCGTTGCATGCCTGTCCCAACTACCCTAGAGCCTGAGCCAAGAGGATCACCTGAGTCCAGAAGTTTAAGGTCACAATGAACTATGATCACACCAGTGCCCTCTGGCCTGGGCAACCCTGTCTCCCACCTCCCCCCCCCAAAAAAAATACTCTTTTACCCACAGGGTTTTCTCACCATGGTCTTCGGAGCCCTTGTAGTTGTCAGGAGTTCCCTGGGGTTACCCCAGTAGAAGCTTACTGCAGAATTGCTCCATTTTTCCTGCTTTTTAAATACTGGGATTTTTCTCTTGAAACACAAGGCATAATTTTATTTTTATAAAATTTTAGTGCATTATAGCAAGCAGGTACTTAGTAAATAGTCATTGAATGACCTAAAAGCATCAAAATATGTACGTTTGGTGAATTTTGGACTAGCAGATGTTAACTGATGTCACTCCTTATGAAAACAGACCACACCAAAAAGACCTAGTCAATGAAAGCTGTAGAAGTGGCATATAGGTGGCGACTGTCCTCTTGATACTGCCTGGTCGGTGTTTCACGCAGCATGGACTGTGTCTCCAGGGGAAGAAAGAGGAAACCGAGTGATGAGAACCCAGAGGTCTTGAGGTCTGTTCGTGACCTTTAACTGCTTCATGTAAACAGGGAAACCAAACACACAGCAATCAAGTGGCTCCTCAGCCCCATGTAGCTGAGGCCACAGAGGACTCTGCTGCTGTGTGGGAGAGATGAGATCTGGGTCCACATGTTTCTGCTCTCTTCACCTCCAGCTCACGTGAAGTCCCTGCCATCAGCGCTGCCCAGATTGCCCCCGCCTGCCTCACCGGCAGGAGGGCACACCCAACCTTCTCAGGGTTCTATTTGCTGGCTGAATGTGTTTCCGACCTTGCAGTCATGGCTATTTTGCAATTTTCAAAAATCAAAGAAAAGTCACACCTTCATTAAACTATTCTCAACATGCAAATGCATGCACCACGCACACACGAGATGCAGCCACAACCAGGAGAGATCACGCAAATGACATGCACAGGCACATGAACCAAGCTCGTGCTGGAGAAACTGGGGAGCCCAGCAAGTGTGGCTCTGCCTCACAAATCAAGCTGTTTTCCCAGCAAATATTTATCAAGTGCCAACTATGTGCTGGGAACCATTTGCAGTGCCAAGGAGATGGTAATAACTAAAACAAATTCCCCTCTCTCCTGTGCTGACATCCGAGTCAGGGAGACAGACAATGGGCTCATGAACAGATAAGTATTCTAACAGGAGAGGGACATGCTGGCGGGGACCACGGGTCAGGGGGAGGGCAATAAGGCGAAGCAGGGGCGCAGTCCTTGGTGAAATGAGTGAGCCCTGTGAGTGTCATGCAAAGGCCCTGCGGGAAGAGAAACTGAGAAAGGTGGAAGGGAGCAATGGGAGGCTGGCAGGAGGATCATCAGGTCAGACCCCCTGGGTCCTCACTGTGCTTCTGGAAGCTCTTGAGTCAGGCACTCATATCTAGGTGCAGTGTGGCCCATGTCAACATATCTCAGAAAGGTCCCCATATACGGAGGGTGGCTGGTTCAAACCTGGCACTGGCCAAACTGCAACAAAAAAATAGCTGGGTGTTGCGGTGGGCGCCTGTAGTCCCAGCTACTCGGGAGGCTGAGGTAAGAGAATTGCCTAAGCCCAAGAGCTGGAGGTTGCTGTGAGCTATAATGCCACAGCACTCGACCGAGGGCAGCAAAGTAAGACTCTGTCTCTAAAAAACAAAAACAAAACATATCTCAGAAAAGGCATTGCTGAGCACTGGGCAGTGCCTTTGGCAGAATTTTCAGGGGCCATTGGATCTGAGTCTTGGGCTGCTTAGAAAGTGGACTTCGCTCTGCCCACATGTTCCTCTCCTCCCACCCTGGGACCATTCCTTCTCCCTGGGACGCCAGGGAAGGTGACCTGGGAAAAGAGACAAAACAAAAGGAAGCTTTTCCATTCCGCCCGAGTTTAGGTAAAGCAAAGGCTAACCGACGCTGACCCAAAGTCAGGGAAGCAGCCAAACAATGGTGCTTTCTTTAGATTCACTAGTCCAGACCCAGTCTTGCCCTTTTATTTCCTTATTAATCTGTCTTGTTTGATTAATTCTTTCATTTGTTTTTAAGTATGGGAAAGTTCCAGAAAGTAGATGTCTACTGGCACCAGGCCACACTGCCTGCACTGCACGGCCACAGAGGGAGAAATCTCAGGCCCAGAAAGTAGTGACTTTTCCATCTCATTCCTTTCAGAAGGTTTTATTGAAAGAACGACTTTGGAAGATACTATGGGAACAGTTCCTTCTGCTAACACGTCATTATTCAATTTTGCAAATATTTTAAAACCCGAGAGACAAATCACAGGCATTGACATGAGTCCTCAGTATGTTTTAACTCCAAAAGCAAAGATAAAGGGAAGGGGAGAGGGGAGGAAGTAGTGCCTGCACCTCCTTCTGATAGAGAACTCAGTTTGGAAATACATGAGAAATGGAATGTGCTCCCTTGCCAGCCTCCTTCCTCTGCCATTAACTTCTCATGGTCTCCAAGGGGTCCCACCATGACCACCTATCCTCCCTCCTCCTTCACCATCCTCTGCCCCCCACCTCTAGTGGTTGAAGTGCTGGAGAGGGAAGGATAGAAGAGAAGCCATTCCTTACTTGTTGCACATGGACTGGAATACAGCTCTGCGAACTGAAATAAAACCATAGCCCTGGCCCTGGGAGGAAACCCACTGTCCTGCCCTCAGGCACGCCTCTTGCCTCTCCCTTAGTAACTGTTCCAGCCCCCGGCCTTCTTGCTGGGAACTCAGAGCTTCAGACCAGCTGTGTCTTGCCCAGAATATTCTTCCTCCAAAGACCCCCAGGTTCTTCCCAAGTCATGAAACTCTCTGTTCAAACAGCACTTCCTCTGTGCTGTGTGTGGGCCAGCACCCACCAGCCCGTCATTCTGCACCCCACACCCTGCTCCATCCCCCTATCCTGTGGCTCAGCACCCTCTGACCTCTTGCTATGGATTAGTCTGTGGGTCTGGGATTCGGCTTCCTCCCTGAGACACAGGCACTTTAGAGCAGGGGCCTGGGGAGCTTGTTCCACGCTATGAGATGGTTCTCTGCATGTGAAAGAAATGTTATAAACGTGGATGTGTGAGAATAAGGATCAGAAGTTTTGAGCAGCATAACACACTAGAAATTGCTCCTATTAATGGGGTTCATTTCAGAAATGGGGAAAATGTACTAGAAAGGTATAGTAGCTGCCTCAAGGCTACACGACTCCTTAGCAGCAAAACCCAGGGCCAGAAGTTCAGGGGTCCTGACTGCCAGATCAGTGTCCACCCCGCCCCTACCTCCAGCCCCAGCAGCCTTTGGCACTCACTCATGGGTTCTCTCTCTCTCTTCTTTTGCTTACAATGAACTAATGAACCACAAGGGAAACCTCAAAGACATGATATTCAGTAAGTGGAAACCACAATGTTCCATGTTTGAGCCAAGAAACTAAAGGAAGTTAAGAGCTACTGAATAAACATCAAGTCCTAAAGCCTGCAAGGCAGGGGATCTTACCCAAAGGTGTCAAGTAAAGACCTTGGTTCTCAGAGAAGCAGAGAAGCTAAGGAACTTTACTAAGGTAGCTCCATCAGTATGGTGTGGTGCTTAGCCCTTCCTTCTAAATGCACAGTGCACCTAATCAGACAGCCTCTACCAGGCTCAAGGTCCCCGTTTGGGTGTCCCCATCTCTGGTAGATGCCTCTGGGCCTGTGGTCTCTCAGATTTTAATGAGCTGCTTTGGGGCAGCAGCCCCACCTTTGATTCACAGCTTAATGTATCTGCCTTGGGGTCTGCCTTGGGGAGTGTGTGGGCACATGAGGGAGCTTTCTGAAATGACAGCTCATCTATACACCCACCCTTTGAGGAGTCCATGGACCGAGATCAACCCAAAGGTACTTGCCTTCCAGAAGTCCCTCCTATCTTCCCTCACACATTAACCAGCAACAAAGCACTGGGGTGCTGCCAGCTGGAGATCCTTGGGCAAAACTGCTTTTAAAATTAAGGAACCTGCCTCTGTAGTCTCAGCTACTTGGGAAACTGAGGCAGGAGGACTGCTTGAGCCCAGGAGTTCAAGTGCAGCCTGGACAGCATAATGAGAACCTGTCCCATTAAAAAAATAATAATAAGCCCAATTAGCATTTAGCAGAGTGGGCATGCATGCTTAAGCCCCAGAGTGGTTACTTGCCTTTACCTTTTCAGCTTCTTTTCTCCAACGCATACACACACACACACACACACACACACACACACCCTGTGTTTTGGTCAGAAGTAGGCAACCTTGGAGTTGGACCTTGGAAATGGGCATAGGGTACTGTGACATGGAGGACAGATTAGACAGGATGTGAGCTGCTCCAAAGGGCAGAATGAGGCTCAAAAGGGGACAAGGGGAGTCACAGAGAAGCTAACATGGGGGGAGACTTCCCAACAACTAGAGCCATCTGGAAAAAGAGCAGCCCGTTTGGCAGGCAGTAGTTGCCAAAGCTCACAGGGTACAGAGGACAACTGCACAGACTCTGGCTAGGACGGTTTGAGGGGACAACAGCCCCCCCATATGGTTCTTCTGTCTCTAAGACTCCAGGACATTTTGAAAATAGTTTCCTCACTGCTGTCCTGTTTTGAATCTTTTTGCTGAACGATCATTTCTATAAGTCACTATGACTCATGGTTTGCAAGGACAATTTTGATCCTCATATACCAAATGTACTTACACTGAATTTTTTCTTATTAAATCATAAACACATAGATCATGTATACATTAACGCATTTATGGGGTACAATGTACTGATTTCATATAGAATTAGGAACACTTACATCTCACTGGTTAATGTATACCTCATCTCGTTTACTCAATTATTGTGTTAATACATTTATACTCTATACCAGGGGTCCTCAAACTACGGCCCACGGGCCACATGCAGCCCACTGAGGACATTTATCTGGCTCACTGGGTGTTTTTGCCACCGCTGCCTGTCCTGCTTGGTAGCCAAGTCGTCCCAGGGCCCGCAGTCTGGCCCTCCAACAGTCTGAGGGACAGTGAACTAGCACCCTGTTTAAAAAGTTTAAAAGTTTGATCCCACCATTCACCCTCCCTCAATCTGACCTCCCCATCCCTTCCCATCCCCCTCTCCTCCCTCCTTCATCTTGAGCCATTGTTGTGATCTATTCTTCATATGAAAGTGTGAGTGATTATAAATTGGTTTCATAACAGTACATTGGATATTTTTTCTTCCATTCTTGAGATACTTTACTAAGTAGGATATGTTCCAGCTCCATCCATGTAAACATAAAAGATGTAAAGTTTCCATCTTTTTTAAGGCTGCATAATATTCCATGGTATACACATACCACAATTTATTAATACATTCATGGGTCAATGGGCACTTGGGCTTCTTCCATGGCCTGGCTATTATGTATTGAGCTGCAATGAACAATCTGGTGCAAATATCTTTGTTCTAAAATGATTTTTGGTCTTTTGGACATATACCTAATAGAGGAATTGCAGGATCAAATGGCAGGTTTACTTTTAGACCCCTGAGTATTCTCCAAACTTCTTTCCAAAATGGACATATTAGCTTGCACTCCCACCAGCAGTGCAGAAGTGCTTTTCTCCACATCCACACCAACATCTGTAGTTTTGAGATTTTGTTATGTGAGCCACTCTTACGGGAGTTAGATGATATCTCAAAGTGTTTTGATTTGCATTTCTCTGATGATTAAAGATGATGAGCATTTTTTCATATGTCTGTAGACCAGGCACCTATCATCTTCATAGAAGTTTCTGTTCAAGTCCCTTGCCCACAATAAAAGGGATTACTTGTTCTTTTCTCATTAATAAGTTTGAGTTCTCTGTGGACTCCTGTTATCAAACCTTTATCAGAAGCATCACCTGCAAATATCCTCTCCCAATCTGTGGGCTGTCTGCTTGCTTACTGTGTTATTTATTGGCAGTACAGAGCTTTTTAGTTTGATCAGATCCCAGTAATGTATTTTTGGTTTTGTTTCACTTGCCCAGGGGGTGGGGGGTGTCCTCCTCATAAACTATTCTCCCAGGCCAATTTCTTCAAGTGTTTCTCCTGCACTCTCTCCAAGAATCTTTATAGTTTCATGTCTTAAGTTTAAATCTTTTATCCAGTAAGAGTCAATTTTTGTTAATGGTAAAAGGTGTAGGTCCAGTTTCAGTCTTCTACAAGTCACCAGTCAATTCACCCAGCACCATTTGTTAAATAGGGAGTCTTTCCCCCAATTTATATTTTTGATAGGCTTATCAAAGATCAAATAACAATAAGTGTCTGGGTTCGTCTCTTGGTTCTCAATTCTGTTCCATACATCTACTTCCCTATTTTTGTGCCAATACCATGCTGTTTTGATCACTATAGATTTATAGTATAGTTTGAAGTCTGGTAGCGTGATTCCTCCTGATTTGTTTTTATTTTTTGAATAATGTCTTGGCTATGTAAGGATTTTTTTCTGGTTCCATATGAAATAAAGTACTATATTTCCAGATCTTTAAAGTATGATGGTGGTGTTTTGATAGGGATTGCATTAAATTTGTAAATTGCTTTGGGTAATATGGACATTTTAAGAATGTTGATTCTTCCTAGCCTTGAGCATGGTATGGTTTTCCTTTGTTAATATCTTCAGCTATTTATTTTCTCAGAGTTTCATAATTCTCTTTATAGAGATCTTTCACATCTTTTTTTAGGTAAAGTCCCAAATATTTCATCTTATTTGACACAACTGTAAAGGGAATAGAGTCTTTGACTGTTTTTTTGGCTTGACTATTATTGGTATATATAAAAGCTACTGATTTGTGACTACTGATTTTGTATCCTGAGATGTTACTGTATTCCCTGATCACTTCTAAGAGTTTTGTGGTTGAGTCCCTGAGGTTTTCCAGTTATAAAATCATATCATCTGTGAAGAGTGAAAG
>NW_003852459.1:10794874-10806703 GCF_000181295.1 Otolemur garnettii
AATTTTTTATTTTTGGTTAGGTTGGCCAAAGGTTTATCAATTTTGTTGAATTTTTCAAAAAAACCATATTTTAAATTCATTGATCTTTTGAATAATTCTTCTGTTTTCAATTTCATTTAATTCTGCTCTAATTTTAGTTATTTCTTTTCTTCTGCTGGGTTTGAGGTTGGAATGTTCTTCCTTTTCCAGTTGCTTATGATATCCCATTAAGAAGACTATACTTTCAGGGATCATTTCTATAGTTTGTTACTAGCGAAGTCTCTTTCAATGTGTAGAGAGAAGGAGGAGGCACAGTGTTCTCCTTAAACGGAAATGTTCTTCCTTTTCCAGTTGCTTACGATTTCCCATTAAGAAGATTATACTTTCAGGGATCATTTCTATAGTTTGTTACTAGAGAAGTCTCTTTGAATGTATAGAGCCCTGGAAACCACAAGGAGGAGGCATAGCGTTTTCTCCTGAGGGTGAAGCCAGCTCTTGGTGTTCCTTTAGTGCAATTGCCATTTGCCATTGATGATCGTTCTCTCCCTTTGGGGGAGTAATAGGGAGAGAACACATTTAAAAATATATATATAGCCCATTAATTGTTGACTTCCTCTTTCCATTCTCTTGAGGATGGCTTGCAACACTATAAATTTCCCTTTTAGGACTGCCCTTGCAGTATCCCACAGGTTCTGATAATTTGTGTCTTCATTATTATTTTGTTCCAAAAACTTGGCAATTTCCTTCTTAATCTCATCTATGACCCAGCTATCATTCAGCATGAGGTTATTTAGTCTCCATGTCTTTGTATGAGTATGCAAATACCTGTTATTGGTGAGTTCAAGTTTTATTACATGATGATCAAGAAAATACAAGGAATAATTTTTATACTTTTAAATTTGCTGAGGTTAGACTTGTGACCAAAGATGTGATCAATTTTGGAGGATGTTCCATGGGCTGATGAAAAGAATGCGCATTCAGTTTTGTTAGGATGAAATGTTCTATAGTTGTCTGTTAAATTCAGTTGTTGTACGGTGAAGTTTAAGTCCAAAATTTCTTTGCTTAGTTCTCATTGGAGGATCTATCCAACACTGCCAAAACGGTGTTAAAATCTCTAACTATTATGGTGTTGGAAGATATTAAATTCCTCATGTCTGTTAGGAGACATAAAATTGAGCAGCATTCTGGTTGGGTGCATAAATGTTAATAATTAACATCTCATCGTGTTGTGTGTTTCCCTTTACAAGTATGAAGTGGCTATCCTTGTCTTTCCTTACTTTTGTTGGTTTAAAGCCTAGTGTATCTGCAAATAAAATTGTCACCCCTGCTTTTTTCTGATTTTTGTTTGCCTGGATTAGAGATGCCCCTTCTTTCACCCTGAGTCTATATTTATCCTTTAAGGTAAAATGAGATTCTTGTATGCAGCAGATA
This sequence comes from Otolemur garnettii, assembly GCF_000181295.1. NCBI lineage: Eukaryota > Metazoa > Chordata > Mammalia > Primates > Galagidae > Otolemur > Otolemur garnettii. Next base: position 10,796,285 of record NW_003852459.1, read on the forward strand.
TCTGGCCTGAGTTTTGTATCCAGTCAGCCAACCTGTGCCTCTTAAGAGGACAGTTAAAGCCATTCACATTAATTAAGAGTATTGATAAGCCTGGTAGTATTTTGGATGTCAAGTTTTTGGAAAGTCCAGTGGAATTTTGAATCTTTTCACCACTATGAAAATTTGGGTTTTGGTCAAGAATTTCAGAGTGAGTTTACTTTGGTGTTAGAGCATTGTGCTGGTCATTATGGAGGATGGGTCTGAGGAAATCCTGAAGAGTCTAGTTTTGTTATGGCAAATTTCTTCAACATGTGTATGTCATTAAAGTATTCAACTTCTCCGTCATAAATGAAGCTCAATTTAGCTGAATACAGGATCGTGGGCTGAAAGTTGTTTTGTTTTAGGAGACTGAAGGTTGATTACCATCCTCTTCTGGCTTGAAAAGTTTCAGCAGAAAGATCTGCAGTCGTTCTAATATTCTTCTCCTTGTAAGTTATGATTTTCTTACGTCTGGCTGCTTGCAGGATTTTCTCCTTCATATTAACTTTGGCAAAGTTAATTACAATGTGTCTAGAAGATGCTTCATTTGGGTTGAGTCCTGCTGGGGTTCTAAAACTGTTTGCTATCTGAATTTCAGTATCTCTTGCCATACTTGGGAAGCTCTCCTCAATTATCTCTTGGAGTAGAGTATCTGTGCCTTTTGGATCATCCTCTTCTCCTTCAGGGATTCCTATGAGGTGAATGTTTGCTCTTTTGGAGTGGTCCCACAATTCTCTCATGGAATGGTCTGTTTTTGCTCTCCACTTCTTTTCCTCTTTGAGCATTTGGGAACATTCAAAAGCTTTGTCCTCAATGTCAGAGATCCTTTCTTCTGCCTGCTCCATTCTGTTACTGAGGGATTCTACCGTATTTCTCAGATCTTTGAGGGCTGCAAGTTCTTGCCTCCATGTGTCAAAATCTTTGGTGATTTTGTCTTTGAATTCATTGAATTCTTAAGACAACTTTTGAATTGCTCCTTGAATTTCTAATTCCATCCTTACCTCCATTCTGTTAATCTTATTTGGAATCCAAATTCTGAATTTGATCTCTGACATCTCAGCCAGTTGTTTATGAATGGGATCTTCTGTTGCGTCTCTTTGGTCACTCCTTGGGGGAGTTGATCTACTCTAATTATTCATGTTGCCAGAGTTTTCCCACTGATTCCACCCCATTATTATTTTTCACCATTTGGCTAGAGAAGCTGGCAAGGTGAAATTTAACTGAGGGCTCCTGGAGTAGTGATTAACCAACACTTTATTAAAGAACTGGGACTGGTGATTGAGGCTTTTCCCTTAGAGCTTTACAAAGTTCCCATTCAGAACTACTGCCTGAAACTCTGGGCACCTGCTTGGTCTGGTGGGGCTGGATGGTGCTGACCAGTATTCAGCTAGTCTCTGTCCAATCCTAGTGAATCAGTGGCTTGGGCTGAAATCTCAGCTGTGGAGATATATAAGCAACTAAGACATCCCTCCACCCACAGGCAACAACTGGAAGGGGAGAATCCCACACTCCCGCAATAACACAACCAGGGTACAACCTTGGTGGGTCCCCAGGTGATCAGCCCAGGTCAAGAGTTCCAAACCAATTGTCCCAATTGACACAAACACCGATCAGGTGGGAGAGTTCAAAAAGTCTTCAGCATCTAGGCAGTCAGGGGCCACAGGCAACTCAATTTGACCCCAGTGGGAGGGACCATGGAGCTTCCACCACTGTCAGGGGCAGTGCTGCCACTGTTAGGAGTGGTGCCACAGGTCTGGGTACTGCTGTGTGCAGGATGCAAGAGCCAGTGAGGAGCTGGAGGGGTTGCCACCAGCTGCAAGGATCACAGAAGCAGGTGGGGAACCAGATGGCAGAGCTGCTGACCCCAGATCTTGTGCTGCAGGAGCTGGGAGGGGAACCAGAGGATGGAGCCACTGACCCCCTGGCTCGGGCCACAGGAGCCAGGTGGGAAGCGGGAGGGTGGAGTCACCAGCCTTGGGGCCTCAGGGGTCACAGAAGCCAGGCAAGAGTTGCTGGCCCATGGCTGCAGGTAGCAGGGGCTGGGCAGGAGTCACCAGCTGTGGGCCGTGGGTCTCAGGAGCTGGAGGGTGAAGTCCACAGCAGGTCACAGGAGCCAGGCAGGAGTCACCAGCCTGTGGCTGCAAGTCGTAATGGCCAGGTGGGAGTTGCTGGCTGCAGGAGCCAAGCCACCCACTAGGGGCTGGTGACGTGGTGGGCCGTGGTCCCTGGTAGGTAGCGCAAGTTCCGAGCTATGCTCTTTCCAACACGGGGCAAGTCACTCTCCCCTTGTGGCTCCCTACCTCTTTTAAAGCTATAGTTTCCATGCAACTGTCCCACCACTCATGAGGTGCCCTGCCCTAGCAAAAAATCTGCCAAATGCTCCAGATTTTGCAGGGGGTAGTCTTCCAGACCACCAGGAGGCAGAGGGGATTGGGAGTTCAGGAAGGTAGGGAGAATATTAGATCAACTTTTAGCCCAAGCAAGAGACTTCCTTGGCTTGCAGAGGTATCTGTCCGTGGAGGAGTTCAGGCCCGTAGTTGTTCTCTCCCCTTTGGTGAAACAAAGGCCCTCTGTTCTCTATGCACCTCAAGCTTCTCTCTTGGGGGGAGGGAGAGGAAGGATTCCCATCCTCTTTGGGATGGGTTCTGTACCTGAAATTTGTTTCCTTGGAGTCCCAGCTTGTCACAGCAGGGGTGATGGGAACCTATCGATCCTCTCTCTCAGCTCAGCCCCCGATCTTCCGCCTTATTGGGTTATTTCTGGCCATTATTTCTCCCTCTGGACGGGAGCCTTTGTGGAAAGCTGGCTTCAGTCGACCATCTGGCCTCCCTCTCTCACACTGAATTTTTAAGAAAATAAATTTATGAACAGAGAGCTAACACTTGCCTTTCAAAGATAACTTATACATATTTCTTATATTTTATCTCTTTCCTTGTGATATATTTAAAAAGCACATCACTACAGGTATAATGCATGAAGGGCACTATTAAAATGTCCTCAGAACCTAGGGAATTAAAATGGCTTTTCCATTTCCTGAAATAGCCAAGTAAATACTTCCATTGGCCTAAAACTTTCTGTTCAGCACCTTGACTCAGCTTGCACCTGTCTGGGGGCTGTAGGGGGACTTGCTAACCTTCCTAGAGGAGCAGGGAAACACTTGTCATTCTCTCGTTAGGCTGCTGTGTGACCCTGAAAAAGGTACTTAGCTTCTCCAAGACTCAGTTTCTTCATGTGAAATTTGGAGATTAGAATTATACCTACTATAAAGAATTACTATATGCTTTAAATCAAATAATGTTTGGAGCGTACTAGTTCAATATCTGACACCCAGTAATTGTTATAATTAACATCATTAGCACCATCTCCATTATGATCTTTGTTAGAAATTACTTTGATAAAGAAAGTACTCGGGAGTATGGTGGGATCTTTGCCATAGTCTTAGCACTAGAATAGCACACGTATTCCTGGGTTATTAATGTTTTTCCTATTGCCTGGGATGTCATCCATGCAGACACAGGGCTTGTGAGAGGCTGAATAAGAACACTTACTGTATGGTCAATGAACCAGCAGCATCAAGCCTCACTTGAGCACCTGTTAGAAAATCAGCTTTGGGGAAGCAACCCGACCCTTGATTCAGAGGGTAAGTGTGGTGGAGGGAGTATGAGGGAAATTGTTACATTTGCTCCCAGTACAGTTTTTAAGTCAGCATTAGTGATATTGTTTCCCCTTAAAATGTTCTATTCTCATGAACTTGGTATATTCTAGGTGCTCTTGGTCCATGATTGCAAAGGCAAGATTGCTTTTCTAATGGTACAGGAACCAAACTGAAATGGATGTCTTAACTACCTAAAGGGAACTTGTACTTTAATTTAGATGAACCTGTATTGTGGTCTTTAGAAAATTAGCTGAGTGTCCCTCCAGCATCTGTCACTGTGTCTGACATATAGCAAGGGACCCCCAAAGAATTGATATACTATCAATTAAAATTTTGTAGGGTTATTCATCTCTAAAAGATTAAATGTAAACAATTTATCCTGAAATTCTGGGCCTACCACAGCTGGATGCATACAACAGAAAGATGCAAAGAACTAGGTCTTAAAATTCTCTCTTATGTAAAAGTCTGTCTGGAGCTGAGCAGTCTCAGGCTACTTCTAAGCATATTAATGACTCAGTCTTCTTTTCTTTTCTATAACTTTAACAGGTGATACCCATTCTCAAATCACCTTCTAGTTCAAGATGGTTTCCAGAACTCCAGCCACCCCATCTGCATTCCCAATACAAACCTCCCCAACTGACCATCTCCCTACACTAACCACCTCCTTAAGTTGATCTAATTTTCAATAGACCAACATGTACCACATGTACATATCAGCACAGTAGGCCTAGTTCCCTATGTTGCCCACCTCCGCATATTGACCAGTTACAGTCCCTTGGGTGGTCAACTTACAGAGGTTCTACTGTAGGACCTGAAGAAAGGAGGGAAATGGACATGCACTTTCCCAAAGCCCCCCAGAACATTTCTGTCTGCATCTCATTAGCTGAAACTCAACCACAAGTTCAAACACAACTGCAAAGGAGGTTGGAAAATGTCTTTACTTCTGAACAGGAAGAAGCTCAGCTAAAACTCAGGGTACTAAGAAGGAAGAGAAGAAAAGATTTTGAGGCAACTAGCAATATCTGCCAAAACTTTGAACCTCTTGCAGCTGACTCCGCTGTCCACTCACTTTCATCTGTCCTGTCCACACAGATGCTCGTGTACTTGTCGTCTCCCAACATGGCCCTTCTGTGCCTTGCTCATTGTGTTGTCCTGGCTCTGGGCATCTTTAGTTCTTCTTCCCTGCCCAGAAGCCTCCTCCTTCCAGGCTTCTGTCCAGGCCCTCCTGCTCCACAGAGCATCCTGAGTCCATTTTCTAGGAGATGCCACTCCTTATGTGGTTTACCTTATTGTTGAAAATTTACCACCAAAATGGTAGCATGAGCCCGTTAGGGCTAGGTTGTGTTTTTAACAAAGTTCTAGGCACAGTAATTTTCTCACTTGTGAATACTCTGCACATATTTGGTTTTGTTATCAATGGCAATGACAGACACAACTGGACTCAGAGTTTTCAAGTTTTGATAATTATTTCAACTTGTCAAACTCCTTCTGCTTCTTTGAGTAGAATCATGAAACTTTACCATTTCTCTTAACCTTCTTTGAAGTAGAAATAGTGCAAAAGGCTGTATCAAAGGAATTTGAAGATTTTGAGAATGGCAAAATTTATATAAACTTTACAGAGGACAATGAAAAAATGTATAAACCTTATTTGTGGCTAAAGTCAGTGTCTCCTGGTTAGGTTTTGGCCTCTGTTTAACTTTGTTTCTGAAGCTCTTAAAATGAGAGGCTAGAAAAGGCCTTTGGGACCATATAATGAAGTCCTATCCTCCCATTTGACAGATGGGCAAAGTGAGATGAACTGAGCATAGGAGGTAAAATGTCTTGGCCACAATGGAACCAGAACTCAGAGGCTAGTCTCAGAGGCTATTCTCTAGGTATGCTTCAGGTTCCTCACCACGTGTGAGAGGTCTGTGTTCCCTTCTCTGAAGGCATCTGAGACAACTGATTACTCATCACTCTGTCTTCACAGCCTCTCCTATCGGCAGTCCAGACACAGAGTCTCTAATTGAGTCCAGCTAGACCTCAAGGATGTACATGTTAAACTAATCCAAACCTTTGAGGGCCTTGATTATAAATGGAGACCCCAAATCTTGGCTTCATCTCCTTTCCTGCCCTAGAACACTATGGAACATTCCCAACATCTAAGCCAACGAGACATTTTCATTGCTACATGTATATCATGCTTGTGTTTAAACCTTGCCATTGTTTTGTGTTTTCTTTTCTCAGATGTAAGTCCATGGACTAAATAGAGAGGTGATGTCAAACAGTTTGTCAAACACAGCTGTCTAGAGTCACCCTGTGCACACTGGGAAAGCAGCTGGTTCCCTTCCAGTGAAATGGAGGAGCCAGCTCACACCTAAAGGTCACTGGTACCAAACAGCAGGCTGACTCTGAGCTGTCTGGGCTGTGACAGTTGTTTGGAGTCCACTAATGCTCCTTTTACTCAAGAGTTTGCTTATTTTGCAAAGCAACTGTGGATTAGCATGAGTACCAACATACATTATTTATTGAGTACTTATGGCGCAAACCAAAAAGGGAACGTGTAGATCCTCAGGAAGCCCAGATAGGCACTGCACGTGTGTTGGGAAGAGAGACACACTTCATTTTGGCTGATGAATAGGTGGTTCCTCAATATTCCTTGAAGGTCTCACATCTCATTAACCCACGTCTCCCCACCTGTCCCAGGGAGTGTAGTGGGACCTCTGAGAGGCAGAGGAGGTCTGAAGGATGTGTGTTGCCACAACCTCCAAGTCACATGTCTCCAACTTCTCATCTGTCCAGAAGACCACAGGGGCTTAAGTCTCAGCCAAGACAGAAACTCCCCTACAACAAATATCACTGATATAGAACATTGCAGGGATTCAAAAATGTTCATTTGAAAGCTAAAAAATGATCCTTCCTTGGACCACAGAGTTTATTGAAAAGTGGAAGGAAGTCTAATTTCTTCTAACCCAGTTCCAGTGTCCTCCACACGTTTCCAACAAATACATATATGCTCACTATAGCCTTGAATTCCTGAGCTCAGAAGTTAGGGTTAAGGTTAGGGTTAGGGTTAGCCTCCCAAGTGGGAGGACTGCGGGCACACACTGCCACGTCTGGCTCACGTAATTTTTTAGTGCCTGCTTGAACCATTTCAGGCTCTGTGATTCACCAATTTTGCAGATTCATTAGCAATGTCCTTGTTTGATTCTGTAATTGTTGAATAAGAAACCTCAAGTGGTGAGGACTCAGGCTAGAGTAAGAAAGAAAATTAAGAAAGAAGCAAATTCTGTAGAGTGTTGAAAAATAAACAATGAAGATCCACTTAGGGCTTCCAACAAGGAGTTTCCATGACTCCACCTCTGGTGGCACCTGAGCATCACATAGGGAACTTTGATTATTTATCTTTTTATTGAGGAAACAAAGCCTGTACTTCTTCTAAATACAGACTCATTAAATATTTTGTCTAAGAATGGGCCGTTCTCATATGCATTGCTCTTTTTGTCTAAGAATGGGCCAAAAATTGAAGGCCCCATCTGCTACAAAGGAGGATTACATTCTAGGTCTTTAAAGAATCCTCTCTATGAAGCTTCCTCTACCATCTCCCTCTCCCAGATGGAGCTGACTGTCCTTTCCTTTGCATTCCCCGTACAGCCTGTGAACATGTGTTTCATGGCACAACAATATTTTGGTGGCATATCAGAGCTGGCTAGGAGCTAGTACCCACCATCTGAAGAAATTAGCCATATTTGACATTAAACCACATTATTAAACTATAGACATTTTAAAACAGTTTGTGATATTGTAGGATGACTCAGAAGATAACTGGATCTTAATAGAGGATAAAATAGAAATGATAAAAACTACATTTCTAATCAGGACAAGAAAAATAAACTTTCAAAAAATGGTTTCAGGACTTAGTCAGTTAGGAAAGTAGGTTATATTTCTACCTTGTTTCTTACAGAAAAATTAATTCCAGATGAATCAAAGATGTAATATAGCTTCATGAAAGCATGAATATACATGAAGGAGATACTCTCAGGACGAGAAGATGCCTTTTTAAGTAAGATACAACCCAGAAATCACAAAGAAGACTGGAAAATTTAGTCTATAAATTTTGCATTAAAAATACCATAAACAAAGTCAAAAGAAAATAAACTGGTAAAAAAAAAATTGCAATACATATGAGAATGGGATTAATTTTCTTAACATACAAAGGAACTTATCTATCTGAGAAAAGAATCTACTTTTTAAAAAAAATGAGAAAAGGCTATGAATAGGAAATTCAAAGGGAAAAAAAGAGCCAATAAACAAAGGAGAAGAGTTTTTAATCTCATGTTTAATTAAAAAACACAAATTCAGGGCGCTGCCTATAGCACAGTGGTTATGGCGCCAGCCGCATACACCGAGGCTGGTAGGTTCAAACCTGGTCTGGGGCCTGCTAAAAACAACAATGACAACTGCAACAACAACAACAAAAATAGCTGGGTGCTGTGGTGGGCGCCTGTAGTCCCAGCTACATGGGAGCTGAGGCAAGAGAATCACTTAAGCCTAGGAGTTCGAGGTTGCTGTGAGCTGTGATGCCACAGCACTCTACTCAGGGCAACAGCTTGAGACTCTGTCTCAAAAAAAAAATAAAAAAATGCAAATTCAAACAACAAAATGCCATTTTCACCAATGCTTGTCCTATGTTAAGTCATTTGATAATACCCAGAATATGAGGCAACAGTTACATTTTTTGAAGAGCAATTTAGCTATGTTTTTCAGATATAAATTGAACACACACTTTGACCTAAAAACTCCATTTATATCAATCTAGTTCACAGATATACTTTTATGAGCGCACAGAAATATCTCTAGCAGTACGTAGCCTTCAAAATAGAGAAATGATTGCAATAGGAGAAAGTAAACAACTTAAATGCCAATGAACAAGAAACTGGGGTAATAAATTAAGGCACACTACTATGAAATATGGGCAGCGATTCAAACGAATGAGGTGAATATGGGTGAATACAAGAAGACATCTAGGATATAGTAAGTGAAAAACTTTTTGCACAAATACAGGAAAGTGTATATAAGATGAGCTTATTTATGTATTAGATGTATGCTTGTAGAAATTAGTAGTAGTTAGCATTTATTTAAAACTTAAAATATGCAAAGCCAACACTGTACTTCATTTATAGGTACAGATATATAGGAAATATGCATGAAACTAAGACATACTTATGTAGTTGAAGTTTAAGGAAACACGAGTGAAATAAAATTGGAGAGGGGCTCATAAGAATCTTTAAATATATTTTAATGTTTTATTTCATTAAGAATATATCTGTAATATTCTTTACAAATATTTGAAGGTAAAGGAAGTGAAAATGACTCATTTGAATGTAATACCCCTTAACCTCTATAAAATGTCTTAAAATAGTCAGTGATACAATGATGACTCACTTTTTTTTTTTTAATGTGAAAGCTTGTAGTGAGTAGGGATTAACATAGCCTTTTAGAAACCGGATCTACCTGGTGGAACATTCTTGTACTAATCTTTCTTGTTTACCAGATTTTTTTATTAACACAGCCTAAAAGGAACAGTTGTGCTGTCGTGGTGTGTCTCTGTTTGTTGTCAAATAGCAGCCGAAATCTTATTCTACAAAGATAGCTGTGTTGCCAGAGTGGGGGAAATAGCCCAGTGAACCCTTACTTCCCTTGGAAATCTCTCACCAAAACTACCATATTTCAACAAAATATTACTGGCAGATAGGTTTTGAACCACGGGGGAGTGGTTCTTCATTTTCTGAAGAAATCAAAATGTTAAAAATAGTCCACTCTGAGCTGTGGGCTGGGTTCTTGGATCTCCACACAGAATTTTCTATGAAACATCATCTTCCTGCTCACAAATCCCACTGACACCTTTGGGAATGCTCTAAGCAGAATGAGTCAGAATCCGCCACTCAGACAGCTCTGTGAGAGCAAAGAAGGGGACTCCGTGACCTGGCACTAATTGCTCTTTTGTCCCTCTGATTCAGGAACTCACAGTGACAAGAGATAATGGCACTGAGCAATGAAATGTAACCTCAGTCAAACGTGGGCAAGAGGCAGTTCTTGCTTTGGATACCAGAGTTAGGTGGCTTATCTTGTTGCATAACATACATTTTGCTCTCATGGCATTGAAAAGGGGTTTTAAATATGTATCCTGGGGTTTTCTCCCAAGCATTGTGCCATAGGTTTGATGGTGAATATTATCTAGTGAGGAGCTCACATATAAAGTCGATTTTTAGGGAACAATTTTCTTTCCCAGAAACTGGGGCAAACTCATTTTAGCAGACAGCCTAGTTTCCTAGTTCCAACATCCCAAATGGGAAGCACGTTGGCCACAAATCAGCTGGAGGAAGTTTTATAGGAAGATAAAGTCTGCATTATAGACTGCTATGGTATTAATGTGTCCCCCCAATTCATACGTTGAAACTTAACAACAAGATAGTTGATGGTTAAGAGCTGGGGCCTTTGAGATGTGATTAAGTGATAAGGCAGAGCCCTTGAGGATGGAACTTGGGCCCTTATAATAGGGCTTGGGGCATCAGGCCTTTACAGACAGTGAACCTGCCAGCACCTTGATCTTGGACTTCTCAACCTCCAGCACCCTGAGAAATACATTTCTATCATTTATAAATTACCCAGGCTGTGGCATTTTGTTGTAGCAGCAAAAATGGACAAAGACACATCTCTGCCACCGATGGATCCAGGGGGCAGGACATTTCTGTGACATTTCTCAC
>NW_003852459.1:10807363-10811129 GCF_000181295.1 Otolemur garnettii
GTAGGATTCAGGTACTGAACCAGGTGCTAACTGGACAGTGGAACTCATGAAATAATCAAAGTCTTTGCCCTCATGGAAACAAATAGTAAGTAAGGAATCAAACAAACAAATAATTACAAAACCAAACAAGTGTGGTGAAGGAACAGCCAAAGAACAATAAATATCAATAATAAGGGTCTCTAGACATGGTGGCTCACGCCTATAATCCTAGCACTTTGCAAGACTGAGATGAGAGGACTGCTTGAGGCCAGGAGTTCAAAACCAGCTTAGGCTACATTGTGAGAACCCATAAGCATAAAATTAGCTAGATATGGTAGCACAGACAACAAACACCAAGAGTCCAGCTACTTGGGAGGCTGAGGAAGCAGGATCACCTGAGCCTAGGAATGCGAAGTTGCAGTAGCTATGGTTGTGCCACTATACTGCAGGTTGGGCAATGGAGTAAGACTTTGTTTCAAAAATAATATTAATAATAAGTGTCAGACGGTAAGATATATTTGTCCAGAGTAGCCAGCAGAAGTCACACCAAGAAGGTGACACTGCTGTTGAGACCTGAAAGTGAGAGCAGCCAGACCTGTGAAGAACGGGAGGACTTGAGGACAGAAGAAGCGTGTGCCCCGGCCTTCGATGCTGGAGCACGGTCAGTGAAGGGGCCGCTGGGTGCCACGGAGGCCACTCACGAAAGCAGATCCAGGTCATGAAGGTCTGGTAGGTCTAAGTGAGGATAGGATATTATTCAAGGTAAAATGGGAAGCCAGTGGGAGGATTTATATTTTATTCAAATGTTTTGGGTTTGGGGTTTTGTTTGTTTTAGAGACAGGGTCTCACTGTCACTCGGGCTAGAATGTAGTGGCATGATTACTGCAACCTCAAACTTCTGGGTTCAAGCAATCCTCCCACCTCAGCCTCCTGAGTAGCTGGGACTATAGGTGAGCATCACCGCACCTGGCTAATTTTTTTCTTCTATATTTTCTGTTAAAATATGGGGAGATGCACCCTCACCTCAGCTTCCTAAAGTGCTGGGATTACTGGTGTGAGCCACCACACTGGGTACCATTTTATATTTTAAACAGGTTCATTTGGCAATTGTTTAAAGAATGAAAGGGATAAGGGACATTTTCTTTGAAAATGCAAAGAAGCTAGCTAAGAGGAACCAGCAGATCAGCCTAAAGGTGTTGGTAGCCTGTACCAAGGTGGTGGCAGTAGAAAACACTCAGTGGAGAGTGTTTCACCTGCCCCCTCCTCTAGACTCCCTACTTAATCACCTATCCAGCTTGCCCTGGATATGACCTTCCTATGATTCCCTAAGGCAGAGATGGCATAAGTCTAAGAAGTAGCAAGGCTTCAGTAAAGATAGGAAAAGGGTTACAAAGAAACAGCACCCAGGAGAGAACCCCTTGGCTTTGTTGTTCAGTAAGTCTGCTGCTAAAGATCACTACAGCCTCGTTCCCCTGTCTCTTCTTTTCCTTTAGTACCAGTTTGTACCAGGGCCCAAACTCCTTTCCTTGCATTTCAAGGAGAAAATTAAAAAAGCCCCCTCACTTCGGACTCAGAGCACCTGAGCTACTGCCCCACTACCTTGAGCTCTCCCATGGTGATGGAGCTGGGGCATTGCCTTCGAGAAGACCCATCAATAGAAGGGTACCTTTTTCTTTTTTGAGGCCATTTAACATAGAATCATGTGCAATAAGGTTTTTAAATAGCATTTTCTTTCTTCCACACTTGTACAACCTCAGTTAATCCTCCTATGAAGGAGATGTCATTATAAAGAAGGAAACTGAAGCTAAGAGGGGTGGCGGAGTCATTTGTTCCAAATCATACAATGAGATCAGTAGAACATTCAAAACAGATCCAAGCTCTAACACTGGGCTTGTCACCCCAACCTACCCCTGCACCACTGCCCCTGCAGAGATGGGCCAAGGGCAAGGTCACCATCATCTCCTCACAGCACCACCACCTACTCCCTCTCCCTTTTGGAAAGCCACATTTCACTTTGATGATGAGAGATTCAAGAACACATTTTGTAGAAACTGTACAACAAAAACCACATTTGAATTTAGTGACATTTTTCCTCGTGAGAATAATGTTGCTATCCTTTTCTGTAAAGGACAATTCTCTGTGTATTCAGGAGCTAATAAGTCACTCACATTTATTCCACTGAACTTTAAACAAAAAGCAATAGTCTCCTATGAAGATCCCATGTGAAATTGTGCCAGATGGCAATTCATTGAATTCTCCTGCTGAGTGCGCTCAAGGAAGAGACGGGTCAGAGTTCAGAATACTTCCTCCAACTAGGCAAGGCTAGACTAGCCCCTTAGTGGGAAGTAGAAAGCAAAAATACAGCAAAGGCTGTGGATAGTGGTGGTGGAGATAGTGGTAGGAACGTGAGGGACAGAAGGAGGTGGAACAGCTACCATTTATTGGTACTTTGTGCTGGGCTCTGCACCAAGCTCTTTGCAGTGTGTTGGTCCTTTTAATTGTCACATCAATTCTACAAAGTTACTGGTATTCATATCCACATTTCACGGCTGAAGAAATTGAGTCTCAGAGAAATCTCCTACTTGCCCAAGCTCATAGAAGCTACAGGTTGTATTTGAAAACCATAAGGACCCCTAAAGCATTTTGGTAAGACAACCTGAAGAAACCTGCGTGAAGATTGGTATTCAAAGCCTCTTCCAGGTAACAGAACATCTACAAAAGAAAAACATCAATTATCTGTTACCGAGAGTTGGTGCATGAACCAGATACCACTGCCACACCTACTGATAAATGAAATCAATGATGGATTTGGTTGCACCATTTAATCATTGAATATTTATTCAGTTCATCACAATCGGCTGAATGAATTTGATTGAATCATTCATTTATTCCTTTATTCATTCATTGATTAGCTGACATATGCCAGGCACTGCAAGGCACTGAAGACTTAGAGATTCATAAGCAAATCTTTCTCCAAGTAGTTCAGAGCCTACAAGGAGACCGCAAGCTTGGCAGGGGTGGAGCAATGGAACTCTTCCCCCTCCCTGGTGTCTCCTGGGCTAAGGTAATGGGGGAGCCCTCTGTGCTATGACAGAGACAGACATTCATAAGGGAAAGGATTTATTTCAGCAGGTATGTAAGTTTCCCAGTTTCTCAGACTTTTTTTTTTTTGGCTGGGGCTGGGTTTGAACCCGTCACCTCCAGCATATGGGGCTGGCGCCCTATCCTTTTGACCCACAGGCGCCGCCCTGTTTCTCAGACTTTCTATTTGGAAGACAGACCCATAGGATGGCTTCCTCCTTTACCCTCCTTTTCCAGGCTTGAGATCAGAAACTACCTTTAATCCTTATCTATATGATAACAGGAGATCTGTGGGGAGCAAAAACTGGCTGATGACTGATGCCAAGGCTGACACAATGGGAGCCAGAATCTCCGGATGGGAGTGGTAGAGAGAATTTAGGAGAAGGGGAGGCCCAAGAAGGGTAACAGGCCTTGAGAGAGTCTAGATGGCTAGATGGGCAGTCCTGGAGAAAGACTGTTCCCCCAAATGTTTATTTTCAGCAAAATAACACTGTCCATCTTATCACATAAAGGTTGGTACTGAATTTTATTTAAAAATTTGGCTCGGCGCCTGTGGCTCAAGCAGCTAAGGCGCCAGCCACATATACCTAAGGTGGCGGGTTCGAATCCCCAGCCCGGGCCTGCCAAACAACAATGATGGCTGCAACCAAAAAATGGCCAGGCGTTGTGGCGGGCGCCTGTAGTCCCAGCTACTTGGGAGGCTGAG
>NW_003852459.1:10811494-10883724 GCF_000181295.1 Otolemur garnettii
AAAAAAAAAAAATTAATTTATAAATGTATTTTGGTTTTAAATGAGTAATAAACCTGATTTGTAAATAAAAACATGCTTGACTTTCAATACAGTAGCCCCTTCTCTGCAGTGTCACCAACTGCAACTTCAGTTACTCGCAGTACACTGCAGCCCAAAAATATTATGTACAATAAGATAGTTTGAAGGAAAGACCATCCATTTAACTTTTGTTATAGGATATTACTAGAACTGTCCCCTTTTATGATTATTGTTGTTAATCTCTTTCTGTACCCAAATTAAACTTCATCATAGGTATGTATGTATGGAAAAAAACACAACTTTGGTATTCATAGATGTATTTGGTTGTATTTTTCACTTTTAAAACAAAAGTATAATTTATGTATACTTTTGAGAAGTATAAAGCTGTATACTTTTCTATGTATGAGAAATTTATCCTTTTTACTATACAGTGTTGTAAATTCTATCAACCATAATCATGTAAACACCACTACAATCAAAATGTAGAACAATTCCATCATCCCCAAAATGTCCCCCCTGCTATTTTCTGCTTAATCCCTCCTATCACTCCTAGCTTCTGGCAACCACTGATATATTTTGTCCCCATGATTTTACCTTGGTAAGAATGTCATATTAATGGGCTTGAAAATTATGAAGGCTTTTTGAAAAACAAATACTTTTCAGGGACAAGTGACATGATAAATTGTACAAATTTAAGGAACAGTTTGGTTAAGTTTTGACGTATGTACCTTATATACTCTCATGAAACAATCATCACAATAAAAACATGAATATCTTAAAAAAATATGAACATCAGTCCAGGTTTCCGAATACCCCTTTGTAATTCCATATCCCATATGTCCCCAATCTCAAATCCACAGGCCACCAATATTCTGCTATCACTATGGATTACCTGGCATTTTCAAGAATTTTATATAAAAGGAATTATTCAGTATGCAACTTTCTGTGTCTGGCTTGCACTCGGCAAAATTTCGATATCCAGGCATGCGGCTGAGTATCAATAGTTCACTCCTGTGTATGACTGAGTAGAATACCATCGCATGGGTACATCACCACTTGTTTAGGCATGCCTGCTCAGGGGCATTAGGGTTGTTCCACTTTGGGATGATTACAACAAAGCTACTCTGAATATCCATGTACACATCTTTGTATGGACATATTATTTTTTTCACTTTGGTAAATACCTAGCAGTAAAATGGCTGGGTCATATGATAAGCCTAAGTTTCACTTTTTGATAAGCTGCTAAACTATTTCCCAAAGTGTTCATACTATTTTATTAATATATACCTACCAGCACTATATAAGCGTTCCGGGCTGTACTCATTCTTACAAACATGTAGTGTAGTCAGTCTTTTTAATTTTAGCGATTCTGATGGGTGAGTAGCAGCGTCTCCTTGTGTCTTAGTTGTATGCCCCTAATAACGAGGGCTGTTGAGCATCTTCTCATATGCTTGTCATCTACGGATCTATCTACTTTGGTGAAATGTCTTTTGAGAGCTTTTGAGTTATTTTTTTGAGTTCTTAATATTCTGGATTAAGTCCCTTAAATGTGATTTGTAAATATTACTTTTCCCTCTGTGTGGCTTATCATTTGATCTCCATATCAACATTTTCCAAAGAGCAGAAGTCTAACAGTCCTCCCTCATCTGCAGGAATACATTCCACGTGGATGCCTAACACTGTGGATAACACCAAATCCTACAGCAGGGGTCCTCAAACTTTTTAAACAGGGGGCCAGTTCACTGTCCCTCAGACCATTGGAGGGCCGGACTGCAGGCCCCGGGATGAGTTGGCTGCTAAGCAGGACAGGCAGTGGTGGCAAAAACACCCGGGGGTGGGGGTGGGGTGTTGGATAAATGTCCTAGGTGGGCTGCATGTGGCCCGTGGGCCGTAGTTTAAGGATGCCTGTTCTACAGACACTATGCTTTTTCTTATCCCTACATACCTAAGATAAAGTTTATTTATAAATTAGGCACAGTAAGAGATTAACAATAACTAATAATAAAATAGAACAATTCCCACAATATACTATAATAAAAGTTATGTGAATACGGTCTCTCTCTCCTCCTCAAAATATCTTCCTCTATGTAATATTTTTGGACAGCAGTCTACTGCAGGTTAACTGAAGCTCCACACAGGAAAATCACAGATCATGATGAAATCCAATTATCAATTATTTTCTTTTATGGCTCATATCTAAGAAATCTTTGCCTATCCAATGTCACAAAGATTTTCTTCTGTTTTCTTAAGTTTTACAGTTTCAAGTTTTACAATTAGATCTATATTCCATTTTGAGTTAACTTTTGTATGGGCATAACGTTTGGAACAGGTTCTTTAAAAATAGTTCATGTGGCTTGGCACCTGTAGCTCAAGCGGCTAAGGCACCAGCCACATACACCAGAGCTGGCAGGTTCGAATTCAGCCCAGGCCTGCCAAATAGCACTGACAACTGCAACCAAAAAATAGCCAGGTGTTGTGGCAGGCGCCTCTAGTCCCAGCAACTTGGGAGGCTGAGGCAAAAGAATTGTTTAAGCCTAGGAGTTGGAGGTTGCTTTGAGCTGTGAATGCCACAACACTACCCAGGGCAACAGCTTGAGGCTCTGTCTCAAAAAAAGAAAAAAAAAATAGTTCATGTGAATTCAAGTTTCAGAAATACTGTAATATTTTCTGAAGGTGCTCGGCTGACAAGTGAAGGGAAGTGGTAAGGTAGTGGTAAGTACCAAGGTGGTGTGAAGTTAAGAAACTTACAAAAATCTTTTTTTAACGGGGAAAGAACTGGATGTGTTTTAGATTTTAGAGGTGGAGCCACTGGAGAAAAAGAGATTGAAAAGCTAGCAAAGATTCTCCTTTTTGGAATGGAGTCTCCAGCTTGACCATCTTAATCACCGTGACTCTGCTTCTCGCATCAGGCACAGTAGTGTGCACATAGCAGACGCTTAATTAAATGTTTTGGAAGGACACAAACAGTTAAGGTACCAATGCAAGAGGAAGAAAACCAAAAGCACAATTACCAAGGTGGCCTGGGATCAGCCTCAGTGACCAGAGGGAACAAACTAACAGAAAATGAGCAGAGGGACATCAATGTGTAGGTAAGAGCGGGAAAGTCAAGGCATTCACATCCCCTGGCCCTCAATTTTGCTTTATTTATGAAGCAAGATTGTTTGCCACGGAAAGGGAAAGAACTGTGAAGGAGACCGGGGCGGGGGGGCGGCGGGGGGGCTACTGAAGCAGGCGAGGGGACGAGCAGTTCTATGGGCTGATTTAGGTGTTTAGGAGACAGTGTACAAGACGGGATTCCTGTTACTCAAGCCTTAAAAAAGAAGGAAATTCTGTCATTTGTGACACTATAGGTGAGCCTAGAGGACATCACACTAAGTGAAATCAGCCAGGCACAGAAAGACAAATACCACATGCTCTCACTTCGTATGTGGACATTCTATTTAAGGGGGATGCTACTTTGCAGGACCAAGAGAACAGTGCTACTGAAATTTGAGAAACTGGGAAAGACGAGGCAGGAGGTGGAGATCAGGAAAATGAATCCACTTTTGATGTACACATCACCATGTTACAGACATCATCTCAACAATCACATAGGTGGCCTAAGTCTGTAGGCTGCGTGGGTCTAAATAAAGACCAAAAGGTTGAGGACAGAGAGGGAAGTTTGGTAAACTCCTGAATGACCTGGGGTAGCAAGGAGTGGAGGCACTTCATACACATGAATGAGAAGTCAGCAGACACAGGAAGAACCAACCTCGCTACTAATATCTCATAAAAGAGAGAGATGCTCTGGCACTGACTTGTGGGCCATTCCAAAAGCATGCAGGTCAGAAATTGAATTACTAGAAGCAGAAATATTTACATCTGTTATGCTTCTAACCCTGCATAAACTACTTGTTCATAAATCTGCCCAACCAGATTAAGCATCCTGGGAATGTATGTGGTTTCATTCTCTAGATCCCTGACTCTTAGCAGTTTCTGAGAGTAATACTCAGATGTCTGTTAATTTTGCTGAAAATAAAATTTTGCTATTGAATATGGAAGCCAAAGGCCACATTTCTGGCTGCTATAAAAGGGGAGGGAAGTTGGGGTGAGGAAATCCAACCCCCGCCCCCAATCATTTGTAGCTTAAATATTACCCTCAGAAAACTAGATAAGCACTTACTGATTTTTGGCCATCCTCTTGGCCCACTGGATGCTATCCCCTTCATTTCTGTTTCCTTTAAACCAAGAAATTCTGACTCTGCTTTCATGCCACTGGGGCTCAAGCACAAACATGCTTGACAGCCTTACACTGTGAGGAAACAGACGACTAACAAATGCTTCTGAAACACATTTCTTACATGTTTTCAATGAAATTAACAATATAAGTTGAAATTCTAGACACCTAAATAATTGTTTTCCTTAAGATATCTACCTCCAAAGAACTTCTGCAAAAAGATGTTAAACATTTTAACACTCTCACCTTTTCCTCAATTCCCAAAGTGGGCTCTGTAAGCCAATAGTCATACTTTGAAAAAACAAAAATATTGAAAAGAAAAAAACCCACAGGGTTTCCTTTGACCTTAATGAGTAGACTTGCAGCTCAATTCCTTTAAAATGCTGCCTCTGAACTGCAAATTACTTCATGGTCTTTTTTTAAGTGAGCACTTTTCCTAGACTGACAGAGCCAGCTGTGGAATTACACTGTCTATGGGAATGATATCATTAGCACTCTGTCCTTGAACAAGACCACAGTCACTACATTTGGCTCTTTTGCACACAGCAGGAAGGGAATATATGTGCTTGTTTACAGTAACAGTACTCAGAAAGTTATCATATTTGCACTCTACTAGTTGGCAACTTAAAATTAAAACAAAGTTTAGCACACTGGTTCTCAACCTGGGCATCATAACCCCTTTGTAACAATGAAAATACATCCTGCATATCAGATATTTACAGTACAATTCATAACAGTAGCAAAACTACAGTTACGAGGTAGCAACGAAAATAATTTTATGGTTGGGGGTCACAATATGAGAAACTGTATTAAAGGGTCGTAGCATTAGGAGGCATTAAGAAGGTTGAGAACCACTGGTTTAGCATGAGATACCTGAATCCTCTTTTAAAGTAAAAGTAATTTTAAGTTTAATACATTTATTACTAATGTTTAAACTATCAGCTTGTTTTTTATATGCTACATACATTATGTAGGGAAATGGAAAATTGTAGCTAAATGTACCTTCATTTACAAAAGTTCATTTATAAAAAATTTTATAAAATATTTCTCTACATGTTGATATATAAATATACAAATATTAAAAATATTAAATATGAATGCTAATTTTCCTATGTTTGATGATCTTTGGGACACCCTGTAGTATCAAAGAGCATATTAATTATAATTATTTTTGCAAGTCAGTGAAACATTTTAATATATTTTTATTCATTATACATGTTTTTATTTTCTGTTCCAACTTAGTATCAAAATTATAATACACTATTTAATTATAATCAATGTAATATCAACTATAATATAATGATGAACTTATGAAGTAATAATTTATTAGTCTAAGTTATTTTCATACTAAATATCAAAGGTAGTCTTTGTACCCCAACAATTCTGTTCCCTAAATAAAGTCACTGTGTTAACCATTTGATGTCATTCCTTTCTGACCTTCAAAACTTCTTTTAAATAGATGGGCTCTTAGGCGGTGCCTGTGGCTCAAAGGAGTAGAGCATCGGCCCCATATGCCAGAGGTGGTGTGTTCAAACCCAGCCCCAGCCAAAAACTGCAAAAAACAAACAAACAAACAAAAAATAGATGGGCTCTTATATTCATTATAAAAGACAGAAAAGGATTCTGTCTGAATCAAACAACTTTGTGATGAAAGTCAAATCATAATAAAACATAAAATATTTGAGGGCCATATTCATCAGAAAAATGATTTATAAATAATAAGTCACATCTTTTATTAAAGTAGGGTTATAATAGTAAAGCAGTCCACTAAACTATAAATAATTTTAATTTGGCCCTCATTTATCAAATATAAAAACAAGCAACGTTATAATCTGAAAAGATTTTACATTTTCTTTAAAAAATAACCACTACTCTCTAAAAGACCCTATTTAATAAAAGCTTTATTAAAACAAAGCCAAAACACTAATACCATTTATATGTACATGATCATAAAACATTTTAAATTCAACATTTTTATCTTTAGTAAATCAATCTTGTCCATTTCTTATAATTATTTTCTTACTTCTAAAAATTGATTAATGTGAACACATATTAAAAAATTTAAAAACAGGGTGGTGCCTGTGGCTCAGTGAGTAGGGCGCCGGCCCCATATACCAAGGGTGGAGGGTTCAAACCCAGCCCTGGACAAACTGCAACAAAAAAGTAGCCAGGCATTGTGGTGGGCGCCTGTAGTCCCAGCTACTCGGGAGGCTGAGGCAAGACAATCCCCTAAACCCAGGAGTTGGAAGTTGCTGTGAGCTATGATGCCATGCCACTCTATCAAGGGCAATAAAGTGAGTCTCTGTCTCTTAAAAAAAAACAAATTAAAAACAAATGTAAAGTTTATATTAAATTTAAATTTTAATTAAATTTAATTTTCATTAAACTGAATTTAAAGTTGACAGCTAACTTAATCTAAGGTAAACATCTTTACAACTTTTACTTTTACTTGGTTTCAGAATTGCCACTAGTCAAATTTTTTCCCCTAAAGTGGAAATTACATACATGAAAAACACACATAATGTTCACCAATTTAAGATAAACTTAAAACACGTTAAAAATTTTTAAATTTAACTAGTTAAAATTTCATTAAAAATTAGTTCTTAAAAAGCACCATTAATATGGCATAAAGAACATCAAACCAGCAGGCCTTGTCACCAGTTAGCTATGTATTCAAGAGCAAGTCAATTAATCTCAGCATCTTAATTTCCTCTTTTGTGAAATGCAGAGCTTAATTCTTACTCTACATACCTCCCAGGATTGTGAGAATAAAGATGGCACATGTAAAACCAATCTGGAAGACACTCTTCTAGGGATGGCAACAACTAGGAAACACTGCAGCAGACACACTGAATCCAGTTCCTAACCAAGAACCAAGTAGTTTCAAAATATTTAAGAGGAAAGAAACCACTAACACACCATATAAACACTTTTTACTAACAAGTAAACAGGAATACGGTAATTCCAGGCATTTAGTACTTATAAAACTTCACAATAATTACATGCTAAGGAAAAGTTGAAAGGGCAAAATCCTTGCAATCTGACATTTCATAAATGTTTGTGTGGACAGCCCCAACATGTGCCATGCTGGTGGTGGGGCTATGGAGCAGAACAGAACAGAATCACTGTTCTCCAGAGGCTTGAAGTCACACAGGTCCTAAAAAGAAGGCAAAACCTTATTAAACACTTACAGAAAATGTAGGACATATCTTTTTTATGTCATGGCACCCCTGAAAGTATAGTTAAACTTTTGCAGCACATTTAAATTATTTTGATGAAAAAAATATTTAAAAAAAGAATATACTTCACAGGGCTTTGGATTCTTTAGAAAATAATTAATGATCTTTAAAAAATGTTTGCAGCACACCTAAGATCCTCTCACAGTGTGTCGTGGCACACTGGTTGAAAATCACTGCTCTAGAAGGATGAAAATCCAATCATATCCTCTTTACTGGTCCTCATTATTAGCTATAATTAGATTAAAGGTGGCAAGGGGGAAAACAGAAAATCACTATCATCTCCTGAGGTGCAGATAAAAGTAACCAACATTAGTTATATTATTTTCCAATTTCTTCATCACAAAAATTTTGAGCAAGAAACACAAACCAGGAAGACAGGCTTATGCATCCAAATAACTAAGACTTAATGTTCTTCTAAAGCCAATTTAAAAGATACTATTAAAAAAGGTCAAAAGATTAATGATACATGACCAAAAATTAATATTCTTTAGAAGAACTTTAACAAAGCCAAGCCAGTAGCAAAAAATGAAAATGAGAAATTTTAAACAAATAATAAAAATGACCAAAAAACGAGTAGTAATAAGAGAAGTGTAAATATAAAAATGAGGTATCCTTTTCACCAACAGATGAAGATTTAAAAGAATGAAACAAGTATTCTTCAAAGTATATAAAGATGTGTTCTTGCAACTCAAAGACTCACTCATCAGTTTCCTTACAAGAAATCATGGTGAAATGAGGATTTCAGTCATACTTGGGAAAGAGTACAGTTCATACTATAAAGATAAATGTAGATTTCCATAAATTAAAGAACCTCTATTAGAAAACTAAAAGGACTGGCATTTAGGGCTAACAGCTGTAGACTTGACATGCTGGTGAGAAAGCACTGAGGCCAGCTCAGCACTTGTGGCTCAAGTGGCTAAGGTGCCAGCCACCTACACCTAAGGTGGCGGGTTCGAATCCCCAGCACAGACCTGCCAAACAACAACGACGGCTGTAACCAAAAAGTAGCCAGGCACTGTGGCGGGCGCCTGTGGTCCCAGCTACTTGGGAGGCTGAGGCAGGAGATTGCTTGAGCCCAGGAGTTCGAGGTTGCTGTGAGCTGTGATGCCACAGCTCTCTACCCAGGGGGACAGCTTGAAGCTCTGTCTAAAAAAAAAAGCAAGCACTGAGGCCATCTATGTTACAGGATAAAAGATGGTAGAGATTCCTCTTCCCCAAGGTTAAAATAAAGTCAGCGAGGAAGATTTTTTAGGTTTTTCCCTTTTACTCTTCCAACAATGATTAGCGTGGATTGAATACATTACATGTGGGTTAGTAAGTAAATTTTGCACAACAGATTAAAAGCTAAAGACCATAGAAATGTGTGCGTAGAGGGAATCTTTGCACTGCCCCTCGCTGGTCAGACTGGTGAACATGCAGCACGACTGGAAATGCCTAGCGTGGTGGGACCTGTGAGTGATGGTGAACAGGGGAACAAATCTTTTTTTTTTTTTTTTTTGAGACAGAGCCTAAAGCTGTCCCCCTGGGTAGAGTGCCGTGGCATTAAAGCTCACAGCAACCTCCAATTCCTGGGCTCAAGCGAGTCTCCTGCCTCAGCCTCCCAAGTAGCTGGGACTACAGGCGCCCGCCACAACGCCCGGCTATTTTTTGGTTGCAGCTGTCGTTGTTGTTTGGTGGGTCTGGGCTGGGGATTTGAACCCGCCACCTTAGGTGTACGTGCCTGGCGCCTTAGCCGGTTGAGCTATAGGCGCCGAGCCCAGGGGAACATATCTTAAATCTTTTGGGGAGACAACTGGGTAATAGGCTACCAAAATCTTTAAAAACACAACAATTTGACTTTTGAGAATTCATTCCATAAAAAATAAAATTACTGCAGCGATGAGAAATAAAAAACAACATACATCAACAAAAGACTGGCTGAATACATTACAATAGATCCAAGCAGCAAATACATTCATTAAAATAAAGTTTTAGATATAAAAAATCTTCAATGTACATAGCTACCATTCAATAAAAAAAAAATCTTCATAGCATATTATGGGAAAATAAAGAGCTTTGTAGAATTCTACATTTAAAACATCCATATGCACCTCAGGTTATTCTGTCATGTGAATTCACTTAACCCAACCCTACACAAACCCAGGTGGCACAGCCAATACACACCTTGGCTCTATGGGACAGCCTCTTACTCCCAGGCTACAAACCTGTTCAGCATGTTACTGTACTGAGTACTCACACATTGTAACACAGTGATTAAATATTTATGTATCTAAACATAACTCCACATAGAAAAGGTACTATAAAAATACAGTACACAAGATTTTTTCAATGGCAGACCTGTATAGGGTACTTATCCTATACAGAGTTCGCAGGACTGGAAGTTGCTCTGGGTGGGTCAGAGTGGTGAGTAAATGTGAAGCACGTTACTGTACACTACTGTAGACTTTGCAAATACTGTACACTTGGGCTACACTAAATATATAAAAAAGTAGCATTGTTACAATGTTGTAATGGTTACAAAATCACTAAATGATAGGAATTTTTTTAGCTCCATTATAATCTTAGGGGACCACCATCATACACATGGCCCATTGTTGACTGACAATGGGCTCGTGTTATGTGAAACGTGCCTCTTTCTTTCCCATCCATCATCCATCTATCTATCTATCTATCGATCTATCTATCTATCTATCTATCTCTATTACATCTATCTCCCAGTTTTGGTACCGGTTTCCTTAGAATGGTGGGACCACGGACAACTTTAATTTTTCTTTTGGCTTATTGTGTCTCCTTTCTCTTTGTTTTCACTCAAAGACATCATGTATTTATTATGTACTTTTTAAATTAATTAACACTTTATATCCTAAAAAAATGTATAAAAAACTAGGAAGAAATCTGCCAAACACGACAAAAGGATAATACACTATGTAAACAGAGCTCCAGGGGTGCAGTTGGTTAGCACATGGTATTTATATTTACTATTTAAAGAACTTACTTTATTCACAAGAAAAACACTAAGATCCTAATAATAAAGTAAAAGAATTTTTTTTTTTGAGGCAGTCTCACTATGTTGCCCTTGGTAGAGTGCTGTAGCGTCACAGCTCACAGCAACCTCCAACTCTTGGACTTAAACGATTCTCTTGCCTCAGCCTCCCAAGTAGCTGGGATTACAGGTGCCCGCCACAACGCCCGGCTATTTTTTTGTTGTTGTTGCGGTTGTCATTGTGGTCTACCTGGCCCAGGCCAGAATCCGCCATCCTTGGTGTACATGGCTGGGACCATAACCACTGTACTTCAAGCACTGACCCAAACAAAAAGAAAAATCAAGTGGAAATTGAAACATGTAAGGAAAATAGTCTGAATAACCAAATAAGAAGTTTATCCTTCTATTAAGTTGGGAAGGGTTTTGTTCCTTGTAACAATATAGGAAATACAGTAAAATATTATTTGAGGATCTAAATACATTGGAAATTCTTCAAAGTAAACATCCATTTTAACATAGAATGAGCTCCTAGGATGTAAAGCTGATAGTGATATGAATAACAGGCCACCTAAGTATCTCAGATCATAAGGAAAAGATTAAAAGGATTGTCATAGGTTATTTTAATGTTTTGAAAATCTCATTCATTTTATAGAAAAAAATTATCTGCTACAATAAAAGGGGACATTCCAGATTTGAAAACTGAAGGAAAAAGGGGCATTAAAGATCTATAAAATAACACAGCATTTGTTTTTCCAAACAGTTGTTGTACCATTAATATTATTTTAATGTCTGCAGATACTTATAACAAAGAATGTTACTGACATTCCTAGATGTAGACCCACACAGATTTCAAGTAAATAAAATTTGCATATTATGTATTTGCAACTGCTTTTAGGCCATTCTAAAAGAAATAAGTGCTGTTTCTACTACAGGAACTAATGAGAAGATCATTGGTCAATACACATAAATGGAACGACTGTTACCAGAGCTGAGAGATACATTGCCCTCCCGGAGCTTCCAATCCAATGGAGGGTAGAAAAGCAAGTAAACACGTGCCTGGGTGTGACTCCTCTAGCCCCACTTCTTTCCCAGTTTTCTTCTGCTATCAACTATGTTCATGAATGTTTACTCGAAGCTATTAACTTTAAATGACTGTTTCTCATATTTAAAAACCAATCATGCAAATTGGTCACTATGTATCAAGTTCATTTCCAATTCTAACATTTAGAAGTAAAAGATGTCAAGTTCTTTAAGTGACCGAGTTCCAGAAAAAGTTCTTAGAGATGATCAGGATGACCTATCATTTGCATAATGCAGTTGTCACACCTCTTTGTCATGTGGATCCCAGCCCTACCACCACCAAATCTGCACACATTTGGAGAACAAGCCAGAAAAAAAACACTGACAACATAGAAGTGTGAATAGCAATTATAATTAACCTTTTCTAAAAGAAAAGGAATATGTAATAGTACATAACAGAGTAACAACTTAACTCAAGGTTTTTTCCTTTATACTCAATGCATTAAGCAGACAATACTTTATACCCAGTTAACATGCAACTTTAAAAAAAATGTTAGTGTACATATTAAACAAGAAAATTCACCAATAAAATTGTATTTGTCTTTTTCCCCTCAAACTACCTTGACATCATTCTTCTTCCATTTGATAATCAACAAGATCCCACTACTTGTCCCCTGATCAACACCTTGTATTTCTGGAGCTTGACATTTCAGTTAATTATGGACACAAGAACATTGTTACACGTATAATGAAGTAGCACATCCACAAAGCAACTGACTGCACCGCTTGACAACAGAGAGATCCCCACTCCCACCTGCCCACTCCATGCCCTCTGCAGCACAAACATAAATATCCTAGTCATTCATGAAGCTATCTTGTCAACAAGGCCCTGAAGCATGAGTTCCCTCCATACCTAACACATCAGCACTGACCATATATACAAAAGCACCCAAGTACCCTAAGATCCTCACTTCTTCCCATACCCTGTGTGTGTGAAATTTCTCTAGTATATAGAGAAACACACACTTATAAAATGATGAAGAGATAAGACAAAATTTCTGTCCCTTCTTACATGTAAAACTTGAGTCAAAACCTTTTATGACACTGGAAATTTCAATACAAAAAATCTAAAACTTTTCAAAAGGTCTCATTTGCCAATACTCACTGAGCTCAGTTAGGGGAGTGGGTGGGGTGTTACACGGACAGATCAGCTGTGACACATTTTTATCTAGGCTTCTCTAGGAAAATATGATAAACAAAATGATTACTATCTGCGAAAGTAATTTGTCACAATGAAATCAATACGATGAGTAACACAGACTTTAAGAACAAACTGAAATGATTAGTATACATTTTTCTCATCTTTAGCAACTGAAAGAACCCTCATTAGACGTAGCTGCCTCTTCAATGCTGTATCTTGGACATTTACCTAAAAAATATCTTTAAAAGTGCTTTGCAGGTATCACCTCAACTCATGGAACCACAGAGGGATAAAATATAAGAAAAGGTTACTCCAATCTAAAGGATTAGTTTCAAGCAAAAACAATTAGAGCGATTCTGTATATCATAAATGTATGAAGTTTACAGGAAGAGAATAGTCTACA
Source organism: Otolemur garnettii (assembly GCF_000181295.1). Classification (NCBI taxonomy): domain Eukaryota; kingdom Metazoa; phylum Chordata; class Mammalia; order Primates; family Galagidae; genus Otolemur; species Otolemur garnettii. The sequence continues at coordinate 10,824,575 of NW_003852459.1, forward strand.
TTACAATAATTTAAAATCATATACACATTTCACTTTCCATGCAAGATTTATAATATGAAGATAACATAATTATATAATCACTGAAAAAACAGCCAAGCTTTGCTCAGGAATTTACAGTCACACTCTATGGTCAGTTAAAAACAAACTGGAACCATAGAAAAGGTAAGATTCTGGTTTGTAAGTAGGATCTAAACGAAGAGGAGTGATTTGGGCATATATGTACGTACACACAAACAAAATGGCTCAACATTTAAACAATATAACACTCAAAACCATTAACCCCTATCTATGACAATCAAGAGGCTACACTGTTAGGCCAGTGACAAACTTTTACTAAGAATTTCTGTTTTCTGTTAAAACTATTTTTAAAAACAGTAACAGAATTCAGTTTTCTAGTCTCCGCAACAACTAATGCCAGGGCCATGACATATTTGAATTAGGAAAGAGAAAAGATAGTGTTGCTTGTGATTTATTACACTATGGTTTGTTGAGCGCTAGGTGGGCTATTTTTAAGTCAAGGCTTTTTATTCAAATGAAGTACAAATTGTGACTTAAAAACCCTTTACGTTGTATCATCAGTAAGACAAGCACATATAATACCATAGAAAAAACACACAATTTATTAGATGGACTTCAAAATCAACACAAGTCAATTTTTAGGCACTTTTTGAGTACAGACCAGGGGAATTTCCTACCAAAGAACAGCACGTCTAGGGAGCAATGCTATAAAGATTTAAGCTTTAGTTTGTAGAATACATAAAGGCTAGACAATTGATAAGAAATGGTGCATAACTGATCCAACTGTATCCTGTTACAGTTCTTCACAATTCCACATGATTTGAAGGTTAAATAGAAGCAGTCACTTTTCAACATCCAAAATTTTAAATTCTAGCTTTCTTTCTTTACTCCACTACCATGGTCTTAAAATAACCTATCGTACATTCTTTGAGGGAGCATAACGTAGAAGTTTTACTTTTGCATGACTGGAACATTAAAGACATCTTCTATGTTATAGCTGCATCTACCCAGTCAATGCATGGCAGCTAATTATTTTTATGTCTTTTAAAGCCTATTTTAATAGGTTTATTTTGTAAAGATAGGCTATTCAATACTATTAATTCCTTTAGACACCTGAAGTTTATCTTTGATCTTTAAAATAAAGGTATATGGGCGTTAGTTTTAAGGATGTCCTTAGGTTGAATACCACATATAAATTTGGTCTGGCATCTTTTCCAACTCAAACTGTTTGAACTGGTGTTCTCTGAAACCTAAGCATTCTTGGTAATGGGAAGATGATTTACACATTTACCTCAATCCTCTCTGTGCCTAGTTAGTAGCTCAAGGAGCTGGCAGAGTATTTCTTGTGTCTTCATGAATCTACTTCTTAGCCTATGTAGTTTAAGTATCAAAATGTTACGCATGGTATAATTTAAAGAATTCCACTCCTGGCATCTATACGCTATATACACTGCAAGCTGGTTTGCAGGTGAACTCTAAAGAGCAAAGTCCAATTCTCTAAATCAAGTCAGTGGTAAAAGACAGCAAGAGACACTACTTAGAAACTAGTGATTTGGGGAACAACGGTTATAGGCAAGTTTAGAACACCTTTGGGACTGAGATAACAGATCTCTCCTGCCAATAAAGATACAGGAGAGCAAGGGATAGCTGATCTATTGTTCCTGAAGTAGTAAGTTCCAGATTTTAATTGGATAATGGGAGCGGGTCAAAGTCAAGTCATGTGGAGAACAGGCAAGAGCCTGTTCCCATCCTTGTAAAAGGGATTGATGTCAGGATACAACTGGGCAATTGAAAGATGACTCCAAAGTTCAGAGATAACCTATGATATGGTGCCATCCCCTATGTACAAAGCAGCGCATACTATAGCTCCCCAAAATGCCTGTGGAGAAAACTCTACAGTTTTTCTCTACAGTTTTTTCTATTTACAGTAATATAAACAGCTTTTGAGGTTGTCTGTACTGTATGGGGTTGCTGCAGTCACAGCAAGAAATGTAAAGTGCCTATGGGAGCAAGGACAAGAGAGTCCCATTTCTAGGCATCTTAATACAATACACTAACACAAGAAGAAAAAGAGTATCTCAGGGACTTCATGCCTTTCCTCAAGCTCCATGTACTTCTGTGACTCACCGTAACTATCATCTAGGCACTTCTTAAAGGCCAGAAAACAAAAACTCTCCTTCTATTTCATGCCACACTTCTAAAATCACTTTCACTACCTGCATTAAAAATACCAACCGGCAGTGCCAAAGCACTTTCTTATTCTTTTCGTTTCTTTGTTTGTTTTTGGCCGGGGCTGGGTTTGAACCCACTACCTCTGGCATATGGGGCCAGCGCCCTACTCCTTTGAGCCACAGGTGCCGCCTGCACTTTCTTATTCTTAAGGCAAAATGTCATGTAAGAAAATGATCCCCTACCCACTCCCCCCTAACCCCCAACCCACCTGCCTTCATTGTATTCTTTGCCCATCACCAGGGCCAAGATGTGTTGGGAAGAAGAGTACTGAAAATTTCAAACAAGAACCCTCAATATAATAAGATATACCTTATAACTGCTATTATGACAAAATTAAACATATTAAATGCTTATAGTATGTGGTTACTTTTACCAAGATATCAAAAGAAGTTATATGACTTCCAAAATCAGTATCAAAAACAGGATATTTAAATCTAGCCACATGTATAGAAGTATGAATTTTTGTTCTTCTGAAAGCTGAGCACACTAACCCTAAACGAGATGTCTGTTTACACCCAAAAGTAGCATATTAAAAAACCAAAAGCACCGCCCTTGGCTTAATTCCACTTAAACTACATACAAATCACCAGTAAAACTATTCATGAGACTCGCTATCTTATCTGAAAGTAATACTGTTAAAATGGGTTGATATTTTCATACATAAATCTAAATCTTTTTCCCAGCTGTAATTTTGGTTTTACGTGCAGGCACGCAGATGCCACCTTATTTTTAATGCTTAAAAGGATAGAAAACAAAATCCTGTTTTATAAATGTGGTGTAAAATCACATGCCTCTCATGTCATGTCAACAATCTACTACACTAAACCAACTGTGACGATGCTGTGCATGCTTTAAACATCCAATTAAGAATAAATTTTAGCCAACACCTTTATGACAAGGAAAAGTGCTAGTTTCATGTTAACCTGACATGGCAGCAGTCCAAGGGACTAAGCATATCATTATTCAAAATAAAAAAAAAAAGAACAAGAGGTGCAGATTTCCTGGGCTACTTCACAGAATACTTGTCTCCGATAAAACTATAACATAGAATTGGGTTTTTAAGGGGCTTTTAATAAACAAGTAATTCCTTATAGTGATTTGGAAAAGTATGAGAACATATAATAAAGCTTTGTACTTTAGGATTTACTTCTGTAAAAGCCTGTTGACACATATGAAATGTTATGTCTGCATTCTGAATAATATAAAACACATTATGCCCAATGTTAAGTACTGATCTTTCACAGAAGGACATCAAGTATTTTATATTTTATAGAAAGGAACTCTCAAAGTTTTGTCAATATTATTCCTCATCAACATCTTCATGAAATTTAAAAAGGCTGGTATTAAAAGTAGGGTTTTTTTCCTTGACTATTCTAAAACATGCCAGTTGAATTAGCTTTCAGACTTTCAGGGCATGAAAGATACACAGATAGAGTACCCAAGAATATGTTTTAACACATTTAAGATAAGTTTGTTTACAGTTGTGACAGAAATATCTTTCACTTTCACACACTGAAAAAAAAAATACTGTAAACAAGCATAATAGGTATTTTGGGTCAAGTTACTTCTTAATACAAGTAATACATTGCATCAATCAATTTTTATACCAAATTCTTACAAGCATTTAAAAATATTTGCATTCTGTAATTGTCAAACAATGTATTTATGTAATAGAAGAAGATACAAGAATAGAAACAAAAAATCTGAAACTGTTCCAAGTCCTAAAATAAGCAATAAGAAATTTGCAAATTAAGAAATCATCCATGTTGCTTGGAAAATATTTACTTACTTTTAACTTTGACTATTTGACATATAATGTAATGTTTAAAAAGATTATAGCTAAATTATTTAGTGATATTTGTAGAGTGTTACTTTCTAGGTAGACATGGTTCAGTTTTCAATTAATGGTGAGAATTCATTTGACAATTTTAATCACAATTTATGATTAACTGATTAACAGATTAATTTATTCAGTAATTTAGATGCCAAAATAAAAGAATAAAAGAAACCAATAAAAGAAACAATCTGATAATTGCTCACTGTGCAATTCTGCCCATTAGTAATACTAAGTCAAGAATTTGATAAGATATTCTACTCAGATGAATCATGTTTCCATGTGTGACTGATCAATAACAACAACAAAAAAAACAGGTACACAATGTTAAGCGTTTTCCTTTTCCTTTTTTTTCTTTTTTAAAGAGCAGCTCAATGATTTGGGGGATTGGTCAATACAATACAGAAAACATGAAGAAGAGTACAAAATGGCACTTAAGACCAATGCCAGTACTTATCTCATTACGGTTATAACTAAGGATATTATTAATTTTTGTATTATTTGCTTTTCTGTAGAATGTAAATCAAAGCCATTAACTTGAAAGTGAGGTATATACACAATACATACACAACCTGATACAAAATACTTTTCATAAGTAACATTACATTTTAAAATATTAGAAACTGAATATCTGTGCTGACTTGTATTTTGACTTAATGGAACAAGAAAAGAACATTCAACTAGGGAGGGTTATACTGATAATAAAGCTCTTAAAGTTCAAAACTTCTTCCTCTCCCTTTATACTTACCACAAACTACACAATTTCCTGAGAGGATTCATTACAGGAAAAACGTCAATCACAGCTTTAATAACTTACTTTGGAAGGAACTAATGAGAAAGCAAATTGGAAGGTGAGATTTCATCTTTGTTTTCAAATAAGTGGTCTTAATTTGTCTTCTTATAGAAAAAGTTTAAATCAGTTTATTATAAATATATCTAAACCATTAATTTTTGCAACTTTCAGGTAAAGTCCAGCACTTCGTTTATGCAAAGTCCATGAGAAGAGGTCAGGTCAGGAGAGATCATCTAATCTTAAGTCGTGACATCATCCATTCAAGTCCTTGGCACAATCTATAAAGAAAACAAAATCACTGATTAAATTCTAAACTAAAAAGCTATCAACACCAAATTAAAAAAAATATCATTTTTCATTTACTTAAACAAAGATTACAAAAAAATCAATGCAGGTGATGCTGTGGCGAACTCATATTCTCACACACTTGACATCTGTGCTTTTTTGGTTCAGTTATATCTCTATGCCTAGAACATTGCCTAACACGTAGAGTAAGCTCAATAACTGTACAATTATTACACACAGAAAGTAACATACATCAGAAATACATGTGATGATATACAGAGGGTGCCAACAAAATGTAAGAAAGGAAAAATCAGTATTAACACTGTAATTAATACTCAAGTCACTGTTTGACTTCTACAATTACAAGAACTGTTAGAATGTGACTTGTATTCATCTTTTGTATTACGCTGAATACACTGAATATTATTACAATGTTAATATGATTTTCCCTTTCTTAAAATGTGTATGCATTTTTTCTATACCCTCTGTATATGAAAATATTTAAAATAGCAATATACTGTACTTTTTTTTCTACTTATAGAAATGTACCCAAAAAAAAAATCAGAGATAAACATAGATTTACATACAAGACTGCTCATTAAAGCGTTTCTAACAGGAAAAAGTAGACTTCAAAAGTCTCGAAATAGAGAAAAAACAGATTATGGTACATTTATGTGATGAAATATTTAAAACTTCCTATCAAAAATTATTTTATATGGGCAGTGCCTGTGGCTCACTGAAGGGTAGTGGGTTCAAACCCAGCCCCAGCCAGCTAAAACAGCAGTGGCAACTGCAACATAAATAGTGGGCATTGTGGCAGGCACCTGTAGTCCCAGCTACGTGGGAGGCTGGAGGCTGAGGCAAGAGAATCACTTAAGCCCAAGAGTTGGAGGTTGCTGTGAGCTGTGATGCCATGGCACTCTACCAAGGGTGATAGAGATAAAAATTATTTTATATGATAAAATGCTGATAATATAAATGAAATAAAAGTCATAGATATTAAACTAAATATATAGTAGAATAGTTAAAACAAAGTATACATATATGCATCTTACATCTGTAGGTAAAAAAGTGACTGATGAACAATGGATAACTGAACATAATCCAAAATACAGGAAATACATTCATTGTGGTAATGGAAACTAAAAGCTTAGCATGAGAAATGGCTGTACACATTATGTTACAACAAAATGAAGAACTACTATGAAGTATTAACCATTACCTATGAAAAACTTTTGTAGATATAAAAACCTATTTTATATTAAATTTGTTTTAAAAATCTCAGGTTTTTATGTTAAGCCTGATCAAATAATGTAAAAAAGGACACAAATAGGAAAAAAAAAAGACAATTTTGCTGCATATATCATGTACTTTTCTTGCCCTAATTTTTAAGGGAAAAATAAGGATGAGCATTACACATTGTCAGCACAGCTTGGACTCAGAGGAGCCCAGCAAGCTTCCTGAGACCACCATGCCTTGGACAAGAGCAAGGGGTTCCAGTCCAGGAGGAACTAGGATCCAGGATGTAGAGTGGCCTTTGCCAAGCACCGTGATCAGGGAGAAGGCAGTGGCAGGGTTGACAAGGTGGGCACAGCCACGTGGGGTGAGGGCCGGGAGCTCTGTGCAGGCCCCAGAGACTGGCCTGGCTGCCTGCAGGCCCAGCGGCTTCAGAAGCTGGCATTCTGCTAGTCAGGCACATGGCCATCTTAGCCACGCCCCCAATAGGGTGGGGAGGGAAGGGCTCCCGGGAGAGAGGAAGGGTGCAGCCTTCACAGACCATGCAGCTATGAAAGGGTGGTGAAATCTGCATATTTACCAGGGAAGCATTAGCCCTCCCTAGATATGTCTCTCCCAGCTGAGAGCTGGCCACTTTCTTAAGGTGCATTCAGCAGAACATTTAGGCCAAAAATGTGTGTGCGCATCATATACAGCAAAACATGGTAAACGGGAGTTTTGGGGAGATCAGTCTGTATTTTTCTCCTGTGAATAGATTCCTCACTTTTAAACTACTGATAAGAAATAGTGCAAAATAATAAAAATAATGAGATTATTTAAATTGCTAGTTATCTAGTTAATAAACTAGAAACTGTACTAAGAATTTAACATCACTATGTTAATTAATCTTCACTACACTAAGATCAGAATCCTTCTGGTGTCACAGAGGAAACCAGGCTTGGCAAGATCAGCAAACAGTAGAAATGGGAGTCAAAATGAGACCAGACTCTAAAGTTGTGATCTCTCCAATCCACTGAATCAAAATGTTAACCAATACTAAAACCATACGGGAAACAGAATGTTTCCCTCAAAACCAAACATTGCTACTACTAACTGCTACAAATACAAGTACACGTGAACAAAAACTTGAAAAGATATCACTTTTCCCCTTTTAAAAATATCAATATTTATTGAGGTATTTTACAAAGAAATGTGTAACATATTTTAACTTACATGAATACATGGACAACTGGTATTATCTGTGATTCTTTCTAATTATCAGGTTTGCTTTCTTAAGGTTCTAATTATACTTCTAAATGTCTATAATTATGCCTTATTTTACTAAGATTTGGCTTCAATAGCTCAATATAATACTGGTTCATCCTTCATCATGGTCCTGAAATGGAAGGATTTCTCTCACTTCAGCTAATTCATCTGTATGTCCCAAGATTTTGCTTTTTCCTTACACCTCAAAAACCTAATCCAAGACCTCTATTTAGAATCCTTCATCTCTAATTGCATTTTTTCTCTTCTTTTTCTCTTCTTTTTTCTCTTCTTTTAAATACATGCATCACTTAACAGGGGTAGATTTCGAGAAATGTGTTGTTTGGTGATTTCTTCATTGTATGAACATCATAAACTGTACCTACACAAACCTAGATGGTATATATAGCTTACTCTAAACTCAGGCTACATGGTATATCCTATTTCTCCCAGGCTATTAAACTGTACAGTGTGCTGCTATACTGAATACAGCAGGCAATGGGAACACAAAGGTAAGTATTTGTGTACCTAGACATATGTAAACATAGAAAAGGTACAGCAAAAATGTGGTATTTTAATTTTAATCCATAGGACCACCATCAGATATGTGGTCTATCATTCACCACAATGTCATACAACACAGGACTGTATACACGGATCTACCATATTCTGGAAAAACAACACAAAAAATTTAGCTTGCTCCTCCTTCTAGTGTTTTAGTGTTTTTATCCTACTTCCAGCCTCCTCTATTTCATCTCTCCTTCCTTTTCTTAGAGAGACTTCAGAGATGACAACTGCTATCTTTGTTTTCTACAAGCATTCCCTCTTTACACTTATCCCATGCTCACCTTCTAAAAATGAAGAATCCGCTCTGCTGACTGCCAGACTGCATTTACTGTTAAATTCAATGGCACTATCCCCATCCTCCTGGTCCTTGATCTTGCATTTGACAAATTATTGACTACCACTTCCTTCTTAAAATACTTTCATATTGGGACATTACACAGGACAAAATTCTACCATAGGCACAACCTCAATACCTCTCATTCCTGAATCAAGGACTGTCATGCCATACTCTCTCCAATTCCTTCAGTCCTTTGTCCTTTTTTAACTACACTTGTGGCAACAGTAAGTATCCCCAAACTAGCCTTAGACACAAACCCTCTTCTATTTCAGCTTCTTCATATATAAACCATAACTTAAAAACAATCTATAGGACCGTTACAAGGATTAAATGAAACACTATATGGAAAGTACTACAGACACAGGACACACTCAAGAAGTATCAGTTCTTAAGGCCCATCACCACTGTAAGATGTATACCCTGACTTCTCCAGCTCTCAATGACACTTCAGTTTCTCTAAGTTCCTACAACAACTACATCATCTCTCTGCTTTACGTGTATTAGTTCAGTAAGTTTATGCATACTGTGTTTATGTTTTACTATTTACAGAACCATACTAAAGACTCTCTGGTTACAGATTTGGAACTATATCATACATCTCTCCCTTACAATGTTTTGTACATAGTAGTCTTAAATATTTATAGATTTTAAGAAGATATAAATGTTTTTCAGGCAGCGCCTATGGTTTACTAGGTAGGGCACTAGCCCCATATACTGAGGGTGGTGGGTTCAAACCCGGCCCCAGCTAAATTGCAACAAAAAACAGCTGAACGTTGTGGCAGCTGTAGTCCCAGCTACTTAGGAGGCTGAGGCAAGAGGCAAGAGAATCACCTAAGCCCAAGAGTTGGAGGTTGCTGTGAGCTATAAGGCCACAGCACTCTACTGAGGGCGATAAAGAGAGACTCTATCTCAAAAAAAAAAAAAAAAAAAGGAAGATATACATGTTTCTAAGCTAAATGTATGTTATTTAAGAGGAAGACTTCTTACCCTTCACCAGTAAGAGCACAGCATGCCTGGATATGCCACTGGTGATCTTTGATAGAAGTTAGCTTCAAAAACTGGGAGATTTCTGCTACAGTCATGCATTCTTTAACATCTTGTTTATTAGCAAAAATCAGCAATCCAGCTTTCCTTAGGTCCTAATAAAGCAAATAAAATTGTAAAGGCCAGCACATTTTCCATATATTTTTTAACTTAATTAACAGAATATTTTTTTACAATTTTTGCAACCTAGAATTTCTCAACTGTTTAGTTTAACATGAAAGCATCTCATAGCTCCCAGGCTGACAGAAGTAAATGTAACACTAACACATTCAAATAAATAAATTGTATAAATAAATGAGTATACTTATATGGACTTACATTATGTCCCATAGTCTTAGACTATATTCTTTGTGGGCTTAAGTGCTATTTTTAATAGTCATGTCTTCAATTCAGTATATACCTTCACCATCCCTATCCCAAACTAGACTTAAATGGCTACCCAGAATCACCCCAAGTCTACCACTCAAGAGCTTTCCAAAATACTACCCTCTATACTTTTCTGCAAAGTGTTTTATATAACAGTCATGACTGGCTCACACCATTCACCATAAAAATACTCTGCTTTAATTAGCAACCTAGTGTTTCTGCTTTCTAAACAGTTTTGGGCATTGCCATCACTATGTTGCTCAAATCATTTCTTCTGCATATATTCCCTTCCCGCTGACCTCCCTAACCAGCCTTTTACAACCAAGGTTTCACAAGAGAATTTGGCTGTACAGAAAATGATTTGAGCAGCTCACATTGTAAGTCTCCCAATAATGTACATAATTAGTACTTTCTAGGTGCAGAGGAATAAATGAATTCATTATAATTCATAATTATATGACAGCTTAATTCTCACTAAGTGCTATCCTAAACCAATCATATTTATCCATTGAGACCTAACTGCTCTATCTTTGTCCATGAGGATTTACTAGATTTGAATATACAATCAAGCCATCTTGGATTGACATTAAACTTTTCAAACTACATTAAGACTGAGAGGCAAGTTCTTTAAATTTTCTGAATTTCTTTTTACTAACATTTATTTGAGTATCTAATCTGAGCAAGACACTCACCACACTTACCCCTTTCCAAATATAGCAACTGTGCATACTCCAAATTTTACTCACAACACAAGCCAAAAATTATTAGTCTCTTTCTGCCCCACTACTCTCCACTCCCAAACCTTTTTTAAAGCCATGGACTTCCTTGACAAGCTATTCAAACTTAGGAATCTTTACTCCATAAAAATATACACCAATTTTTTTTTAAGTTTATGTATAACTGTATGGTGTTAATAGATACTCTACATTCCTTTCATGGATACCAGGCCAAGAATCCACCAAGGATGCGCTCAATTAGTGAACTAAACTCTCATAAAATTCTGTCTATACATATTAAGTATACTGACAAAACTAAAGTTTTTGCCCAGGCTTGTGGGTTTTTGCAATGATATTAAATGCCATCTTTCTTCTTCTAAGGGATTTCAGTGAGATATGTTGGTTTCAATCATGTGTATATATGTTTGAAACAACAAAGTCATCAATGGGTACAAACTGATGTTGCTCCATACTATTTTACTCATTAGGATATACTTTTGATGACTTCTTTGATTCTTTCTAACATACATAAAAATACTGTTTATTTTTTATTTGGTTAAAAGGAGGAGTTATGTAAAATGTTTTATATGGGGTAGCACCTGTGGCTCAAGGAGTAGGGCACTGGCCCCACATGCTAAGGGTAATGGTTTCAAACCCAGCCCTGGCCAAAAAACTGCAAAAAAAAAAAAAAAGTTTTATGTAACAATCATGACTGGCTTTTTGTTACAGTGCCCTCTGCAGGATGGTAGCTACTAATGCTACCACATTGATAAGAGTTACCCAGATATGTATGGCCAGAAATGGATACTACTAGAATGTTAGCAGTTGTAAAATTTCATGTTCAACTACTTTTACCTATGGTTCAGTTCACCTGTCTATATAAAAGGTGAAAAAATGTAAATAGACTATAATTTGTACATATGCACTCATTATCAAGAATGTACAATATATATTTGTCCTTTATACTAAATGGAAAATGGAACCATTATCAATAACTGATATGTGGCAGAGTGACTAAGTAGAGGACTTTCCATGGGATTTAATTCCTATCTTCTGATCTCCTGGGTTTCAGTATCTCTTGTTTGTGTGTGCTGAAGTCTTTTATATAGGTCAAGTTTGCGAATGCTGGAACGTTCAACGAACAAACTTCTCATAAATAGTTGGCATAAGTTAGGGCACATTATTTGTATTTTTTATTTGTAGTAACTTGTATTCCTCCCTCTTGGTGATGAATTATTTGTAGAAGCCCTGGGCAGAAAATTGCAAAACACAAAAGACAAAGCCATTTATTGAAAGGTCTCAAAAAATTTGGGTATAATTCTTTCTAGATCTCAAAGCTCAAACTTTTTTTATTTGGGGTTCTTGATTTCTAAAAAAACAGCTATAAAATATTTAGGAACAGAGCAAAGAAAATCTTCCTTTGCAGGCCAGGTTCAAGGGCTCACACCTGTAATCCTAAAACTCTGGGAGGATGAGGAGTTCCAGACCAACCTGAGTAAGAGCAAGAGCCCATTTCTACTTTAAAAAAAAAAAAAAATAGCCAGGCATTGTGGCAGGTGCCTGTCATTCAAGATGCAGAAGCAAGAGGATCATCTGAGTCCAAGAATTTGAGGTTGCTGTGAGCTATGACAGCATAGTGACTCTGTCTCAAGAAAAAAAAAGAAAATCTTCCTTTGCTTTTTACATATAACCTCAAAACCAATTATGCATTCTAACAATAGAAAATAGATATATTAAGGCTGTTCATAAGCTTGACTTAACACGAGTTCAAAGTATAAAGTAAATACTGCTAATCTTTTGTACACAGTCATTTCAAACCCTTTAAATACTTTCTACTATAGGAGGGCCGTCTGCAAAGTATCCAGCTATGTGGTATGAAAAATAAAGACATACATTTTTCTGGATACTTTCAGATAGCCCTTATATATTACAGATTTCTGTTCTCAAGAGATGCATTGGCTCGGCGCCTATAGCTCAACCGGCTAAGGCGCCAGCCACGTACATCTAAGGTGGCGGGTTCGAATCCCCAGCCCGGACCCGCCAAACAACAATAATGGCTGCAACCAAAAAATAGCCGGGCGTTGTGGCGGGCGCCTGTGGTCCCAGCTACTTGGGAGGCAGAGGCAGGAGACTCGCTTGAGCCCAGGAGTTGGAGGTTGCTATGAGCTGTAATGCCATGGCACTCTACCCAGGGGGACAGGTTGAGGCTCTGTCTCAAAAAAAAAAAAAAAAAAAAAAGAGATGCATTTTAGTTTAATCAAGAAGATGAAACAGCAATTGCAAGCTGCTATTATTATTTACTTAACATCTTCTGTATGCCATTTGTAGTTTCAATTTGTTTCTCAAAACTTCATTTGTAAAGATAATTCCTAGAAGTTAAGTCATTTGAATAAAATTTCAGCTTTGGCATTTGGAATTATTTTAAAATTAATGTGCCTCAAAATTTTACACCTCATTAAAGATGAGGCTTTAAGAATTTTTAAGTTTTTATGGTTTTGTACCTTATAATAACATAAACAATCATTACCAGTGATAACAATAAGGTTTTATTGGTTAATGTACTATGTATGAAACATTCAACTGATGCCACATTTACATGTATTTTTCATATTTTAACATTCTTGTTCTTGGATCCGTCCGTCCCTCTCCAAAACTCTGCCTACTTGGCTCCTCTTGACCCTGCTGATGGGCTTACTTAGCTCCCAACTTCATCTATAACCCATTTCTTCTCTGGTAATCTCCCCAAATTTCATTTCCTTTCCCTCTGCAGCTAGGCCTCACTTAAGTCTTTTTCTTTTTTCTTCCTTTAGTAAAGAGCCTGAATGAGAATAAATTCAAATTCTGGCTCTTGAAAAGCTAGTCAAGCCACAAGACCTTTATGGGCCTAGTGCATCACCCACAACAGATAAAGTTAAGTTATACATCCAAATTAATGCTCCCAGCTACTAAAATTCAAAGACATAGTTTAAACCCTTCTACTGGACTTTTTATATACTAATCCTGCTATATATTGGCCAATTAGTGTAAAAAATCAAATGGAGAGGCTACCTGCTAAATGTTTTTTTTTTCTTTTTTGTCTATACTGTTGCCAAGAGACAACATTTACATATATTTTTATTTTCCCAAAGTCTTCATAAAATAACCCTTTGGAATAAACCAAACAACGTTGCAACTCTGCAAAATACAAAGTTGAAAAGAAAAAAAAAATCCCTTGTCTTTGGTTTCTTTTCTGGCTTATTGTTTATGTCCCAAATTAGAAACTTGGTAAATGAATGCACTATGGCAAGATGTTTTTGTTTTTTAAAACCTCAGGAGATTTAACAAAGCTTAGAGTCCAAAATAGAGGGAAAGGTGCATCTTGGTGGCCATGCTCACTATTAGGCAAACAGGAACCCCAACTTATACAATTACTTTACTAGGCTTCCTAAAGTCTTGAAAGCTTATCTAAAGTCTTTAAAGCATATCTCAAAAGCAAATCATCAAGTTAATATTAAAATTAACATAAAATTTCATTACAAAGATATCTCAATTTTCTAAAGCTTTATAAAACTTCCACTGAAATAAAAAAAAAACATACTCTATACATCAAAATATTAATTTTTATATTCCTATCCATATATATGAATTGAGAAAGTAGCACCTATAGTAAAAGGCATTAAAAAATCAGCTGCCACTATAGTAGATATAATTTTATAGTTTCTATTACCATTATTAAATTGACTATATTATTCTGCTTATTTTTTAACTTACATCACCATTAATATTCTTCAAGGACTAAGAAAATGTGCTAAGGCTATACATGTGGTTTTGTCTAGTCAAAGGAATAATATCTGAGAAACTTCAAAGCAATTATATTTGAATATTAACATTAGTCTGCTAACTGGATAACAATCAAGAGTTGCTACATATTAATATTTGGGTACTTTAAAATCTTTTTCCAATAATAATCATCTATACAATTACTATTCAAAATGAAAATAAAAGTCATTTGTAGGCATTTCTTTTGCCTAGGAATACTCCTGAATCAAATTTATCTCGAATAAGTGAAATAAAGCTTACAATTGACTCCATAGTCTTTCTGCTTCTTCTAATTTGGGAAATGCCAAAATAATATGTAAAATAGGCATGGACAGCAGATAACTACCTTTTAAAAAAAACTGAAACAAATAGCACCCTCATGAAGAAACTAGAAAGAACAAATGTGATACAAACATTTCAGGTTTTTGTATTAAATCCCCCCACATCTAATATAAAAAGACTACTTACCTCATGTGCTAACATTTTATAGAGTTCTTCTCTAGTTACAGAAATCCTCTCTCTGTCTGTACTGTCCACAACAACTATTACAAACTAAAATAATTACAAAAGAATTAGTAATTAGATAATTTGATACTTATAAAATTTATAAAGTGCTTATTTGATTTACAGGCTACTATTATCAAGAAATTAGAATGTGGTAGATGCAGGGGCTCATGCCAGTAATCCTAGCACTTTGAGAGGCTGAGACAGCAGGATAGCTAAAGGGCAGGAGTTCAAGATTAGCTTGGGTGAGAACTGACTCTACAAAAAAAAGAAAAGAAAAGAAAACAAAAAACAACTAGCCAGATATACTGAAGCATGCCTGTAGGAAGGCTGAGGCAAGAAAATCCTTTGAGCCTAGGAGTTTGAGGCTGCAGTAAGCTATGATCATGCCACTGCACTCTACACTGGGGACAGAGAGACAACCTTTCTCTAAAAATAATAATAAAAAGAAGACATTAGAATCTTATGAGATTGTTGGAAAATGCAAGATATCTGCTACACTTTGTAGTAGAAACTTAAAGATCTAATTCACTTCTAAGTCAAATATATTTACTAATTTTTGAGAGAAAATAAAAGAGAATATGATGCTAACTAACATTGTAAGCAACATACAACATGTCTGTCTTCTAAATTAGTAACTTGAATGCTAACAGGCCTATTATCCATTTATCTGCACTATAAATCATTAAAGAAAACAAAATTTAAGTTACTTCCAGACAGTTATTATCTATTAATGGCATGTATATGGATGTAAACAGGGCAATTAAAGAAATTGACTTTTTCTTTAAAAAAAAAAAAATCAACAAATAGAAAGAATAGCTCTCTATATAAAAACAAGCTCTCTCCCTTATAAAAAACAGCATTTGCTACCTGAGAGCACAACTCTTTCCTGAACCAATGATGAGACTGGGAATAGAAGATGCAGTAAGAGACTTGTACCCCTTCATCAGCTCCAAGAGCACCAAAAAGCAAGTGGGAAGCAGGAGCAGATGAAGAGTTAACTCCTTACTTTTATAATGGCATTATGATGCCCAAGTTAATTCTGACTGCTTATTATTAATATGCACTATTTGTTTTTTAGCACTATGTTTTAATTTCTAAATAAACCACTATGATTTCTAGGATCTTTTCTATTTTTAGAGTTAATCAACCAAAAGACAAATAGATAAGAGAATTGCTACCTCTTCTCTCTTGATACTTTACTGATAGGATAGAGGCTTTATTACTGGAAGATTCATTCTGTTTCAAGGATTTAAATAAAGCTGTTAACTGTAATGGTGTTGGCATATGTGTAGATTTGACATTAAATAGTCAGGTACTGCATATGCTTTTACAACCCCAGATTTTTCCTTCTCCCAAAAACATGACTAAATGCCATAATGTATTGGAGAATTACGTGGCTGGAGACACTTAAGAGTGCCTTAATTACTTAAAACTTAGTTTTATATACATTTAGAGTACATTTTATTAACCTACAATGAGCGCTACAAAAACAATTGTCATAGTCTTTTTTTTCAGTTTACAGTTCTACACAATAAAGGACTTAAATGTCATAAGTCGGAAATTTTCTCTTGAGAACTAACATGTAAATAAAAATATAGATTATGTTATAATAATATTAAAATATATAAAAATACATGATTATGTTATAATCAAAAGAAAAAGAATTTTTAATGTGCAATTGTGTTATATAAAAGAAAATGCATAGCAAAACTTTAGCTAAGATTCAAACCATCAGAGCCCTCTTATTTAACTAGGATTTCCCCCACTCTGCCAAATGTAAACAGTAAGAGAAAAATGAAATTACAAATTCTGAGATGGAAGTCATTATACAACAATTAAACTTAAGACTAGCTCTGGGACCCATACACAATCAGACTAATCAACCACCAATTCTCCTTATAGAGAAGTTCAATGATAGTGGATACACTGAACAATGACCCTGAAATAGAAAATCAGAGATTTTACTATGCTTAAACTCTATGTTAACATACTGTGATATTTCAGTAAGTTTAACTATAAGGGTTCAAATCTAAGTGTTTCTCAAGCATTCTGTTCATACAAGTTTTAGTATATTAAGGAACATTACCTCTGTGTTAGTATAGTAAGTATTCCAGGAAGAACGAAGAGATTCTTGGCCACCAATATCCCACATTAGGAAACGTGTATTATTAATCACTATCTCCTCTACATTACTTCCTATTGTAGGGGATGTATGTACAACTTCATTCATAGAACTGGGGAAAAAAGTTAACATGTATTACAATTAGCAAGAAAGCTAGATTGCATGAACAATTTCTCAATCAAGGACAAATTAAGCATGACCTCCCTTTGTATTTTACATCCAATTATCCTTTGCCCATTACTTCATAACATGAGCAAGCTAATGGTTTAAACAAAGCTGGAACTAGGTAGTAGACCACCTGGAATATTCTAGAACATTCTAGGGAACTAAAAATAATTATTTTCCCACTTTCTACAAACAAGAGAGCTTTAGTGCAAAATAACTGAACAAATACTCAATGTAATATAAATTTCTAGTTATCTACACACAGTTGCTTAAACCTTGGCTCCTAGTTTATGGCCAAACTGCTTTTTCACAAAGTAACTTAGTTTCCATATAGTATCTTATTACTTTTACTAATCAAATATCACCTAGGCAGAAAAACTTTGAATTTCTTGAAGTAGTTAATACTTACAATTGGTAAAGTATAGTAGTTTTCCCTGCATTATCCAACCCAACAATGATAACTTTGTGCTCTGAAATAAAGAAAACACCAGTGACTTACTCATTATAAGCCAAAAAAAAAAAAAATTCCCTGTTTCACTTTTCTATTTATGGTACTAATTCAGTGTATAGCACTTTATACTTTCTTGGAACTCAAAAGAACATCCTAGCAAGACCAACAAGTGTGTCATTATGCAAACCTCTCCCAGTCCTATAGAGATACCTCTCATACCTCCAGCCTCCTCTCTAGGAATGGAGAAGTACTACATTCTTCCTATTTCTACAACTAATAAAGTATCTCAAACATAAGCACAACAATTTACAAATGACTTAAAGCATAAATGTTTCACAATGAATTAAGTTACTGAAGTTCTGAGGAATTTTAGGTATCAACTGAGTATAAAATGTAAGGTAGGGTGAATGGGAAATAAAAATAAAGGACAGTCTTTTAAACAGGTAATTGTGATCTGTATGAGTACATTTAAACCACGGGGCCATTGTAACATGACAAACAAATCCAAGGACCTATGGCTGTGGTGGCAATAACTCCTCCCTTGGCTTCTGTGGTATTACTTTCTCTAAGTTTCTTCCTTTCCAGTCATTCATCTTTTTTTTCCACTGATTCTTCTTCCTTTAGTCTTGCTGCAAACATTCATGTTCCCTGATGTCTTCTTGTACCCTCTTCACATTTTAGCCAGGAATTCATAGGACCCATCTATTTCTAGGCTGTCTAAAAACAATTTCCAAAGATAGCACAGTGTATGGAAGCAGCAGTATCCAAAGATGTCCTCTGGACAATCACGCCCTTGTGAGTCCGTTATTCTTGAATCTAGGCGAGCTCTGTGATTTACCTTTAACCAACAAAACACAACAAAAGTGACAGTGCATGACTACTCCTTTTTTATGGAGAAAAGGTGACACGGTATTGCTCTGGTGGAGAATAATAGTGAAATCACAACTCACTGCAACCTTTGACTCCTGGGCTCAAGCAATCTTCCTGGCACTCCACCTCCTGAGTAGCAAGGACTATAGGCATAGGCCACCGTGCCCGTGCCTGGCTGATTTCTTGTAGAAATGATTGTATCACTATGTTGCCCAGCCTGGTCTCAAACTCCTAGCCTCAAGTGATCCTCCCACCTTAATCTCCCAAAGTGTGGGGATTATAGTCATGAGCCACTGTGCCTGGCCTGAGCCCAAATCATTTAGATACTGCAGTTGCTGCCAGGCTGTCTTGGACAACTCCTCCTAGGCATACCAGATACTGTAAAACAAATGCAAGATTGCTGTGCGGTTGAATAAGTAACTCCAGTCTGAATATGTGCTGAGACCTTGTTGAGAAAGATGACCAGTTAGCCCCTAGCTCTCGCAGTCATTCTAGCTGATATGCCAGACACAGAACGCAAAAGCACTTTAAATATAGTATGCATACTAAGAGATAATGTTACTGTGGACAAATGGAACTCTCAGTCACTTCAACTGTTTGATATACGTGAATCATCACAAGTTCACTTGTGGTTTTGTATGATTTTTTAGTATACATATATCACTGAATTCTAGCACTTACTCAAATAAGTCAAACTACTATACACTGTTACGATGCTTTGATGGAACTGTGAGTTATCTTTTAGTTTACCAATCAATACTTTATGAAGTTTTGTTATGAAAATGCCTTCTGCTTCCCTTCATTTCCTTTTGACACATTCAGGCAGCCAAATGGCTTCATACAGTGCCCGTTTCTAAAAGTTAATATATCCCCCCAAAAAAACCAATCAGTAAACTAAGGGGATAAAAAGTAATTGCCATTCTGGAGAGTTCTCTGTGAATCATACAAAATCAGAAAACACTACCACCAAGGCAAATAAATGGGAGTCATCTTATGATTCTTCATTCTCAGTTCACATCCAAACTAGCATTAAGCCCTATCAATTCTATGTTGCTTAGATCAAAAAATCTGTTTGTCCTGTCCATTACATTTCTTTCGGTCCATAACACAGAACCTGGAAAAAAACAGGTGCTTAATAAAGTATTTTTCTTTTTCTTTTTTTTGTGAGACAGAGTCTGGGTAGAGTGCTATAGCATCCTAGCTCACAGCAACCCCAAACTCTTGGGCTCAAGTGATCCTCTTGCCTCAGCCTTCTAAGTAGCTGTAACTATAGGTGCCTGCCACAATGTCCGGCTAGTTTTTCCATTTTTAGGAGAGACTTGCTCAGACTGGTCTCAAATTCCTGAGCTCAAGCAATTTACCCACCTGAGCCTCCCAGAGTGCAAGGATTACAGGTGTGAGCCATGGTACTTGGCCAATAAAGCATTTTTTAATGAATAAATAAATAAATAAAATTTGGAAAATATAAAGGTTAGGAGGGACGTATCTGATCAAGTTACTCTGCATTAAAAAATCAATTTTCAAAATGAAAAAGTCTCGTCAATAAAAAACAAAGTTTGAAAATAAACTTGCTATTTACAGCAACAGCAATGAAGTTTGAAGGAAAAAACCCAAACTTTTCTTTTGCACCAATATATTGCTGAACTAAAAGCAGTGATTATACATGGCAAAATTATAGATTGAATCAGGAGGCAGAAATCACAATAATTTGAACTTGATAAGTTTAATGTAAATAAAATAACTATTACAGGGAAACTGAGTATTGAGGGATTGGCTAACAACAAATAAAAGAACCACAAACATTACAGGAATGACAAATATAAGGGGCATCCACTACTCCTGGGGCTAAGAATGAGCTCCTTCCACTGTCTCAGGAGTAAGATGCAGATCTTGTTGGAGAGCACAGCTACCAATCACTGAAAGGCAGAGGAGCAGCTGTGGTGAGGCCTCAGGGTCATTTGCTGGAAATCCTCTTTCTAGGGTGCTGAGGAAAATTGTCAGTTAGGTGTTTCGCCTAAGACCCTCCTTATGAAAGGAGCGGAGGTATGGACTAGGGAAGCTGCTGCTGACCCCTATGCAGTGCAAGAGTCAGGACATGCAAGCACATGCTACAAGCACAGCCTATCAAGAGAGCGCTCTGTAACCAAGAACAAAAACCCTTTCCTCCCACAGTGTCTCTCCAATGCTTTTTTTTTTCCCTTATAAAAATATTCTTGTGGCAGAGACCAAGCTTACATTGTGCCAACTGGCAAAAGAAAAATAATAAAGGACCCAGCTCTGTTTCCACAGAGCATGCAAAAAGGGTTTAGAGCCGGTCCCTGACTTAGAAAGGTACAAAAGTATAAACCCTACTTTGAACACCTATACAATTGTTTTTCACTTTCAGTATTCAATAAATTACATGAGATATTCAATATTTTATTATAAAATAGGTTTTAATTAGAATTAGAAAAATTAGATGATTTTGCCCAACTATAGGATAAAGTGTCCTGAGCACAGGTATCCTAGACTAAACCATGATATTCAGTAAGGTAGGTGTATTAAGGGTATTTTGACTTTAAAATGTTACTTTCAATTCCCAAGGGGTTCACTGGAATATAATCTCAACGTAAGTCAAGGTGCATCTGTATTAGAAATAAAGGCAATAAACTGATAACTGGCACAGTCCACCCTCAGCTACTGAGCTTCTGTATGTATACTTAATATGAATTTGAACTTCCTTACAACAAAAACCCAACAGAAGCGGAGATGGTGTCCTCAGTGCTGTGTTCCTGCAACGCAGGCGGCTTCTCCAGCACACATTCATAACTTATAGTTCCTTTCTAAGAGCAATACAAGCAAGTCGATCAATGGAAGAAATTCCACCTCTTTCACAGTTCACATTAGTGTCAGAAAGTTCCTCCTTTTACCTAAAATGAATCCTCCTTCTACAAATAAAGTTGTGGGGTTGTTTCTTTTTAAGAGCACTAACTTTGGCACTAGCCAGTCTTAATTATCTGTTCCTTTGCACCCCTGTAAAATAGGAAGAATATTATTTACCTTCTAGGGTTGTTCTGAAGTATACATCAATTAAGTAAAGATTAAATCAACCAACCTGTGTGAAACACTTAGAACCTAACCTTGCACAAATCGGTAAATATTAACTGCTATTACTTTACTTGTATAGATGGAGTGAGTTTCTTTGCTGTCTCCTCATGCTACAATGAAAGCTTCATAAAGGCATGGATATTTGTCTGTTTTGTTCTCTGCCTTATTCTCATCACCTAGGACAGTTTCTGGCCCAAGTAGGTGCTCAAAAAATATTTGTTTAATGAAAAAGTATACAACCAGTCAGAAGCCCTTCTTTATGAAAAGACATTAATAGTAACTTTTCAAAGTCCTAAAAACTTGTAGTGTAGCTACTGAGAAACAGTCAATAGGGAAAAAAGGCAAAAGGAAAAAAATGATGTCAATCTCTTCTTTAAGAAGACCAATAACCAAGACACATTTGTTCAGTGTTTAACGTGCCTGGCCCTGGCATATGCCAGTTGTACGGCCTGGGAAAATCCACTTCACTGGAGCCTCAGTTTCCTCTTTTCAGGGGAAATAAATACTACTTCAAAAAAACTGTTGAAATAGTAAAAAATAAACCAAAAAAGTAAAGTGACAGCATCTTGGATAAAATTTGCACTCTACTGAGTCAAAGTATCACCTAAATGTATCCTTTGGTTTTTCCTGTTTGAGTAGCATGAAATTAGCTTTCACTGTGCACCCAACCTAAGTTTTAACTGTAAAAGCTGTTCTAAAAGGGTTTCAGAAACAAGAGATGGCACAGTTTGTTTCATCAGCATTGTAAATTCTCTAATTCCCTCATACCTTCACCCCAAGAATTTCTGTGAAAAGAACATATGATTGCATTCAGAATCTTCTGAAGGTAATATAAAGCATCAAAAATGTATCTACCAAAAAGGCCAAGAAGTATCTGGCACTAGATTGAATAGTGCATATTTTGAAAAGTGACGCTATTAATAAGACAACTACATTATTCAGCAGAAGAGAAATAGTTGATTCACATTTTCACAAAGTTCTAACTTCCTGGAATTTGACTATTACTTTGAATTCCTCTTACTATTAATTTCCTCCAAACTGAAGTAAACATCCAGTCAAACATTGGCACTAAAATACTACTCTTAACAACCTGTAGTGGTACCAATCCCCACATCTTTGTTACTACTGCAAGTAGCTGTTGGCAAAGCTTGAATTCATTCTTAAATTATAGAAACAAATAACGTTATTGCCTCAAAGTAGAAAGTGGAGGTATCTATTTTTCTCACAGTTCTAGAACTCAATGAAGAAGCATACTCTTTCTAAATATCCTAACAGAGTTGAAAAACAAGTTTCACTAAAAATAATACAAAATTACGGATCTCATCAACTACTACCAGTCTTATAACAATGTAAGTATCAACACTTGAAACCTACCCACTATTTTCAAGATTGGAAGGCTCCACAGATCCCTGGTGTTCTAAGTGAGTACACCTAGACACAGAGGGGTGTTACTGGTTCCTACTCTTCCTCTCTCAATACAAAGTCCAGACAGTGCTGATTAGAATTGGTTTTCTCCACTTCACAAAAAAATCTCCTCATTAGAAATATCATTTGAAATATTGCGCTTCCATTTGGTATCATGTGACCTACAGCATCATCTATTGTTTTTTTAAAGACACTAAGGATCACAAGCTCCAGTTCTGCTACCTTCCCACTATCTCCTTACAAAATCAGCTCAATCGGAAGGAGGGTAACGGGTGTACATAATAATCACCCCCATTGATTTAAATCTTTATGGGACGTGACAACACTAGCAGCTTACACAACAGAAAAATACAAACTCACTGACAGCGAGAACCATGAACCACCCAACTTGAGTTTAAAAGAAAGTGTGCCATTACTGTACATTACACTTACTGTATCTTAATAACTATGGCATCTTTTCACTAAAATTGTGTTCTCTTTCCCCAGTTTTATACACTCATTTGTAACAAACTGTAATAAACCTAATAGGCATTTCAAGGCAATGTTGGAGTTTGGCTGAACTTAAGCAGCCCCATATGACAGCACCCTTTACACTCAGTAACTTGCCAGTTACCTAAAGTTAACGAACGTTTCATTATGGTATGGTTTTTAATGCCTTCAATGAAACATTTTTAACATTTTTAACCCAGGAAGAGAAAAAACACCTCTAATTAAATAACCCACATAAATAGGAAAATGACCTTAAAGTCTAACTTTAAACACAGATATAAATAAGGCAAATGGAGAGAAGTCCATCACTATTCAGGAGGCAGAAGCGCTTCCTCACATAGACACACCAAGAGGAGTGGGGGTACTGGGAAGGCTCATAGACTTGAGGGGTACTGGACAAGTCAAGTGTAAGTCCTCGCGTTTTCCGCATTCTGCAACCCTGAAATGCTCAGTGGTGCGGCTAGGGTCATAACATACAACCTTCATCCCTGAAGATCTCAGCATTTCTACGTGGTGTCCAAACCCAAATGCTAACAAAATAAAGAGCCAAAAGGTAGGGCAGGCCGTGCCAATCACGGACAACGAACGTGGGGGCAAGAAACCTAGTCCATTCCCAATCGAAATCGGAGCAATGGGTGTATTGTTTAAAGAACTTCCTTCTTAGGAAGGTCCCCTCAGATAAAGGGCTGTGAGTCAGGAACCACCCTCAAGTTCGGGAGAGGAGACTGAACAGTCCTAGGCCTGCATCGCGCAGCCAGCACCCTGCGCTTAGAGGGCGCGGGACCACCCAGCCCAGGCTCCGGAAGTATTCGGACACCCCCCACCCAGCCAGCCAAGACTGACCCTCTTCCCAACCCGTACGCCCGCGACCCGAGCCCCTCACCCTGGTGATTGAACAGTCTCCATATCCTGGTGAAGAGAATTCCCATTCTCGGACAGCGGACCCCCCCTCCAGCCACCCGGGCCGCCTGGCCTCCCCTGGCTCAGGCTGAGGGGGAGGAGAGAGACGCGCTGGAGCCTCCGCCTCGGCTGCTACTCCCGCGCTGGCCGCCGGCCCGCTTCCAGGGAACCGGAGGGAGGCCGAAGCCCAGGCCGCCCTTGCACGCGCGAGGCCCCGCCGCTGCCGCCGCGGCACTCGCCTGGCTCGCGGACATCGCCGCCGCGTTGTCTGCGACGAGCCTCGCGGGCCACCGTCCTCCCCCAGCTCCTTCTGGCGGCAGCGGTAGCAGCGAGCACGCGGGCGGGGGAGGCGAAGGGGCGGGCCGGGTGGGACGTGAGTGCGCAGGCGCGTGCCTGGAGGCGGAACCTGAGAAGGGGCGGGGCCTGTGTGTAGGCACCGCCTCACCGTCACTAATTTGCATAATCCGGCCACTGACAGCTGCGGAAATGTGTCGGCGGGACCCAAGCTGGGGGTGGGAGGAGCACGGAGTCGGGTAATTGGTTCTCAACCTGTTTGCTCTTGCGACCCTGCTGAGTTTGTTTTCCCTGGAACTCTTGTGGAGCTGTAATGTAAACATGTAATTGAGTACTCAGTGCCCATCCCCAACCTTTCTTCACATACACTGCACGTCTTGGCCCTCGGAGACACGGTGTCCCAGAGGGTCCCTGAAGGAAGACAAAGTCCTCTTTCGAGCCTTTTCCTCTCACTCAAATGAAGTGAGTGGCCTTACTTAGGCACTCAGTCGTCCGAAAGATGTTTTTGTACAGTATCTGATCTCTTTAGACTGTCGGGTCAATCTTGCCCAAAGCAACTATTTTGATCAAGTCGCTCCTCATTTCAAAAAATGTTAGTGGCCGCTAAAGTCCCCTTTCCATTCTCCTTAACGTTGGTAAAAAGAAAGAGAAAGAAAAAAAAAGTAGGGGAGTTTTATAAACTATTTTGAACTGCTTTGGACCCCCTTCTCCCAACAGCTGAATGAAATTAATAAAACTTAACAATCAACCACTCCTTTCTTGCTTCTGGCCATACGCTATGACTATCCTATCTCAGTACACCTACACAGAAAAGTAATTTCTCTAACTTCCTTTGGACTTGTGGTTAAAAGTCAAAGTTTAGAGGAAACATCCATGGACAGAAAGAAAATCAGTAATCTATATCAATTTTTGGATTCTTATCTCTGGATTTACTTAATAAAGTGCTCCATAGGCTGTTTAGAAAAACAATGTTGTTTTCACAACCAATTTGCATTATTAACTTTAATATTTACATTATCACACACTGCAGGTAATGCTTTGGCAGCTCTAAGACATTGCAAACTCCTACACATTTCTGTCAATTTATGAAATGCATGTCACATCCATCTTAACTTGTGAACTTGGGACTTCATATTTTACAACCTACCTCAAGGAGATGGTCTCCAAGATTATTTTCCAAGTGTATCTCTCTCTCTCAAAAAAAAAGAAAAAAGCGAATTAACCTAATACAACCTTGCCTACTTATACGATCTGTAAGTGAAATACAAATTTGGAACTGCTATAGAAGTCATTGGGAAACTTTACTGAGTGGTGTGAAGCTATTTGTAAGACAGACTGCTTCTGAAACCTTTTACGACTAATTTATCTATCTTTAAGTGATGCACAAAACGTCATGGGATAGACTTCCACTTCCGAGCAAGAGAGAGTAAGATGGTCTGGATTCACCCTCCCACCATTAACAAATAGAAAACAATGAAATTTAGGAAACAACTGTTCTCAGATATTGGAAAACACGACACAGGATTGTGGTTCTTTACCAAACAGTAACAAACAAGATGAGTCTTACCAGTGCTGAGACTTTCTACCTGGAGGCAACTCCCAGCCAACTACTGAGGGAATGGGAACCCAAATAAGAATTTGGCAGACACCTAGAACTGAAGACAGACAGCATTTCCAGAAATTAAGACAGCTAGAATTTGTGAAGCAGAGTAACTGAGAGAGCTATGCAGAGAAAAGCTCTAGAAACCTGCTTTGCAGGGGACTGAGTCTTTGGCTGGCATGCCAATCTGTCCTTATATAGTATGAAACCCTGGGGGGCTGGCCAATAACAATTTCTAAGGAAAAAACAAGTACCAGGGAGCTGCAAAGCAAGTAATTCCAGAGCTTACGAAGGGCCAGGAATCATTTGATTTGCCTTTAGCCAGAGTGAAGAGAACTTACTGAATATATAGGACATTTGGTAGACACCCTCAAAGACCTTGGAAAAGGAGCTGAATTACCCCAAGAGGAAGTCCTGCTCTAGACCAGTCTTACAAGAGCTTAAAAACAAACCTTGAAGGGCCAAATTAATCCAAATTTACCTGGCAAAGAGGTCTAACATTCTTTAAAGAAATATCAGATAAAGTTAACAATGTAAAATTTACATTGTCTTAAATCCAATAAAAAATTACTAGACACTACAAGAAAACAGGAAAATATGATCAAGTACTAAAAGATAAATCACTCTACAGAAACATCCAGGAATGGGGAAGTTAAGTGATTGCACCAAATTCATAGCTCATTATTGCTGGATTAAGGCTTTACCAGACAGGGGTATTGTCCACTATGCTAATTTGCATGTTGTATGAAAGTACAAATAAGATATTTCTAAGCCCAGTCCATTTTATTCGTGGGAATGTGCTGATGACAAGAAAGCTAGCTTCAGGCATATGGCTAGTTGCTATGATGATAGTGAGCTACTGTAATTCTTCCAGATCAGAATTTTAGATTGTTAGGACAGCTTTATAATACCTCTGCAATAGTTGAGGTATTGTTCATTCAGTCAACATTTATTATATCCCAGGCATTGCACCTACCTTAAAAGCATTTAACATACCAGTATGTATTTTTAAATAAAATAACTTTAAAGGGGCATTTCCATGACCTTCGGTTTCCTCATGTGTAATCAGATCTAATAATCCACACCCTGCCTACATTCCAGATGGTCAGATAGCTAAATGAAATGTGAAAATATTTGTGAACAAGGCTGTAAGAAATTACTGTATAATTCTAATGCAGTGATAATCTACACAGTACATATTTCTTTTGTACTTCTAACACAGTGCAATGAGATAAAAGTCAAATTCCAATAAAATCAGAGCACACACAGCTGACCCTGAGTATATGAAATGTGAAGTCAGAGGCTGTACACCTTAATAAGGGAATTCTTTTTTTTTTAGAGACAGAGTCTCACTTTGTGGCCCTCGGTAGAGTGCTGTGGCGTCACAGCTCACAGCAACTTCCAGCTTTTGGGCTTAGGCAATTCTCTTGCCTCAGCCTCCCAAGCATCTGGGACTATAGGCACCCGCCAGGAGGCCCGGCTATTTTTTTTTGTTGTTGTTGCAGTTTGGCTGGGGGCTGGGTTCGAAACTGCCACCCTCAGTATATGGGGCCAGAACCCTACTTACTAAGCCACAGGTGCTGCCCTAATAAGGGCATTCTTATAAATACAGGATAACTTTGGAAACTTCTGATAGCTGCTACATTAATCATTTAGGGGTGTCTTGTGAATAATAAGGTTCACCTAGTATATTTTTCTATATTCAATCCCATTTCACACATGTACCCTACTTAATTTCACATGCTGTGTGTGTACATAGGACCTAGTAGAGGATTCAGAAAATAGTTATTTAATTGAAGGGTTTTTTGAGGGTAAATGCTTAGACTTTTCTTCCTGTAAAAGGTATAGGACTATACGTATAGATTTCCAATATTTCATCAATATATTTCTAGAATAAGATAAAGGAGAGCTATTACGCTGGTTTCAGTGTTTTTGCATTTATTATATAAAAGAAAAAAATTAATGCAGTTGTTTTGTACACATTTAAATTCCATAAAACAAATCCATAGAAATTAGGATACTCTATGCATGCACTCTGCATTTTCTTTGTTAAATGTTTTTGTTCACAAAAATAACATCACATTTTTTTTCCTTTAAAGCCACTGAAGCAGAGGGAGAACAAAACATGCAACACTGTACACATTTGCATAGTATATTTTACCCAGCATGCCTGTAGAATGCTACACATATCTATATAAGAAAAATAAAAGGGGATAATTTATCAAAATAAATAACTAAAATTTAAAGAAAGGAAAAATCATTTGACAAAGGCAATTTTTATTCCATTTTGTCGCTGGAGATAGAGCAATAGCCTGGGATATCAACAGCCCTCAGAATAATAGGGAAAATCTTTTTACATCATTTTGCCATATTTATTTTTAGTACGTTTTATTACATTAATACATTTACCTGTCTTTTATTCCCTCCCGCCATCCCTTCAAAAACACAGCTAATGGCATTAACTTATGTTTCAAAATAGTATTCAGTACAAAACAAATGAAAGGATCCCTAACCAATATTCTTTTGCTGGGACATTGTTATTGATCATTCTGACTTGAGGCTGTGAAAAGTATAAAAATTTTCAAGCATGTCCAAAATTCAGAAGAGCCCTATGAGCTCCCTTGCTGTGACTTTTTTTTGTAGTTGCCACTGAAGGAGAAGAAATAAGAACAAAAAACACAGTATGAGTCTTATCACAAAATAAAATTTCCTAAATTTTATGGAAGGGAATAAAATAAAAGAAACTACATCCACAGATTGCAAGGCTATGAAATAATTGCTGGAAAAGTATCAAGCAGCAGGTTAAAAAGATAGATGAGATAAGTCTGATAAAACTTAGAACTAAATCTATATACTTTTAAAAAATATGACTGCCAAATTTAACAGTGGATTTTGTTGTTAAGTTTGTGCTATAACAAATGTGCTTCTTTCTCCTCAATCTATTTTCATATTATTGGCAAAATATATATATATATTTTATAATTTCATACTGTACAATATATGTTTTTGCTACATTATTTATTTTTCTACTGCTAATGCAGCTTAGAAGTAACAACATAGATTTATTTTGGCAATAAAATGCTTTCATTTTAATAATGTCCCAGAAAATATTGTAAGGCATATGAAAAATAGTATGCAACAATATAGCGTTAATGATCCCGCATCTTTAATACATCCCTTACGCGTACAGGATTCACACTGATTTCAGTTAAAAGTGTGTGAAAGTGGCATGCAAGTAGGGCAGGAGTGGGCCCTACACAAACACAGACATAGCCATTTGTTGAGAATCTAAGTGTTCAAAACCTAACGAAGAACACTTAGAAAGTATTGAAAAGCTAGAGGCCAGCCACTTCTGGTTCTTAGACAGTTCTCCCTTTAACTCCTTATGATTTTCAAATGAGGAACTATCAGCAAATTCCCCAAACCACTCCAAATTCATTAGGAATATTTTCTACCGTCTTTCCATAAATATTTTTCACACATCAAAATAAACAACAACAACAAAAAGCTTCCCGCCATCAATTGTGATTCACTCTTATTTGTGTTTTTCATGGCAAGTAGGAATTACAGCCCTTGGTTAGAGGAGATACTTTCTAGTCTTTCCCATAATATGCCTCAACTAAGGCATGTGGGATCAAATCATCTACGAGTAGACAGAGATAGTTGCTATTGGAGGATGTATTTCATTAGAGAAAAACTATTCTAGTAAAAGAAGAAATATTTAAAAAGTAATTTTTGAATGCAGCTCTTTGCCCATAGAAACCAATTTTAGTATTTTGACTAACTGGACCGCTAAAGTCAACAAGAAAAAAGTTGTCCTTAGTATCTAACAGTTGTTGTATTAACTTGACTGGTCTGATCATGATTATCATTTAAAAGAAGAGGACTGTTCTCTGCTCCATAGACATACCTTGAATAAGTAGCTTAGTAACAGTTATAGGATTGACAGTATTTAAAGGTATGAGGAACTGACAAAAGAGATTTTATTATATAATTTCCTATAAAACTTCCATTTCATAGTCATTCAAGGATGAGTTTTATATAATTTTTAAAAAACCAACATGCAACATTGTCATAAAAGACAAAGGCAGAAATAGAAAAGGAAAAGGGGATACATAAGCATTTATTTGAAACATTGATACGAAGTTTGTTCCAATTACATGGGAGTCCTTCAAGATGACACATGTCCTTACCCAGTAAATGGCTAAGCCAGGCTCTGGGTGAACACAGAAGTAAGGGATCAACGAAATCTGAATTTGAAAACCAGTTGCACTTAAACATCAAGCCTCTGGACCCGCTCTCTTTTAGACTTAGAACTAGATATTCTAACAAGTTGAACATGAAAGCAATTTCCTTGCAGTTCTGTTGCCAATGATGACTTATTTGTTGAATTAACTCTGCCTCATGATGAACTGTAAACCAGTCAAAGAAAACTTCACTACCATGGAAGAAATGAAAGGGTGCCAAGAGCATTTTGGAATCAGTTTAAAATCTAAAGGGAAGGCATATTTTAATATTTTATGCATTAAGCTTTGCAGCAGGTTAGCCATATAGTAATAATTTGATCACTACTTATTACAAGAGTTTTTCCCTTTAAAGACAAACTGTCTTCTCTAGAGAAGAGGTAGTAGAAATATCAATACATAGGATAATTTCTATAGTGGTATTACATTGTTTTATTTTTTAGCAAATACCAAAATAAAACTGTTTAACTAAGAAAATATATTAGCATGCAAATTAAGGTTGCCAAGAAACATTCTTCACTGACATCTTGGGTCTCAACTACATTTCGTGATATGTTCATTTCAAGAGTTTAAATTTGCAAACCATCTTTCAGCATAACTCCCTTTTCTCACTCCCTTTCATTGCCCCCATTTTCTATTATGAATTTTAAGGCCCCCACACAAAAGACAAGTTCAAGTATGCAGGTATGAAAAGAGGTTAACATTCCAAAAATACATTTTACAAACAACAACAATAATTAAAGCAAATAAATTACTTCAAGGGAACAAGTAATTGTCTCAGAATTTGTTTCACATTTTAAAAATCTGTTGCATTAAGGACTAAATGCAATGACTTATGTAGTCACAAAATTAGGATTCTCTTATTAGGAAAGATCATCAGTCTAAATTGCTAACAATTTCAACTTTCTTTCTGATAGAACTATATAAAGGTAAGAGAGAATCATCAGTCATTTATAAACGTTTCTAAGTGTTGCTTTAAATATTAGAGTAAACAAGATAACATTGCTGATAATATTAGAATAGTGGAGTCACATTATAGACTTGAGAATTAGCATCAGGATTGACAAATTGCATTCCCTTTTGTCCAGGACTACATTTCCACATTATCACATGAGCCTACACTGTCACATGAGTCTATGTTCATTGTTACAAGTCTGTGACTGAAATTACAGAATTCTAATATGTGGTTTTCACCATAAGTTAAAAAACAGCCTTTAAAAAAGTGTAAGACTTGTTTTTCCTGCTTGTAATCATTTGCTGTCTTTAAATAAAATTAATCAAAAACAAAGTACTTGAGGAATAAGTATTTTCCAAAGGTGCATGGTGTGCTTGGCAAAAATAAAACTTTTCTTTAGTATATATCTGGATTTTAAGTTATCATTTATACAATAAACTCTAAGGCTTTAAAAAAAAAAGTAAGATAAATATATCTCTTATTCATTTGAAGAAGGTAAACTTATTACAGAAGGAAGGGGAAAGAATATGCCAAATTAAAGTAAAATTTTAAACATGTCCATCAAGAAAATATACATTATACCCTTTCTAAGATTATTAGCTTTTGAGTAAGAATGCAAAGCAAAACACGTATGGACGTTTGATGGTAAGTGATAGATTTGTTTTGTGCACAGATATTGAATGAGCCCCTCTCTTTATCAGCATGACACGGATGACTAGGAACAAGGCTTTGAGAGGCCTTTAAAAACAAGTGATTTTTAGGAAGTTGAAGGAAAGATGGTAATCTCGATGACTAGGAAATATATGTCAATGCTGTCACAGCTACCTGCCATAAAATGTAAATATCTTAAAGTAGTTAAATGACCAGATTACTAAAGCTACTACAGAAAAAGCTGAACAGCAGTCTAGTCTAAATTTATACACCTGGGGTGCATTCTTTGCAATTAAATACTTTAATGCACACAAACAAGAAACCAGTAAAGCATATAGAAAAATGTTTTGGCTAATGTTTTCTTTCTCATGCAAATATATGCTGTACATGTAATAAATATATATATATATCTTTTTTTTTTTTTTTGCTGGAAAATGCTCTTTTGTGTCCTAACAAAGTATTCAGTAATGGCAGGTTATATGTTTATTAAAGTGCCTAATGGATACAACTCTTTTCAAGATCTTAACTGAAAGTTTTATAAGCTTCACTAGATGACAAAAGAAACTCATGTTAACTTTTAAATTTTACTTAGCCCATATTTGTTAATTGTATCAAATGTCTGAAAAGACTTGCAGAATTATAGGTATCCTCATTATCAGCTAAACAGGTTCATAAAAGGGCACGCACACGAACAGAAAGGACGGGCAGGCAGTGAGGTTATAATGGGGTTCGAGATATGTATAACTAATCAAAAATATGAAACTTACTTCATGGTCAGTAAAGTTATGGAACTGGTGCATGCTTTGACAGTCTAAATATTGAAAGGCTTGGGGAAAAAATAAGATAATATAAAATTAATTGTTATTTTTTTCAAAAATAGGCTTCATGACATGTAGAGTAAAAAAGGACTTTTACGCCTGGTCCTATTGGGATTATAGAAAATGCATGCATTGTGGACTTTTAGAAATAAGAGTCATTTTATAAAGACATCTGTGTATTGTATAAAAGGGCCAATTTCAATAATTTCTTGGATGACAGCGAATCTAAGACTTCCTTAATAATATAGGTCACCAATCCCATAATTATAGCCATAGGAAAAATTGGAGAGATTTAAAAGGTAAAGAAGATTGTGCATTAAAAGTAAGAAAGTTCCATCTCCAAATTCTTCATAGTTCTCAGCATTTAAACTGCTATAATTTTAGTGAACAAATATTTTCTGAATTGATGAGTTGGTTTTTTACTGCAAGCTTTTAAATTCATCATTTGTTGTAACTTTTTTCAATTAGCCATTTTGCAAAAACACTGCCTTCAATTCAGTATCAAAGTTGAATGTGTCCATGTAAAACAAAAATTTGGTGAAAAGGTATCATAGTCAGAGATTCAAAGACGAAGACTGAGGGAAGCAATGGAAAGATAATCCTGCTGGCAGGAAATCCCGGCCCCGAGTTTATATTAAGTGGGACAGATGATTTCCCATCTGGAGATGTTTAGCTTTGCATCAGAGGGTTATGACATCCTTACTGTCTAACTTCACATTCCTGGATACATGTAGTTGTGCTCAGATTGGTTAAAAAGGGAACAACACCCCATTTTCTGTTTCATGTAACCAGCTGTCTTTGGGCTTCTCCTTTCACACTCTCTCACTGCTGAAAATTTTTTGAGGGTTTTTTCTTTTTTCGCCAACTTCAAACAAGCTAACAGTACTTACTAAACAAAAAGGAAAACACCTTGAATACAACATCTGTGCCAAAAAAGAAATAAAAGTATTAAAATCTGAGGAGACTGTATAATTTCTGCATTAAGAGTTCTGAGTTGTTTTTGTTTTGGCACGTATATTTGGTGAGTTTGAAAAATCATTCTGGAAACATTAACATATATTAAAATGTTAATACATTCCAACTTTTAGTGTAAATTTAGCTTCCAGCAAATAAATATCATAGCTGGTATTTTGATTTTCTTACTGATTAGGTTTTCTTTTTTCCAGATTTTTCAATGGATTGCAACATGCTCAAGTAGACTTTCTAGTCAATTCACCCAAATTCCAACAGGAATTGGTTTATAAATTGGTTCCAACTGGAACTGGTCATTTGGAATTTCCATCATGGGAAATTATTTTATATGTGCCTTGATAAGTACCCTAAATTACAAATTGATGTGTCTAAATCTATGAAGAAAACAAAAGGTACTGTTATCATGGAAATGTTGCACTTAAAAATATCTATATGATTGGGCATCTAATATCCATCTAGATTCAAGGGCATAATGTACATTTTTTTTTTTTTTTTGCCCCTTACTTAGCATCAAATGACAGCAGCCCATAAACACAGTGAATACTGTGCTGTGCTTGCCAAGTTAAGATGGTTAGTTTATCCTAGCAGTGCTATGGCAAATTGTCAACAGATGAGTATTTTGTGTTTCAGCAGACTCAGAGCCTATGTCGGGAGTCATGGCTATATCCCCCAGGTGAGCCTCGGTTCCTATGGGGTTTGTAAGTGTCCTGGTATGAGTCAGGGTAATCTTCTTCCACAAGAGGGTAATGATCTCGGCTATGCTGAGAACTGGAAGACAAGCGGTTCCTACTCTTCCGAGCCCTTTCATTGTGATAATTTTCATCCGAGGTCATGAGACTCCGTCTTTCAATTGGAGAGTTCTCTGTGGAGTGGTTGCTATGCCGCATTCGCTGACTCTGGAAACATCAGATGGTTCATCGATTAAATAACAGCAGTTTTATTCATCTAAACATGTACAAAGTACGTAACATAATAGGATCTGTACAGTAAGATGCTAAACATCTGACTCAATAAAACATTTTCATGCACAAAGGTCTGCTCAAAATATCTGCTCTTATTTGTTTGGGACACAACATGCAAAGATGCCCGAGTGTTGATAATTTATGAATTTAATTACACAGTATTGCATGGCTATGCTTCCTATTGAGATTTAACTGTAAAATGGAACAATATATTTAGGAAGTCCTAATAATTCTATTTCTATTGTAAAAATGAGGACTATTTTATTATTGGGAAATAATATTCAGAATGTTATTTTCTTATTCTATTATAATTTTGTTTCTATTATTTTATTTCTCTCTTGAACTGATAAAATCTTGCCCCTCCTAAAATAACACACCTCACCTTGACCTTATAAAATACCTTTTAAAAATATTTATATACCTCATCTTATACCTTTTAAAATATTTTAATGAAATTATCACTGTGCTGTACGCAAAACAATGCATTTGTTTTTGCATCCTACACAAATTTAAGACTTTTTCCATTGACTAGTCTAGATTGCCTAATTGATGCATTTATAAATCTCGCTTTCTCAACTGAAAAGTCCTACAAAAATAATCTCAAATAGCATTAATTGAAATTAATGTTTTTTTTCTTTGAGACACAATCTCACTCTGATGCCCTGGGTAGCATGCCATGTTATCCATAGCTCACAGCAAACTCAAACTCCTGGGCTCAAGTGATCCTCTGGCCTTGGCCTCCCAAGTAGCTGGGACTATAGGTACCTGCCACAATGTCAGGCCAGTTTTTCTATTTTTAGTAGAGATTGGATTTACTCTTGCTCAGGCTGACTCCCAAGCTCAAGCTATCCACTCCCAGAGTGCTAGGATTACAGGCATGAGCCACCACCTGGCTTTTTTTTTTTCCTTCCTTAAGATACAGGGTCTTGCTCTGTTGCCCAGGAGGAATGTGCAGTGACATGATCATAGGTAGCTCACAGCAACTTCAAATTTGTGGGCTTAAGTGATCCTCCTGTGTCAGCTTCCCAAGTAGCTGGGAGTGTAAGTATGAGTCATCACACAGATGAAATATATATATATATATAGAGAGAGAGAGAGAGAGAGAGTGTTTGTTTTTTGATATGGTCTCTCTTTGTTGTTCTCAGTAGAGTCCTGTGGCATCATAGCTCTTAGGAACCTCAAACTCTTGGGCTCAAGCAATTATCTTGACTCAGCCTTCTGAGTAGCTGGGACTATAGGCACCCACCACAGCACCCATCTATTTTTAGAGATGAGGTCTCGCTCTTGCTCAGGCTAGTCTAGAACTAGCTCAGGTAATCCACCTGTCTTGGCCACCCAGAGAGCTAGGATTACAGGTGTGAGCCACTACGCTCAGCTGAAATTAATGTAAGACACTTATGTGATGGCTCAGAATGTTATTCAACATTTTTCTTTAGTGTGGGCAATTATTTATCTACCTGAGTCTACCAGTTTAATTAGGTCACTTCAGTTAAGAAGTAGTATCCTGATGAAACCATGGGCTCCCACACATCTTCTGTGAAGTGCAATCAATTTCATACAAAAGGAAATTCATTCAAAAGGTCACAGATGTGTCCTGAACCTCAGGCAGGTGTCTAATAATTAAGTGCTGATAGTTACTGGTAGAAATAGGCCACAGGATAAAGGGCAACATATTAAGTCATCAAGGAAACCAGGAGAACCACTCCAGGTAGATGTCTCAGAGATGATGAGTCAAGAGTGCTGTATTCATAACCAAAGTGCAACATTTCATTTCTGCCTACATTACAGAAAGTTATTGCTTCATGCATCCATGTCTCATCCCACAATGTACAATTCAGAGCCAATCCAGACCACTCAATGGAAATGCCACACTCAAATCAACTCACGGGAAGTGAAACAAGGCTTGAAATACATATATACTGTACATTACAATAGTATACTTTTCATATTCATTTCCAGACTCAAAAGCAGTTTTTCTGCTTATGACGACACAATTTTGTAGCAAGAGTAATACAGTTAAAAGAGCATTTCAGAGAGTGCCATTTATCTCAGAGTTAACTCCGTATGATTTATAATTATGACTACCATTATAACCCATCAGAACAAAACTGTCATGATACAAGAAGGTCCAACCGTGTTCCTCAATGCACTGGTGGTTGCCACTACACTTCAGTAGCTGCTTGATAAGCGGCAAATAACAATAAATGTAGAAAGACAACATTCATCTTGTACCATAAGGTGTCTGGCTCCCTACATGTAGCTCTGAGTGTAGCACCAGAACAGCAGAAGAACCTTCTGGTCCTATATCAGAAGCCTCCCTAAAGAACACTTGCCATAGCCACTTACAAAGTGGGCTCCTGGACAGCCCCCAAGAAAACTCAGGAATCTGCCACCGTTTCCCAACAGAGGAGCTCTAC
Source organism: Otolemur garnettii (assembly GCF_000181295.1). NCBI lineage: Eukaryota > Metazoa > Chordata > Mammalia > Primates > Galagidae > Otolemur > Otolemur garnettii. The sequence continues at coordinate 10,861,972 of NW_003852459.1, forward strand.
TGAGGTCCACACAGTCTTATACAAGGTAGAGGATAGGCCCAGCAACCTATCTGGCCCCAAATATCTCATATAGCTAAGCCATGGTGCCTGACAGTTTCACTACTGCACAATCCTTAAGAAGTGCTCTTAACAAGTAATGGTCAGGAGTTTCCTGGCAGGGTTTCAACACAGATTTACAGAGCCCAAAGTTCTCAGGGGAGGGTCATTCTGCATGGCTTTCTCTAGGACAGAGCATGTTTAGGTAACAATTTAGATTTTTTAATATAATCCACATATATGGTTCCCTCTTCAGATTAAGGACAACTTGCTTCTTCATCCTAACCAAGTTCCCTACAGCTCTGGTCCCCAACCCCCAGGCTGCAGACCGGTGCTGTCTGTGGCCTGTTAGGAATCAGGCTGCACACCAGGAGGTGAGTGGCAGGTGAGAAGTGAGGCTTCATCTGTATTTACAGCCGCTCCCCATCTGTCGCATGACCGTCTGGGCTCCACCTCCTGTCAGACTCTCCTCCCCACTGCCCTGTCTGTAGAAAAAGTGTTTTTCATGAAACGGGTCCCTGATGCCAAAAAGCTGGGGACTGCTGCCCTATGGAATCTTAGAGGTAAGGTTGTAAAAACAGGAGTGAGGAAGTGATAATACCTGTAACCCAGAAATGGCCGTGGGGTATGGAGAGAGTGCCGTGGAACCTAAATTCCTTCCCAGCAGTGGGGTCATGGGGGTGCTGCTGGTCGTGTGGGTGGCACGCCAGTACGCTTCTAGGTACTCTCCCAGATGCTCACATGCGTCCTCCAGCTGGTTTTCATCCAATATGACATCAAACATTTCCTGCAGAGGACAAGAAAATCCAATTTATCTCCCCTTTAGATTTTAGGTAATGAGACCCCAAATCTCACTTTGGGCAGTATGTTTAACATCTAGTAGCTAATATCAAATTTGAGGGGCTCTATTGGCAGTTTCTAAAGTTAGAATCAAGTGAGGAGTTGTTCAGTTATCCATATACAGATGTGGACATCAACATAAAAACAAGCATGCTTATTAAATATTTGGATCTGTCATTATTTAGAAAGAAGAATGATGATGTAAGTATAAAAGTGTTAAAGGTAAAAAAAGTGAAAGCCTGTATGTAGTCACACAGTTACCCATATATTCTTATAGAGTTGAATTCAATTCTCTTCCAAATATGAGGAAAGCAAGTTAATGGTACTGAAAAAATAGTTCTAAAAATATTTTGGGCAACAACCATGTCATTGGAATAAACATTTCATCTCCTAAGGTTGAAAGGAATAACTTACTTAGGAATAATTTACTTAGGTAATTTTCAGAATGTTTGTGAAAACGATTTTATCTCTCTCTAATGATAGAACAGTAAGGGAAGTTTAGCATTAATACCAGAAAACCATACCCCAATGATTTGTTACCAAGATCATTTTGTGAAAGAAATGGTTAAAAAAGAACAAGGAGTGTAGAAGTGGGGAAGGTGAGGAGTCACACAAGAAATAACTGCTGTCCATGCCTCTGTCAGTAAGAGCATTGTTCAACCTCTGGCCTGTTACCAGGGAGTTCTTTCTTCCCAAAGGAGCAGAGTGGCCCCTCTGTTACTACACTGTGGCTGGGAACACAGGATATACCCGAGACATAGACTCTTTGGAAGGGCAGTCAGAAAACTTTGGCACCTCACAAAGAGAAAAGCCATTCCGCAAGATTAAGTGTTAGCACGATCCAACTTTGAATAGGAGTACCGAAATACTTCCCCTCTCCCACCACGCCACCACCATCCACCTGCTTTTATGAACTCATTTTATCAAAATAATGAATCAAATACGGGGTTACTGCCATCAGCTTTGATATCACTGGCTGGATTTAGGTTAATGGCAACTGGATGACATGGAGTTGATGGTGTCTCAGCTGACTCATTCTCTTCCGGGCTTAGAACAAAAGCTCCTTGAAGCAGAAGTCACCATGGAAACAATCTCTCCCCCAACATTTACTATTTAAATGTTTCATCGTATCAATCTTTACTGAAAAATCTGACTCTATATTGGAAAGCCATTTGAAGGTCTTTAGAGCAGGACTAGGAAAAGAATGGGATGACTTCAGTCCGAGGGAAGACTCAGCCAGTTCAGCTCATGTAAAAAAACCTACCCCCGACCAAGAACAGTTGTGAGCAGATTTCAGATGTTTTGTTTGTTTATCCATTCATAAAATTTTTTCAGTACCCATTTATGCTACACACGATGGATGTACAGTGGCAAAGAAAATAGATGGCAGCTTATGGTCAAGAAGCATACCGTCTGGTGGGAGAGATGAGGATTAGTATCCATAACACTCTATGTCATGCTGCAACTTTAATTCAGAGCAATAAAAAGACTGAGCTGCCACTAACAGTTCTGGATTTAGAAGGAGTGTTGGGGAAATATGTGAAGTTGAACTTATGAGGAAGGGGAATTATGAGTAAGTCAAAGAATTTATCTGTAGGGGGAAGAGAATAAAACAGGAAAAGAAAAGGAAAGACAATGGAAGAAAGAGACTATATGGCGGGTAAGAGACAGAGAAGCAGCTGGCCCGTAGAGGGGATGTCAACACAGATCCTTTCAATAAACTCTCTTTTCCACTAATGTAAGGAGGGCATTTCCTGTCTCTTGCAATCAAAAGTAATGTAAACTTCCAACAGTCACAAAAAAATAACCTGAGGATTGTCCACAATGCTGTGATCTCAACAGTGGCATTTGGGGCTGACTTGGGGGGGGTCAAGAGCAGCTACACCGCTAAAAGCAGGCACCAACTTGGACTGCACAGGAAGAAAGAGGAGGAGACGGGACAGCTCCAGAGCCACACACTATCTCAGCGCGCCAGCCTCGAGTTTCCCCACAAAGTCCAGATCCTATGTGATCTGGAGTCGATTACTTATATCACTTGCTTTGCGTGAACTGTAAAATGTGATTACACAGGTCTCATTCTATAATATGGGTTTGGTTAGTCTCAACAAACACTGCCTTTCTTTCATAAAGTCCCAAGTTGAACTTCCCAGGGATGCCTGGACTGGGTGGGTCCTGATGATTGCAGCCAGGACGGCAGCACCCAAAAAGGGAAAACCCAGGTAAGCAGCTCCCACTGCAGAAGGCTATTTGAATGAGGCTCCTCTCTACTGGGCTCATTGTACACAGTACATTGTCATTGCCACAGACACAGTTAAATATACATTCAATTGCATGTAATTCTAAGAAAGTACTTCTCTTTGCCAGTGAATAGAATTCGTCTATATCAGCACATGGTGTTTGCTGAAGTCTCAATCATTGCCAGGAAACTAGCTTTTGTACTGCCCAAAGACGGTGGAAGACGCTTTGAAACTGCTTTTAGACTTTCAAAAAGCAAATTCTGGCTTCTGAATGAATCCTGACATATGTGGCTTATTTTCAACTAGATAGAGTTTCACAGCCTGTGTATCTGTGACAATTTTTCCTTTTAACTGTTTAGGAAACAACACAGCTGAGAAGATCAGAATGCAAAGAAGTCAGTATAAGGGGGAAAAATAGTTTTTAATTATGTAAGAAATTCAAAGAGAAGCAACCCAATGAATTATGCAAACCAGTTTTGCCTATTTCTCATACATTTAAAAGTTCAAGTCTAGCCAACTCGTTCTTAGGTAATAAATATGTGGGGACTCCTGCCTGGAGGTGCAGAGAGCTGTCTGATCAACATTAGCCTCAGCAGGGAACATTGCCCACTGATAGACACTTGGTGACAGCCCCAAATAAGGATAATGTTGAGCTATTTTCAAAGCACTGCCACAGTGAACACCTCTGACGTTCCGTGACGGGATATTTCATTCAGCTGAGGTGGGCAGAGTGGTGTGGCTGCCACAGGAAATAAGCAGCGGACAGAGCAGCGAAAACAAACCATCAAAACTTCAGGCCTCATTGCCTCCTTTTCCAAATAAATAAGCTCTTTCCAGAAAATTAGAAACTGAAGCTTTGGAGATAGCCAAGAGGGAAAAATATGCCTCTAGCTCCAAGGAGCAAAATGGGAGGGAGGAAAGAAAGGCTGAAGCTGAATAATGGAAATGAAGAAATCGGCAAGGTCTTTAAAAATATATATATAAGTATTGAACCATCTTTCTGGTTCTCCATTCACAGAGTAAGCTAGGACAATCTTTCCCGGGAAGCCACCTGATTTAGGGGGGCCAACCATCCTGGCTTGCCAGGGATCAACAAATTGGATGAATGGTCACCCTAGTTTTTAAAGAAGATTGGGCTTTTCAGGTTGTAACCTCCAGGGAGTAGAGCAAGTTCCATTTACTTCTTTTAAATTATTTTGGGAGGAAAAATAGAGAGAGAGACTGGGTGAGTCTTCCTTAATGACTGTGAAATATGTGCTTTCTAGCATAGAGGGGGAAATCTCATTAAAACTAGTGTATATTGTCTAATACGTTTTAGCTTAGGGAAACTGCAACTGAGTATTTTTTAATAAAAAAGTTTATGAAACTCAGAAGCTAATTTTGCAGTTTAACTTTTAAAGTGCTTCATTACAGACTATTAGCTAGACATGGGATTAAATATACGCAAGTGCTCCCATGGTGTGTAGACTCCTTGACACTTTTTGGTTGTATACAGAGAAAACCTCATGTGGGGCACCTTTCCTATTTCTAAGTGGAAAAAAGAAATACTCAATGGAGGTGGGCATACTTTCATGTCTTTGCTAGTGAGACTCTGAAACTGACATTGTATTAACACAAAATGGCTGAAAGGCACAAGCATGTAATGCCCATTATAAAAAAACCAACTGATACTTCTCTCATATCAAAACTTCATGTTATTAAAATGTTTGAGGTCCTGAGCAGTTCACTCACTAGTGAGAGGAAATTAGACACTAAAAGATTTTTTTTTTCCAAGACAGAGTCTCACTATGTCACCATGGATAGAGTGCCGTGGCGTCACAGCTCACAGCAACCTCAAACTCTTGGGCTTTACCAATTCTCTTGCCTCAGCCTCCCAAGTAGCTGGGACTACAGGCACCTGCCAGAACACCTGGCTATTTTTTGTTGCAGTTATCATTGCTGTTTAGCTGGCCAGGGCCAGGTTTGATCCCGCCACCCTTGGTGCATGTGGCTGGCGCCATAACCACTGTGCTACAGGCGCTGAGCCTAAAAGATTTTTTTAAAATAAGCTCCAAGAGGTCTTCCATGGCTAAAGGAAAAGCCACAAATATTATGGGGCTCTGGTAGTTAGACTCAAGTCGTTTCCACTTTACTGAGCTAAACAGGAAAGCCAAATCAAAACTCACCAAATTGGTGAGGTAACATAATACAAAGATTATAGCAATTTTGATCCCTTTTAGCTCCTCTCTCTTAACAATCTGTGACATTCATTGTGGACCTAAACATATTTCCTCCAACACCCCTCCCTCCCTCCTGTCCTTTCTTATTCTTCAAAGATTACAGCAACATCCAACAACGTTAGTGTCTGGAGAAAAGGCATTCAGGATTGTTGTTAAGTTCACATGAATCTGATGTGTGAAATCATAGCACTGGTAGGAATATACTCTCCCAGACTCTCTATGTCCAAGCGGGGTAAGAAAAATCCCTGGAAAAGGTGTAGTTCTCTTTGTACTGAGAGAAACCGGATCCATGTTGCCTTCTTGCATGAAGGAAATGTCAGAAATCGATTACTCCCTTTTGCAAAAGCAATGTTAGGAATTAAACTGTGGACAGTCAGGGGTGGTGAATAATGAATGTACTCTGTGGAGGGCACTTTAAATAGATGGGTAATTCCACATGATTCTAAATAATTTAAATAAAATTAATGGAAAAGGTCAGTGGAAAATTACTACTGTGAGAGCACTACGGATCAAGGACGCTGAGCACTACCATTCCCTTCAGAGTTCTTGTGTTTAATGGAATAAATCTATGTCTATTCAGCAATGGAAAATAATGTAGAGAAGAGAACTACTATAGTTACTGTAATGTTAGAGGTCTGTAAGATTCTGCCGAGGAGATGAGGTTCCCCGTACAGAGAGAGCGATCAATGTCATTTTACACACACAAAACATTACACAGCTCAAAGAGCCACAACAGGGTCAGTTCTTGGTAACACGAGCCAGACTGTAAGCAAGTAGGATTAAAGGATTACATTTCATTTATGTATTCAGTCGTCTGTCTCTCTGCTTTTCTCACCATGCATTATGTAGCTCTTATTACCATAGTACTAGGGCAATTTGAACTTGGCCTTCTTAAAATGTCCTGTTTTCAATTCCTCCGAAGAGGAAAAGGGTACCAACCCCTGGCAGAAGCAAAATGATATTTAAAATCAGAACGTATATACTGGAAATACAAAACTTAAGCTGGTCATATAAAAAAAAAATGAGATGGGCTTATAGGTCCTAGTCTCACAAGCCCTCCTTCTGCTTGAATCTGTTTTTTTCTATGAATCTGGACTGAGTGATGAGAGGAAAATCCTCCCTCCTCCAGAGTAGAACTATCCAGTAGCCCATCTCCCAGCTCATCTTTCTGTCTGTGGCAGATGGAAATGGCCAGAAATTCTTGACATTCTCCGCATAGAGATGGAGGACTATGTCTCATCTCCCTGAATCTGGAGGGCCTTGGTGGCTATTTTGATCAGCAGAATGCTGTGGACGTGATGCTCTGCTGGCAAGTAAGCCCAGGTCTTAAGAGATTAAAATCCTTGCTCTGGGAGCCTGGGAGCTGCCATAAGAGAACTCTGTATCCTGCTGGAGTGAGCCCATGGAAAGACCTCAAACTACTCAGGGAGGGAGGGGAGCTGGTTAAAACCTAGTCTTTCAATCATCCCTGCTAGGGGACCAGATTAGCCACTAGCTGAATACCACCAAGTGGCTGTTGTGTCACCAAAGTCACTACGGGGATAGTTTACGGCCCAGTAACAGAGGGCCACAACGCTGTCCTAGGTGGCAACTTGAGTCTGCTAAGTCATCTTGCCTCCTGCTTCTACAGAGCCAGATGGAAACATAGCTACTCTCATTTATTTTAACATTGTCTCAGGCTGCTTGCTTGCTACAAAAGCAGAGTTGAATCATTTTGCAAAGGAGACCATATGACCGCGAGGCCTAGAATATTTCTTATCTTGCCCTTTAAAAAAAATTTACTGACCTCTCTCCTAGAAAAAGCCTTACCTATGAAACCCATGATTCTCTTGCAAGGAGAATATATAAATAACTGACTTGTTGCCATTCACTATCTAAAATCTTACTAGACTAGGAGGCAGAGGTCTTATGCTGACTTTGGCCAAGGCATACGTCCTTTGGAAATTAAGTTCATCTTCCTTGGTCTCAGTTTCCTCATTTGTAAAATGAGGAGATTAGACTGGATCAGTCTTTCCCTAGGAGTGTTCCATGAAACATTAGACCCCTGGGACACTTTGTAGTCACAATTTAGGGGAAACACTGCATACTGCATGTCCTACTGGAGACAGAAAATAGCACATTAGCATATTCGGGGTTCTGCAGTAAAGGAACCAGACTACCTTTGCTTACAGAAGTGTTTTCTTAAACGTTTTTGGTATCAGAGTTCTTTCCCCATAACACCTGTTGACATCACCAGGAACCTATGTTGTAAACAACATACTCTGTTGGGTGCTCTTTAACGTCCCTTTTTGCTCTCATAATCCCTGAATCTGGGATTCATCCTTCTGGCTACAAAGAGTTAACTATTTTCACTGCTCTTTTAGACTTCCCTTTCCAGAAACTGTTGCCTTTAATTTCTGAGTAATGCGAGACTCTGCCAGTGTAATTTGCTGACTTTTCAGACTACAGATCCAGTGGCCAATTAAGCAAGTTGCAAATTCTCCTAAAGGAATTAAAATGACACAGTGATCACCAATCTTTGGATGACAGTTATAATTATGGTCTTGAAGTAAAGCAGGGACAAATGCAGACACATTTTAAAATCACTACTGGGTTTTATAATCTAAAGATTGCTCCACATGTGCCAAAATGGAATGTATGATTTCTTCTTAGCATTACAAATGCTATGCATGCAATAGCAAGTGGACACCTTTAATAAACAGTGCACAGAAAATGTTAAGTACAAAGTAAGCTTACCTAGCCAGACTGCCTTTTGAAAATTTCAGGTTTTCTGACCAATTATATAAAACAAGAAAGTGTTTATCCTGCTGAGGTAAGGATAGGGCAAGGCTGTCTTTCCAGCTATGGGGCCCTTTGAAATCCCTGACCTGGGGCAAGTCCTAAGGTAGCTCACAGTAATATTTGCATTTAGGTCTGACATATCTTTTCTCACTTCCAGCTACTTCAAACAGCATTTTTTTTTTTTAGATAAGGTCTCATTATGTTGCCCAGGCTGGTAACTCTTGGGCTCTCTTGGCCTCAAGCAGACCTCCTACGTTAGCCTCCTGAGTAGCTGGGACTACAGGTGTGTGCCATTGTGCAAGGCCCAGCTATTTCAGACGCAACAAGTTCTAGCATATGCACAACCACTCAATGATCAGCCCTCTCAGCAGCTAAAATGCCTCAGTTTTAATAGGATGAAAGTATTGTCTCTGGTAATTATTGGGAATAAATGTTAATAAGTTCATTCTTATAAAAAGATGACGTCTTCTCCAATAAATTTCCTGTACTCTAATTCCATTTAGGTATCTGCTTCCCAGAAGCCCAAACTGATAGAACTACCTTACGATATTGTTCTAAAAATTGGAAGTAACAGCATACTTCCTGATTTTTGGTAGCTTTACAATAAGATTAACTTCCTTCAACTGTGAAGTGTTGGGTTAGGGCCTGGGTATTCCATCTTTCTATATCTGTTCAGTGCTTTCATCATACCTTCCACTGCATAAATGGCCAAGGTCCAAGCTATCCAGATGATCTGCAGGGTAGGTAACAAGGGGTGTGTGTGTGTGTGTAATGGGAGATGGGGTTAGGAGGGGAAGATCTATTTTGCTCCAAAGCAAAATATATCTAGATCCAATCCTAATTTGAATGTAACCTTGAGAAAGTCATTTAATAATTCCTTGTTTTCAGCTGCCTCAACTATGAACTGTGAAGATTAGAGATAAGCTAAGTGAAGCATCTAGCATACTGGCTGGCCCATGGTAGGCATCTAATAAAAGGATGCATTCTGTTATTGTCTATATATCCTTCTACACATGTACTCATTCAAAAACTATTTATTATGTGTCTACCGGATAGGGAACTGAGATAGAACTGTGAAGCAGAGAGGCATAGGTTCTTATGGAGTCTAAAAGACCAGACATTGCCTAGTGCAAAGTGCATCTGGCAATTAGAACAGCATTACTTAGACTGTGCCTCTTATGTGTCAGGCACTGTTCTAAGAGTTTTAGCACATATTACTCATTGAAACTGAACATCAATCCCATAAAGCAGGCACTTGCCCATAATTAACTAATGAGTTAGTGTGGATTTAAGCCCAGGCCTCTGGCCCCAGAGTTTGTGCTTTTAACAGCTGTGCTGCATTGCTCTCTAAACATCCAAATAGAATTTTATGCTTCTACAGAGGATAAACAATCCTACACAGGTATATGAAACAGTCCAATAATTCAAGTGAGTAAGAAAGACAATTATTTCCTTTCGAGAATCACAGACACAGAAGCAGCAAGTCAGCAGAGCCCGTGGAGACAGACTGACCCTGGAGGCCTAGGGCCACATGACAGCAGGCCCCTTCCTAATCTCACCGTGCCACTGCTGGCCTTCCAACCCAGCAGCAGTGTTCTGGCAATGGCCCTTGGAGAAGAATGGTTATCATTTAGTTTCTCATCCCACTCAACCCTGAACCTGTCATCTGCTGTGACCACAAGGCTCCTCCAGTTCTTTTTTTTTTTTTTTTTTTGAGACAGAGCCTCAAGCTGTGCCCCTGGGTAGAGTGCCGTGGCATTACAGCTCACAGCAACCTCCAACTCCTGGGCTCAAGCAAGTCTCCTGCCTCAGCCTCCCAAGTAGCTGGGACCACAGGTGCCCACCACAACGCCCGGCTATTTTTTGGTTGCAGCCGTCATTGTTGTTTGGCGGGTCCGGGCTGGGGATTCAAACCCGCCACCTAAGGTGTACGTGGCTGGCGCCTTAGCCGGTTGAGCTATAGGCGCCGAGCCTCCTCCAGTTCTAATCAATTCTTAACCTTTAGCATCATCATCTTTCATGCCTGGCAGAACTTTCTGGCAGAAAAGCTGAAGTCAAATTGGTAGGTTCCGTTTTGTTCTTTTTTCTTGAGAGTATCCACATGACGGGAGGCCAGATGCTAAGCGGTTTGTTGAGTGTTTGCAAGGTAATCAAGGTAGCGTAAGGAGGCCATCCCCATCCAATTCTGGATGCCTGAGTACAACCAAAATAACAGAAGCACTTTGTGCCAAGAAATCCTTTAGATTTGTGAAAACATACCATCATCATCCTCATTTGAGAATAAAAATGACAAAGCTGATATGAAAAAAGAAAACCCTCACCCTCTTCTAACGCCCAAGAATGGTTAGGAGAAAAATGGTGATACTTACTGGGGGGCATTGTGCAAGTTTATCAGCTGCCACCAGTTGAACGTTCAAGTGTTTACTTTGGGATTTGCCTCTAGATTTAATCAACCGCTGTAAAACCTGACAGAAGAAAACACGAAACTGAGGTATTATCAATGAGTTAAAAGAAAACCAAATAAACCCGAATCTTTTTGACGGGCTGTGTAGCCCTGAGTAATGGTAGAGAAGAAATACAATGTCAAGAATCATACTCATAAGCCTGCAATGACACCCTCCACAGGCACTGGCTTTCGGTTACGGCGGAGTGGATGTGCTCATCCTATTCTAGCTCTGTGTAAAGTCCCAGTGGTGTCCTGAGTTTCTACCCCAGATTTTACTCTAAGAGATTTCAAAGAAAGTTTTGCAAAAACAGAAGAACTGGTCTTTATTAGGTTATTTTTATTTTTATTAATTTATTTTTGTGGGGACAAGGTCTCACTCTGTCGCCAAGAGTGGAGTGCAGTGGTGTCATCACAGCTCACTGCAACCTCAAACTCCTGGGCTCAAGCAATTCTCCTGCTCAGTCTCCTGAGTAACTGGGATTACAGACCTGCCCCATCACAGGTCTGTAATTTCTTAATATTTTGTAAAGATGTTTTGAAATGTCTTGCTACATTGCCCAGGCTGGTCTCAAACTCCTAGGCCCAAGTGATCCTTCCAGATTAGGATTACAGGTGTGAGCCACCATGCTCAGCCATACCAAGTCATTTATGTTGAGTAATATTTTCGTATTATTTAGTTGGATAATGTGTTGGTTTACTATCTCCATGTCAGATAAACATCAGAATCATGCACATACTTGGTTCTTTTTCTCACTGATAACCAATGACCCATTCCAGTTTAGTATTAATCAGGCTATTTAATGATTGGAAACCTAGGCAAAATATTTGTACTGATACATTGCTACATGAAAACTGTATGTATATCATGTATAAACCAGTGATATATCTATTTTTTGGCCACTGCTGTAATTGCATTTGAACCATATGCTCCCATCTTCCTTGGCCCTCCCCACCTCCCAAAACAGTACTAATCTATGAGGATCTATAGCACCCAACACATAGGCCTGTGAGAGGCCCTGTTCTTGCACTTAAGGACACTACCATATCATAAGAACTGAGAGGAGCCAACCTCTCCTCCACTACTGGAAAAGGTGCTTGAATCTCCAGTAGCTCTGTGTCCAAGAGACCACCAGGTGGTCTACATCATTTCAACCCATGCTATGATTCCCAAACGGCCCTGGTTTGTTCAGGATTCCCAAGCCCAAGTCCAAACTGAAGAGATGGAAGGCCAAGGATCTCAGAAGGTTTGGAGAAGGACATAGCTTCTTCAGACATCCTCCCCCATGACAGGAGAAGTTGCATGTAAGCACTTACAGTCTAATAATCACTGAAAAGAAACTGATTATTACCCTAGGACCACCCAAGGGTATCTATTTCATATTAGCTTTGAAGAACAGCATCACATTTTAAAAATGAAAGAACACCCAAGTCAAAAGAAACTATTTGAAGCTGTTTCATTTTTGTCTCCCCCGATTACATAAAAATACATGCCAAATTTTCCATCATACTTAATCATGGAATAAACTACATTCCCCAAAAAAACCTAACCTAAGCACAAATGTCAGGATCTGTGACATTTCCATAAGAGCTGTTTATACAGTGAGGTGTTTTTTTTGTTTTGTTTTTTTGGTATCAGCCGTCATTGTTGTTTGATAGAAACGGGCTGGATTTGAACCCTCCAGCTCAGGTGTATGTGGCTGGCGCCTTAGCCGCCTGAGCCACAGGTGCCAAGCCTAGATACCTTTCTTGAATTATGTACCCTCTCAACTAAGAAGAGAACACAGGTGACACAAGAATCGATATTATCTAAGAAATACATCAATGGCATCTATAGTCTATGAACAGTCATAGTTAACTTTTCCTCCGCTTTCTTGAATTTTTTGTTTCTGTTATACACTTGAAAATCTCTGTATGGTGTGGGAATCACGATGGATAATAAGCTTCTTGAAGGAACAGACTATTATATATTCCTTATTTGCTGTCTCAACATTCCTAGAATCTGTAAACTGTGAAAATTTTTAGTTGTGTACACTGACAAAGTCTCAACAAGATGTTCTCTTAACCACTAACAAAAAACCACAGAGCAAAGAATATTTCCAAAGAAACGTGCTTCCAATCCTGAAGACAGACATGAGCTACTTACCTTCGGAGATGAGACTTTTACATGAACAATGATTGGTGCTAAGGAAGTCTTGATCAGCTGTGCTGGGTGATTGATGGTGTCTGCATCAAGAACAACCAGTTGCAAAGATCTTGCCAACTCAAAGATTCTTTCAATTTCACTTTGTACTTCAGCTGAAAAGAGAAATAAGAGGTAAGTCTTGGTTATTCTTATTAATTAGTTCTTAAATTTAAAAGAAATAATATGCTTCCAGATATGTTTTTCTGCTCTACACTGCAAAACAAAACATCATACATTTTCAAAGTCCTGTCTTAATTTAAGGTATTTTCTAAATATAGTGATGGGTTGACTTTTGCATCAAAGCAGTTCGAGAAAAAAACTGAGCTGCCTCTCTTGATTTGCTTCTTACACTCAACCTCATACTTATCTATTTATATAGGTATGGTGATTCTTGTGTGATGTTTTTGATTATCGCTTTGTTCTAAGGAACTTTCATTTTAGCTAAAGAAGCTGAAACCACATTTAGGAAACAACAAACACATGTGCAAAGCAAAATCCCATGGCAAATAAATTATACCGATATATTTCTGTCAAGTTATATAGTAATATTTTGAGGATATATTTAAAAAAAAACTTTCACAAATCACCAGTTTTGATTCACATGCATATTTCTGTACTTCTGGTCTACTCTTATGATTAACATATTACTAAGTCTGGTTGAATTTAAGTATTAAAGCCAGTGGAGTTGTTCTAAAGCATATGCATAATTTCTTTGGTATTTAAAGAAAACAAAACTAAGGCCAATTATATTAAAATGCTGCAATGCATCTCTATTTGGCTCGATATAATAGCCAGGTCCCCAACCCTGTGCATTTGAGTCTGATCAAATGAAAAATCTACTTCTATTAAATGTGAGAAGCAATCCAGCTATTTTTCTTTTTTTAAGGAAAACAGATTATCAAAACATAATGTGGCTTTCAGAAATGCAAAAATAAATTTATATATATTTTATAAATCACCTAATTTATTGGGTAAGGCCCACAGTTTGAAATAGAATATTTAATTTTTAAGAAAGATGATTCTGTTTCATTTTGTTTTGTTTTTTACTTATTTTTATTTTGGGGTTATAGGTGTGACCTAACAATGTGATTTGGTCCAAAGCACACAGAGTAGACAAAGCTACCTGCTTGAAATTATTATAAAGATGGCCCAGGAAAAAGGAAATATTGCCTTAGATACCCGCATTGTAGAGGGTCTGTGATTTGCTCTGCTTATCCAGTATGAATTCAAGTTCATGTGATCCACCAAAAACTTTCCCCTTCTTTAAACCGAAAGGAATGACGGGGTGTGTAGGACCATGAATACTCAAGTCAACCGTGTAACACTATTTTCTTGGGCTTTGCAAAATAGCATAAAATTCTTATTTCCCACAGAATCGTTGAGATTTAAGGCATAATCTGTATTAAAAAGTATAAATGTGAAGAGCACATATCCATCACTTCTCATGTTGTCTAATACCAATGGCCAGAAAGATGTAAAGTTGCTTAGAAAGGTGAGCAGCTTTCAGGATATCAGTGTAGAGAAACTGGACAAGAAGGCTTGTTTGCCAAATTCCATTTGTTAGTAATAACAAACATATTTGTTCTTTTTTCATTACATGTTAGACACAGTTAAAAAACTTTTTCTTTGGAAGGATGCTTGGAAAATAAAGTCAATTTTTACTATAGTAAATTTTAGCCTCAGGATGTTGGGGTATATTCTCCATTTGCTGCTTTCATTAAACTGTTCATTGGATTTAAGGGAGCTACTGGCTGGGACTGTTCTGGAACAAGTCTGGGTTGTTTTAAACTTCAAATCTGAATACAATATTTTCTGAGGCAGTGACGCAAACTGAACTGCCCTGGTACAAGGAACCCTCAAGGCACTGTGAGTCACTGTACAAAGAACTCAGAGATACCTGGGCCTTATTTACTCTGCACCAGCAGCAAGGTCAAGTGTAGTTTCTGACAGGAACACAGGGCTGGCATCCCCCTGTTTGACCAAGACAAAACTCTTGGGCAACCAGCCCTTTGATAATAAGTAGAGAAGTGCTTAGGCAGAGCAAGCCAGGAAGGAGGCTGCAGAGGGCCACACTCTATACTGTGGTGGGCCCAATATGTGGATAACATGTACGTAGAAGGTCATAAATTCTATGTGTGAGGAATAGATAGGAATATTTATCTACAAAAATTATTATTATTATTTTTGAGACAGAGTCTCAAGCTGTTACTCTCTGTAGTGTGTGGTGTCACAGCTCACAGCAACCTCAAACTCTTGGGCTTAAGCGATTCTCTTGCCTCAGCCTCCCAAGTAGCTGGGACTACAGGTGCCTGCCACAACACCCGGCTATTTTTTTTCTGTAGTTGTCATTGTTGTTTAGCAGGCCCAGGCCAGATTCAAATCTACCAGCCTCAGTGTATGTGGCCGGCGCCCTACCCACAGAGTTACAGGTGCCACCACAAAGTTTATTTTCCTAAAGAAAAAAAAAAATCCCAACCAAACTAGACAATTTTGGCTCCCTGGACTGATTCTCAGAGTGGTTCCAATGGAAGAATCCAACGAGGTTTCCTCATAATCCTATTCTGTGACGTGATTCACCAGCAGCAAGGACTCACTCCTGGGCGTGGGGATTCCTCCTCCACAGCCCTGCTCACCTATGCCTTGATGGAGTTAATCACCTGCAGCCTTTTATTCTTCTCCATTTAAATTGTGAATTTTAGGATGCTTTCTGACTGGTAGCCCAGAAACGACATTTCTGGGGCAGTCAAGGACTAGGATGTGGGAGGAGCTTAATGAAGACTTCCATAACCTGACCATGACTATCTGGGCCTACGTCTTTTAAGGATCCCTGTCACTGATAGTCTTCCTTATACCTAAACCTGTACATTTTTCTCCCATGAATAAAATACTGTGATGACTCCCCAGCGCCTGAAGCACATTTCCCAAAGTGCATACCCTGGGGCAGTAATCTCATGGATTAATTTCATGAAGTAATCTCATGTATCCGTGGAAAGAGGGGGTTTATGCAAGGGATATACTGCATACTATACTGGCTTCTCTTGGGATTTCAAACATGTATGACCCGTCATATCTTGAAAGCTCCCATGAAGTCTTACAGAAAAGAAATTCGCCAGCTATTTCACTGGTCATTTCTAAATTTGTTTGACCATAGAAAACACTTCACAACTGTTAGTATCTTGTAACAATTAACATTTCATGGATCTATTTTGGAGGTCTTTTTAACAAAGCTTCAGTCTACTTTTCCTGTCTCTTGGCTTACTCTCAAACCATGCCCCTACTCTGCTTTTCTAAGCATGCTATATACAAATCGTCTGGTTTCTCAACCATGAATTTCCTTTATGCAATGTCAGATGTCCGTGTTTTTGTACTTTCTTGTCTACCTTGAACAACAGCTCAAATATAGCTTCTGTGAAGTCTTACCCACCTCTCACCTCCTTCCCTTTCTCTTTATACCCCTAGTTCTTTGTTAGTAATTCTGTTACCAGAGAGTATCTTAACCACCTGTCCCTTCCTTCTCTTTGCCCAAGGATAAGATACTATGTCCTAGTTATGTCTGTCTTTCCAAAGTCTAGCATAATGCATGGCACATAACAAGTGGTCAATAAACATTTGATGACAGAATCTACAAATGTGTATTAACAAACAGACAAATGGACTTAAGTAGACCACACAATGATTATTATAATAGATAGTGGGCATATGACTTACAGGGTAAAGGTAAAAACCATAAACTGTGAACTGAGATATGCTTTGTTTCTGCTTCAGTATTTACACTGATGCCACTGACTAGATGTAAGGAGGGACTTCAGATAACAGCCATGAAGCCCTTGGGCTGATAGTTGAAGGAGGGAGGCACCCTCGCTTACGCTTTTAAGCATCTTTTAGCCTCTCATCATATGTCAGAGGAAGGAGTGGTTAAAAGCTAAAGACACTATGAGGACTTAGAAAGAGGGTGGAAGACAGAAGAGCAGAGAACAGATGCTTGTTTGAGAAATTTTCAACCTAACTTGATATCCTTGTCAGCCATGATAGTTGACTTTATTCAGTTACCTAATCTGACTCACCATCAATACTGCCACTGTACCCTGCCAAGGTCAAAATACTTTAAGAATGTTTCACTCTGCAGGTGGAAGGCTCTAAACATGTCTAAAGAATGCACCACTAATCTCTGGGATCTTCCCCTCATGAGTGCTGGCTGTCATTCCACTTGTTGGGTTGAGCAATCTTCCACAAACAACCATCCAGTAGACACCGACTGGCAATAACCATGTGCCAATCTCACACTGGGAAAACAGGGAGAATACTCTGTCTTCTTCATAACTTGCCCAATCCCTGGCTCGGGTCAAGGCAGAGCCATCAAAGGATTCTTGGAGGGATGTTAGGACATGTACCATGCACTCTAACTTGGAGACCCTAATTTCCTAAGGGTTTTTTTTTTAAATCATCCATGGAGCTTATTTTAATAAAATAAAAAGATGTAATGGCATAGAAAAGCCCTATGTATCTTCCCTAGTTAGAACAAGATGCCCCGAGAATGTGAATGCAAAAGAGAATCCTGGGAAGTTATGAGGGGACTGCATCACTCTTGGCAATTGTGGAGACTACCCACAGGCGTTCCAGACGAACGAACGATGTTATTCATCAGCAGCAAAGACTCACTCCTGTGCGTAGGGATTCCTCCTCCACAGCCCTCCTCACCTATGCCTTGATGGAGTTAATCACCCGCAACCTTTTATTCTTCTCCACTTAAATTGTGAATTTTAGGATGCTTTCTGACTGGGACCCTAGAAAAGACATTTTTAAATGCCCTGCATGTTATTAGTGGTGGTTTTCATTTCTACTTAACGATGTGATTCTTCTGCACACTATGAGCTAGCCACAGAAGCAATACTAAAGGAAGCCATTATCTGGTTTTTCTCCTAAAGAGTTGAGAAGGCTGAATGTCTTATTTCCTTTCATGTCAGCTGGGACTCAGGTATGACAGTTATCATCACCCTCACTGAGAAGCTCAGGCAAAGCGGACATGAGTGGTTTCATGTGGTTAGGCAGCAAAAGTCTGGGAGAGCCCAGGGAGGATTCTTCCCACCAGACTACTAATTAGCTAATTGAATAACACTGAGAGAGAGCAGGTTCCGGCCTCTGGAAGACCCTGATTCCTTCTGTCCATGTCTTGCATTGTCTTCAGGTGTTGATCAGGGCTTCCCCATTCAGAACGGAGCAGATTGGAAGAGACATTCACAAGAGCACCATAGGTTACCCCGGTCTGTAATCACAGCTTGGAGAAGGACCACATTTGAGCATCTTACCTAAGCTGGACCGGGTGTTCGAACGTTCAATTATTGCTCTCTTGCTGGGATTATTTAGGACAGATCTCTTAGCAAGAGAAATGTCAGCTGTCACTCTCGTTATTGATATCCTATGAATAGGAACACAGAACAGAACAAACCAGTAAAAATGTTACGGGGCTCTCCAAGTGATTTATAACCACAGTACTTAATAACCAATTTACATACTACAGAGGAACCACAGTCAAATAAACATTGGCTACAGTATTTTAAACAAGTTTTGGCTAGTATTAAAATACAAGCAGAGCAGAATGGAGGAAAGTCTTGGCTATTTAACAACAAAATTACTCCAGAGACAATGCGCTTCCTCCATTATGGCCTGCCTTACTGAACTGCCTTTATAATGCACACCATACCAGGAAAGAATCAACACATAAACCAACCACACTCTCTCTAGGAAGCAGCAATACAATTTCCCCACAATTCACAGCTGATTCGCTCTTGAACAAGACCTTCAGGACCTATTCAGGCTCTGCCCTGGCATCTCAATGCTGCTGGTCAAAGGGGGAAACTTCATGGACGACAACCAACCAGTTGGAGGCTCAGTGGCATTTCTTGCCCTCAATAATTAACTGCTAACATGTGACCCATTTTGTCCCAGGCATAAATGGACACTTCATTTGTAAGAATGTAAAAAAAATATATGGTTTCTCTTCTACAGGCACAGCGTATCTGCATATGACTTTGAACGCACATGGTGGGTGGTCATAGACACTGAGATGAAGGCAATGTGAGAACTGTGCCATGATTTTAATAAGTTAGAAAGTATCTCACACACATGCAAGAGAAGAATGAAGTGAAGACGACGCAGAGAAGTGGAGAAGAGTGTCTATTAGCATATGATTTATCAAATGAGAACATCTGGAACTTACAATTTTAAAACTATTTTAAACTGGGATTGCTCAACTTCCGATTATGATCTGCCTGTAGAATTCAAACTTTGCCTCACTAATCCAGTTACTGCCACCAAGGGCCTTGCTCTATCCTTATTTTCATAGCTTGGTGGAGTTCTCGGAAAGTAGCACCTCTTCCCTTTTATACTCAGTTAGGAGAAGAGATTCTCCTCCATGGTCAAACTCCTCTTTGGGTCGGAGTAGGAAAGAGGAAAGAGATATTAACAACTACTCATCTGGCCATCATTGCCTCCCTGTATTTGGCCAACACTGTCAGCACTCTCAGGGAACTCTTTACCTGACTATAGTGACCTGAATGAAGCCGTGGGGAGAATTTTAAATAGTCCTTTTCACACATGGTTGGAAATTACTTCTTTAAAACAATAGGTTGTGCGAAAGTTCTGGTGCCATTTTGAAGCAAGGCACTACTTGTCTGTATCATTGTATTTATAAACTGTAGGTGGTCTGGAGGTTTAAAATCCTTAAATTAAACAAAAATTTGGCCCTAATAATTATTTGATGCATCTTCCAAATGCCTTCTTGCAGAAACCAAGGGTTTTGCAGAAACACCTGAGGGGCCATTCTGAACACTAAAGGGAGGCGGAGTTGGTGGGGCTGCAGCGTGGCCACCCTTGATGCCAGGCAAACACCTCTGCATTTGTTTTCTACATTGGAGCTTTCTATGTGATTTCAGTAAAAGGTTGTTCAGCTGCTAAAAGAACACTGGAAAACTCCAACGTAAAACTCCTTCTTCATTTCACCAAGAAGGAAACTGACACACAGAGAAGCTGCACATAGTTAGTTACTGGCTAAGCAGTTCCCAACCAGACCCCAGCCCCACATCAGTGCTGGGCCACCTGACTCCATAACTCTCTTTCAGTTCCGCCTGCTTCTCCAGCAATCCCAAATCTCCAGATACAGGCCACATCATCAAGCACAGGTGCACACTCAGTCTTGACCTTGCTCTGAAACTGGCAGGATTTAAGTCAGATTGAGGCTGGACAAACCCCACCTTCGAGTCTCTATTACTCTCTTGGCCCCTGCAGCTTGGAAGCATGAAATCTCTTAGGCAGCTGCTTTTCTTTACAGAATAGGGTTTTTGTGTTTATTTGGTTTCTGGTTTTCTCGTTTGTTTGTATTAAGGATGGAACTGCTGGATTTAAAGACATAGTTCTGTTCTGGAGCAATCCAAATCCATGACTGGGAGACAAATGGGTAGGTTTAGGGGCAGGATTCGACTTTCTTAGACAATGGTTTTTGGAGGGCCCAAAGATTCTATTCTGCTTGAATGAAAAATCATATTTTTTAGTCTTATACAAGCAAGTGACCCTTGCTTCTTAAAATCTAAAATGATTATCCTCAGATGCACATACTCTTATTCTCTTCTGAGTTCTAAAAAAACTTTCATAAGGCAATTTTCAAACATAACCAGTTTTTAAAAATATAGAAAACAACTGCTTATATTTCAAAAATAGGGGGAAAAGTGGGGACAATAAAACTTTCTTTTTCATTTTCTTTGCTAATAAAAATGTTCATTTTCAAATACAAGTTATAAAATGTTAATAAAAATACACATGCACAAAATAGAGCTCAGGGGAAGAGAAAGCTCTAGAAACCCTTCAATATGACAGAATAGGAATTTCTCTTTTCTATGCAAAGATAATTGCTATTATCAAAATCAGACACCTAAAATTCTTTTTTTTATAAAATTTTCCCTAGAAAAGTAATTACATTTACAACCGAATACAATCTAGCTTTTATATATATATATATTTTTTTTTTTATTTTTTTTTTAATTTAAAGTGGTATCTTTTCTACTTCTTTTCTTGCTATACTCAGACCAACAACGGTCTTTCAGCACTCCCATGCATCTTGTTTGATATATGTATGTACATCTCCAAAAAGTTGCCTTGGAAATCTTCCTGTGACATAGTGTTAATAGTTACTGGTAATAGTTACCGGCCAGTAGGTAAAAGACCAATAGGAGTTCAGCAGATCAGGCGTAGTAGTAAGTGTCCCTGAAAACTGGTAAAAATCATTCCCTAAAACCAGTGAATCTGAACCCCAACTGTTGCTTATTTCCACTTTGGGATTCACCACAACTGCCGCAATCTATCATGAGCTATTAGTATTAGTTTTTAATAACTTTTCTATGGAAAGATATTATTCTCAGTTATGATACGGTCATTCAAAATTAACTGGTATTTCCATGTTGGTAACATGACAGCTATAAGGTCCTTCTATACTCTATACTTGCTACATCTAATATGCAGCCCAGTCAGCATAACAACATTTTTTTTAAAGATTCCTACTATTAAGAGGAAAAAAGTGTTCCAAAGAACAGAACAATATGCTATCAGAAGAGGGATGAAAGGCTCACGAGACCTGAGTATTTTCCTGGATCTTTCTCTTGGTGGTTGCACGGACAAGTTATTCCATCTTTCTAGATTCAGCAACCTAATCAATAAAATGGCAGTAATGGGTTTGCTATAACTATTTCATGAGGTATGAGGTTGTCATTAGAAGCAAATAAGACAATATGTAAAAGTGCTTTCTTAAATACTTGCATAATTACTCATAATGTCCAATTTGGACATATGGATAGGCACATATCCAATGTAGCCAAGGCAAATGATTATTGTTGGAGATTTTAAGATTTGAAGGAGATAGTTTCCTTACATCCTATCTACAAAAGTTAGCAGTTTATCAGGAATTTTCCATTTCCAGAGTCCATGAAATGTAGGAGGGAGAATTAGGTCAGACATATTGGAATC